>NC_137463.1:72321572-72672011 GCF_964235325.1 Thermobia domestica | reverse complement strand
TGTATATGTTTTCTAAATCTGCAATATTGAGACATACTGTATATTGGGACATGTTGTTCCATGGACGTCTTTATGGAAACAAAACTCCCGACCGGATTCTCGCGGGATATTTCTAGATTCTGCGGGATTATCACAGGATGATTTTTTAACATTCAAATATTATCTCTTTGAAATCCAAGGAAAAGTATTTGGATATCTCTATTATCCTTTTTAGTTTTTGCTGTAAGCCTGAAAGTCTAGGGACAGGTACTCTGCTACGTGGGTATTAACTGCAACAGATAATATTTGTACGTTACTTATACTAATCAATCATGCTCTAAGACTGTCTTCTGTTAGTGCTCTGTTGCATGATGGTGTGAAGGGCAAGGTTGTGAAGCACGGATTCCTCTCTACAAAAGACATGACGTTGGTTGTGTAAAATTAAAGACCTCTTCAATTTTCAAAGAGGACAATTGTGGGTGTACGGTTAGTTAGAACAAGTGCATGCGAGACTGCCAATATGTCAGAATATATCAAAAACAACAGTGCTTAAGGTAGTGATGGTATTCAGACCTTATGGCAGAACATTATCTGAAAAGACGAACAGCAGAAGGATACTAACCTCAGATGAGACGGATTGCCCAACATTCAAAAGAATTGTCACAAATTGCGATGGAGCAAATGTGGCACAACTGACTGCAAAACTCAATGCGGCACAACTGGCTGCAGATCTCAATTATCACATGCAACGACCTGTTTCTATTATTTCAGTCCGAGAAGGGCTACATGACCTCAACATCCGAAGTTGGGTTGCCATTTCGAAGACTCTGTCCATAACCATAAATGCCATATTGTTCCAATAAAATCAAACATGGTTCGCCGATGCCCGATGATTTCGAAAGGCTTTCAAGATGAAGAGGAAAATATTTTAATCAAAAAGCGGAACTTGATAATCCTCTAAAAGTTATTATTGATCTATACTGTAATATATACACAATTGATCACTTATTATTAGGATTGTTAATGGTAAAACGATATCGAAAGGTGTAAATTGATTCTACTCGATTTCTCCAAAAATAATTCCCAGCACGGAATCGAAAGTTTTTTTTTTTTAACTGTTCTGGATCTGGTTCTCGAACTGCAACCTATTTTTTAAAAATAGGTTTAGTTTCCAAAGCTGATTTTTTAAGAATATTGGTTACAGAACCGAAAATGTTTTTTTTTTCTAAGAATATCGGTTCTGATTCTGGAACCAGAATCGCTTTTCTCATAAAAAAGGGATTCGGTTTTAGAACCGAATCCCATTTTCTTAAATAATCGGTTAGAAGCGAAACACGTAATACCCATTTGCACATATGGATTTCATTACCGTTAACAAGCATAGCTATATCTCTTGACATTCTTATTATAAACAATCAGGTACATATGCAGGAATTTGTTTAGGAAGGGGTCAAATTTCAATATGAGGATAAATTATATTAAAATTTGTAAAAATCACTCCCAGAATTTGACTAAATTTACAGACAAGTCGGTGTCTCAGGGAATACGATCCTGTGAACAGTAAAATACGTATTAGATTTTATCATGAGACCCTAATATACCCTAATATTATTGGGAAATCCACTTATTATTGGCAGGCAGGCAGTATTTGGCAGGTTTTTGACCTGGGTATGAAGTTACAGGCTTTTGTCCTTGCATTCAATCACGTTTTGTAATTGGTTACTGTTAATGGTTTTGTGTTCTTACTAAAAGAAAGTTTACAGTATAAACTTATTGACAGCGAACTTTAGTACTTAAGTCCAACCATAACATTCGTAGCGTATTTGATTTGAAACACTGAAGTAATATCCAGCAATATTAAATTTATTTTCGTTAGAAAACACAAGAAAACATAAAACATATTCTGCGCATTTATCATAAAGTGTGAGCAAAATCAAACACGTTAACCTGCCCTCTGTATTTTACTACCTTAATATTACTTTACCAACTTCCAACCAAGTAAGTTAATTAGAAAGTTAGTAAAGCTCAACAAAGCTAAACTCTTGTGTTCAGTTTACATTTATTTCCGTGTTTATTTCTCCAGATACCGAAATATTAACTAAGTCCAAATCTTAAATCTTGATACTGGACATGGGTGAAAAGTGTTTATAAATCAATACGGTTGTAATTAAAAATGTCCTTGAGAAATAGTGGTTCAAAATCTTCTTCTCCGTTTAACTGTACAATACTTACATATGTATAGGCAACCATAAATACATTAGTGTACCGTGAGATAGTATTCGAGTTTGGAAATAGTTTTCATATAGTTAAATGTGTTTGAAATTGCATTTTTTAAAAATTTTAAACACAATTTTTAAATGTAAGAAATGATAAGCAGAAGATTGGAGTTCGAATCTCTAGACATTCTAGCAGCCAAATGATTAGTCTCTAGTTACCATATCTTACCGTTGTTGCTGATACCTGTTGATGGACAGATTGGCCGGACAAAATATATTTTCTGTTGAACGCAAATAATAATGTAGAATATATACATGTTCAGTAGAGATAAATTCATTAATGATCATACGTAATTAACGGTACTAGTACCTGTACTGCTGAAAGTATTGAGATCGGTAAATCAGTAAAGAAGGCATAGGTAAGAGTGTGGCACATGATAATTTTCAGGAACTGGATATACAGATAATCTACAAGCCCTTTCCACTACTGGGGCTTTAAAAGTATACGACTCAACTTCCTAACGTAAAATAATAAAAAGAAAGAAGAAATGAAGGCACTAGTTATTCAGATAGATAGAGAGATAGATAGTAAGTGCTTTGGATATTGTAACTTTTCTTCTTTCAATAAATTGCATATATATATATATAGTAATATCCCACATGTTATTGTATAAAACAATACTCTACTTTGTTTGTGTTTGTAAACACCACCACATGGATTTACGACAGTGTACTACGCACCACGTGGATTTACTATAAGCAGCAGACAACGGATCTCTGGCTCTTCTTACGAAGCACATTGTGACATTGGAGCAGCAGCACCACCGCCGCCACGACGCGTATACAGGGTGGTCCAAAAGTAGGTATTCAGTCCCGTACTGATCAAGTCATTGTTTTTTTTATATATATATATACCATTCCTTACTGTTTCTACTTATATCTTAAGCTCGGAACAGCCGAAGCAAATATACCTATAAGCTAAAATGTTATACTTGATTAATGCACGGGTCTATACCTATGTTTGGGCCACCCTAATGGGACACGGCCGGCAGATCTTCACCATTTCTCTGGTCTCCCCTCTATAGACTTGCAGTGGAGTCTAGGAGGTGTCTACCCTTCCCCAAGGGCTTAGCTTGCATCGGAGCTAACGGATCCTATCCTATCTTCTCTTTGCTGCTTGCAGTGGAGCAGCGGAAGAATCCTACCACAACCCGGCCTGGCTTTCAGCGGAGTCTGACGGAAATCAACTTTCCCTCTACTTGCAGTGGAGTAGAGCGGTCCCTACAACCCCTCACGCAGCATGACACTGAGGACCAGTGGCGTAGGGAAGGGGGGCCGGAGGGTCCGCCCCCCCAAAGAGGTCCGACAATGTACTTTGGTACTTCAATGTTTGTAATTTTTTTATATATTTTTATGCTTATATATTTTTTTGTTTGTAATTTTTCTATATGTACCTATAACAGCACTTGGGCCCCCCCCTCAAACACACATCCTGGCTACGCTACTGGTGAGGACTTCTTCCCGAGACCATCAGGTCAAGGGCACCCGTACTTACCCAAATATTATATTAGATAAATTGTAAATTCAATATTTGTGAATACTATTGTAAATATTAGTGGATTTTTATAAAATCAGCAGTGGGAGTCGGTTTGGGACTCTCATTTATTCAACTTAGCTTTACGTATAACCTATATGGGACAGAGTTTTATATGGTGGAGGCACCGAATAATAAGATAAAGTCCCTTAGGTGTATAGAGATAAACTCCTCGGTTCGTGAAAGAGTCAGTTTCAGGTGACAGCTAGAGGTAAACTCCTCGGTTCTCAGGTGACAGCTAGCAGTTTCATTTCGAAAGACAAAATTGTAGAGACAGTGTGTCGCTTGAGAGCGTGTTTGCGCTTGGAGTTTTCAAATGGAAAACACGCTGTGAGAGTGACAGAGTAATAAATCTTATTCGTAGATACCTTCATCGGTCCATATAGCATAATTGGGCAACTTAAGGCGGATATAAGCGGTGCTAGTAAGAAAGTCATTGTTTAAAAAATTTCCTCCCGTTTCCTTCCGTTTCTTTCCACTTACATCATTCCATCGTTATCATCCATCTCATCTGACTGTCTTCCTTAGTCTCGGTGCATAATCGTAAAATATTCAACTTTAAAAAATAACCTATCTCCTTGAGTTCAAGTTGAGTCTTCCACTTTTAAAGCGGTAACCGTAGTCATTTATTTTTTGGTCTAGGAATTAATTCGTGCGGTTGGTACGCACACATTGAAGCTGTAGTACAAACACAAAATACATAAATACCTTAAGAAAAATATTGTCCATCGCTAGCCACCACTTTCGCCCATCTGTCAGGCAATGTACGGATTCCGTGGCGAAAGAAGTCCTCATCCTTGGAAGCGATCCAGTCAGAGACCCATGTTTCGATATCATCTGAAGAAGTAAACCGCTGTCCAATCAAATCGTTGTTCATGCAATCGAACAAGTAGTAGTCCGAAGGAGCAACGTCTGGTGAATACGGCGGGTAGGGTAAAACTTCCCATCCGACATTTTCTAAATAGGTTTTGACCGGTTTTGCGACATGTGGGCGAGCGTTATCATGTTGAACAATAAGTTTATCATGTCTGTTCTCTCATTCTGGTCGTGTTCTAGCCAGAGCTTGCTTCAAACGCATTAATTGTCGTCGATAACGTTCTCCATTCATAGTTTCACCCGGTTGCAGCAACTCATAGTACACCACACCTTTCATATCCCACCATATGCACAGCATAACCTTTGCACAGTGAATATCTCGTTTTGGTTGTGATGGACCTGGTTCACCTGGTTTCACCCAGGCCTTTTTTCGTTTAGGGTTCTAGTAATGGATCCACTTCTCATCACCCGTAATAATTCGATGCAGAAACCCCTTTCTGCTCTGTCGTTGAAGCAGCAATTCGCAAATGGTTTTTCGTCTTTCAACGTCTCTGTCTTTCAATTCATGTGGAACCCAATGTGACATCTTTTGAATCATTCCCATGGCTTTCAAGCGTTTGGAGACTGTTGTTTGATCAACGCCTAATGCTGCTGCAAGTTGTTCCTGCGTTTGACACGAATCCTGCTCGAGCAATGCTGTCAATTCTTCGTCTTGAAATTTTTTTGGCTGTCCAGCTCGCTCTTGGTCTGCCAAGCCGAAATCACCACTTCTAAACCGTGCAAACCACTTCTGACACGTTCGCTCAGCTAGAGCATGGTCACCATACACTTCCACCAAAATACGATGACTTTTAGTCGCACTTTTCTGCATGTTAAAGTAATGCAGCAGGACACCCCGCAAAAACACTTTATCAGGCACAAATTGCGCCATGTTCACTTAACTACAAACTGGTGTTGTTGACGCTTTAATCCACTGCCCTATACTACGAACGATACGCGATGACAGGGGTTTGCAACACATGTGTGGATACACGGAACTGTGGGACGCTCCGTTCGTTGCGCCATCTCTTGTCCACCCGCACGAATTAATTCCTAGACCAAATATTTACAACCGAGCAATATCGCCTTTGTGCCAAATGCAACAGAAGATAATAGTAGAATTTCTTTCTGTGTGTATGTTTCCTGGACATTCTGTGTGTATGTTTGCTGGACATAGCGAAAACGAAAAACCGTGTATTCTTTTGATTAACTAATGTTTAATTAACTAACTTTGATTAATGTTATTGTTCGTTTTATGTGGCTAAAAAAGAGTGAAAATTCAGAGAAAAGTAGAAGAAACTTATCAATGACTATTGCATCCACAATTATCAAAATACGAAGCTCCTAAGCATCCACCTTTTTAATCATACAAGAAAAGAGCTGCTTTATTACTATATATCATTCGTTAACTAGATATATTTTCTCGTGTTAACTTCCCTTATAGCCATTTGATGAAGATAGGTCTTTGATAATACAATTATGACAAATCCAATGCAAAACATGAAAAACATACCACATTTTCGCCAACACAGCCACGGGAGGTGAGGAAGGAACACAGAAGGCAAGACATAGCTCATTGTATAGCCTGGAAGGCAAATACGTAAAGCCACAACCAAACGAATATGCCACACTTATCTTGCAGTGTCTTGTAAAACTTTTACCCTTGAGTGAATGCTATGTTGCCAAACGACCTTTGCTATGGAAAATATCTATTTCTTCCAGTGTACATCTATAACTACTAGTGACAATAGAGCAGGTGTTCTCAAACTCTTTTTGACCTGGAGCTCATGTCAATGATAATAATGCTCAAAGAACCATCATGTAGTCTTTGTGCTATAATAAAACATAATAATAGTAATATCGGTAAAGTGCTTGTAAAATAATTTATTTACAATCTAAATAAGTTTACTAAGAACAAACCTATTTTTCAGACACCGAATTTGAAAATTGTCCTTTTAATGAGACGAATGATGCTGTTTTCTCACCCTGCGTAATTCGTTTATATTCAGTTTGATCGAAGATAGTGAAAGTTTCATGTGTGGTTCAGCATTTAGTCGATTGTTGTGCATTGTTTTTGTTGCTGTATACAGGGAAAATCCCTACTCACATATGAAAGAGCTGAGAAATGAAAGAGGAAACAGGATAGCCTTTACAGATAATTCAGGATAATCTTCCCTTATAGCCATTTGATGAAGATAGGTCTTTGATAATACAAATATGACAAATCCAATGCAAAACATGAAAAACAAACCACATTTTCGCCAACACAGCCACAGGAGGTGAGGAAGGAACACAGAAGGCAAGATATTCTCTAATGGAAGTTTCTGAAAAGTACTTTGTAGTATAGAGAGTCAGATATAATATTAATAAGTTTCTCATATGCTGCGTCGGGAATTCGATCAAGTTAGGAGTTTTTTTCTGAAATTACAAAGGGATTCTTCACCTAGGAAAGCTCTTGCACATTTTCATTTATTTCTTTCGGAAAGTACTGCGCGACAGACGAACATCAAGATTTTGGGTTATCTCATCATTTAATTCATCTATTTATTTATTTATTGTCAACACAACAGGCTATATAGCCCAATTACAGTGTTGTAAATTACGCAACCTGAACAGAGTCCAATTCTTCACAGAATTCTTGAAGTACAAGAAACATTCCAGTGAACGATTGTAAAAGCTACTCCAAAACTGATATTTTCTCTTCAATTCTAATATTTTATCATGAGCTGAGAATATCGTGATGTTTTGCCCTTGTAGTCTCTGAACAGTGTCATTTATTTTGGCGAAAATATCTGCCAGGTAGGCAAGAATGAAGACTCAGATCTTGTCATGCATACGATCTTGCAATTCAAATAGGTGGTCTGCAAAAGCAAGTATTCGCTTTAGCCCTCAATTCAAACAGTCGAACTAACATCTTCCCACGCGATAACCATCTGACTTCAGTGTGGAGGAGCAAAGTTTAGTGAATGCTCCACGTATCTTTACAGAGAATCTTAAAAAAGTCAAGAGTACGATCCCCTTAATTTGATGAAATTTATTATCTTTACGGAATCATCGAGAACTTTCTCAAGATGAAGGGGCATTTTCTTTACAGTAAGAGCATGCGATGAAGAATGTATGACTATTAGTGCAACTTGTAGAAACTTCCTTTTTTTCGCGATACAACACCAGCAGTTTTCGCCATCCTTGCTCTTGCCCCATCGGTACAAACATCAACGCATTTGTTCTAAAGTATGTTATTTTCAGTTAAAAATATATTTAGAACGTTGAATATTTCCTCTCTCACTGCGTGACTTGTTAGTGGTTCACACAGAAGAAGGTCTTCTTCAAGATGAAGTTAGTGCTGGTGTTTGACGAAGACTGTAGACTCATCGACTTCTACTTCTGTAGACTCATCGATTTGTAAAGTGAACCAGAGTCCACGAAATCATTTTCTGCTATATCTTTTGATCGACGAGATATATTCTAGTGTCATTTAAAAGTGATACAGCAGCGATGATTTTACATGCTTTATCGTGTAGCACGCACTTAGTCATGTCCATAACAGGGTTTAATGAGTTACTCTCCAATAGTATGTGTCTCTTCCGCCAGTGCAACTCTATAATTGACCAAATACGATGTTTCCGTGGCATTTTCTTCCTCACAAGTGAGACACTTGCAACATTAATTCTCAGGCCTGTAACAATTTGTTGAAAATATTCAATTGGTTTATCTTGATGACCTTGATGACACGATTGAAAATGGCGATATACTTTAGCAGGAAACATGCAACTGTTGGCAAACACTTCTCTACATAGAACACACTGCGGCAAATGATTACTGGTGTCAGTGAACCCAAGAGAAATAACTTTCATGATACTTTGTTGTTTCACGAGGTTTATTTCGAGTTTTTGTGGATTCTTCTTTCTTATTTGTATTCCTTTCTCCAGAACGGTTTTTAATTAAAGACAGATCTTTTGCTTGATTCACATCTGGTGAATAAGGTGTCAAATTTTGTAACACGAGCAGACAATGGTTCACAATCTTCTGAAGTCGACATTTTATTCCTCTTCAATGTCCCAAATTTCAGCCATCGATCCATCTTTTGTACAGAAATATGTACTTCCAACAAATAACTTTTAGTATAGCAAAATAATCGGAAAGTTACAGTAAAAATTTTTCAAACTAAATATTTTTCACAAGGCAAATGCCATAATCAAAAAATTAATATGATTCTGAATCAAAATTTTAAAATACCGAATAAGTTGTGTGAAAAGCTGAAAATAGTCTAATACAGAATATATAAAATTCCTACATATTATGCTTGTGCTTATAAAGGAAATACATTTCCAGTGAAACAAGCAAAAGGAATTTTTGGAAAACACCTGAATTGTTATTGAAGAAGAGTCATCTGGTTATTAGGAACATCTACTGGGCAGTTTATACACTTTCCGCTTCATCACTCCAGAGATGATGAAAGTAGAGATGGAAAATAAAATCCATGGGAAGAAAAATATTTTTAGATATAAACTTTATTTTGCCCAAATCAGTAGAATGAATTCTGACGAACAAGAGAGATTGTCAGGAAACATTTTGAAATACAGTATTACGTGACGCAAAGAAAATTACATTTTGTTCACAACTACAAGTTATCAGAAAGTAACAGATCCAAGAGATTGTTGACTAAGGATTTCAGTATGTGAAGCACCATAAACATCTTCCAATCAAGAGCAATCTCAGAATATTGTTCCATTGAGGTGAGATTTTTTTTTTTCTTTCGGGATAGCTCTTTTCTTATATGAGTTTCATGGCTTCTTTCTTCATTATTCCAAGGTATCTCGCGGATCCCTTGATCACCTCCGCGGAGCACACTTTGAGAAGCCCTATAATAGAGTAATAGAATCGAAGATAGAACCTCTTGGACATTATATATAAAAAAAAACATTAGGCTTACTCGCTATTCCTTACTATTTTTGTTCTATGACGGTAAATGTTGAAATCGGAAATGGTTATTTTGAACCACTTCCGGTTTGAATTGAGGAATAAAAGAGGAGATAGAATCTATTCTTAAAACGCTGAATCAATTGTGAAAAACTACTTTTCGATATCTCTTACAGCCTTTGGTCCATGGGAACCGAATTTAAAACTGGAAATACTGGTAAATTTGGTTTTAGTAGAGTCAACCACTTTCGGTTTCGGTAGAGTATTGCAGGCTACGATGATATATGCTTTTCAGACACCGTATTGGTTGCAAAAAAAAAAAAAAAAAATCCGCACCTCGATATCTCTTACCGTTTTCCTGTATGGTAATCAGTGTTGAAACCAGATGTAATGGAAAATTTGAATCATTTTCGGTTTTGGTAAAGTGTTGTGGGTCATCATGATATATTGCCTTGATGCGCGGAAAGCAGAAATGGCTAATTGAACCATCTTCTGTTTGAATAGAGGGTTAACAGAGGAGATGGAATTTATCCTTGAAGCGCTGAATTGATTGCAAAAATAAATTATATCACGATATTTCTTTCCGATTTTGCTCTGATTCCTGTCGAATGTGGAGCCTAAAATACCGGTGGGGTGCTAACTGCCACGGGTGCTGACTGCCACAGCCAATTATTGATGCTCATTGCCAGGACTGGCGCTGATTGCCAATATCAAGGTGCTGACTGCCACAATGGCGTGCTGATTGCCACGAGCCTGAGAGAAAGTTGCTAGACGTAACATTACCGGACGCCAAGAAGCATGAAAGAAACTAGATGAACCTTAGGATCGTGTTGTTCATACCAACACCTAACAAAGGTAAACAGGTCTCTGTATGTACACTCATGTCCAAAATTATTGTCGCATGACTATAAATATGTTGTTTTAGTAATATAATTTGATAACGAATTCGCCCGGTATATCTTATAATGTTAGTATGTGTATAATCGGCAAAGACAAGTGTGGTAAATTTCATGTCAAAAGAGCAGTAAATAAGAACAATAAAACGAAAATAAATTTTTCTTGTCCATTAGTTATATTTTATTTTACTCATTATGATTTTCGCATTTATAATTCTTTCCCTATGAAATTTACCACAAATATACATTTCCTGATTATACACATATCAGTATTAAAAGTACTCTGCAAAATTATCAAATTATATTCTTACAAGAAGACAGTTATAGATATGCGACAATAATTTTGGACATGAGTGTACTTCAGTTTTGTCAGGGAGCGGTGCGTACAAAATTGGTACGATGTATGTATTCTCACTTGAACTCCCTATGTCAGCATGAACTGTGTACAGCTGCGCAAATTGTTTCGAGCAGCTCTTGAAAGTTCCATCAAAAAAACACTGCTGGCTATCCCTCACAAGGGAAGTTCAGGATAAAGCACTCTGCTGCAGAGATACTAAGCATGCCATTTAAAGTCCCAATTCATTCTAGTTACAAGAAGCTAATAAAATTCCTGTACGGTTGAGAACGGTTCGAGATATTCAACTTGGAATTGTATATAAGAAAATGAGGATATACGCATTTATACGCGTTAAATACAACATAATTAGTAACGAATATTGACACGAATTGAAAGCTATCGGAAGCAACAGAAAAAAAAAAGGTGTTTCGCAATAACTAACTTGTTTGTTAGATACAATTAATCATTACATTGTTCACAATAATCATAGGTTAGAGATGAAAATTGATCACTGTTGTCCTTCTGTTTTAAGAAGAAATGACGCAGGCAAAAGACTCCCTTGCACCATGAACATTTTATATGTGTAATTGCGTTGCATCCGTCAAGGGAATAGTTCGCAGAGCCAAAGCAAAAAGCAAATTCGACAAGTGATTCAAAAGTTATAGGCCTATAATTTCTTCGTAACCTGCCTTGTAGAACGCAAATTGAAACAATCCAATGTATCGCGGTGATCGGAAGTGATTCGTATGGACACGAACTTTATTTGATTGTTTCGTTGGTACATTATAGTGTCGAGATGAAGAAGTTTCATACTATGTACAAATCTCCTGCCATTATCTTTGATTGATCGGAATCAAAACACATCAAATGGTTGCACAAATCGTGTGCAATTCTTTGGTATCTTCTTAACCATTAGGTTTTTGCCATCCGTCATGCAACTTGTAATGGACAATTTGTCTGTGAATGGACCTCAGTGATCAAGCAATAGCAAGTTCAAACCATCAGGCTTCGCCATGGGAGAGAATACTTAACGCATTGAAACGTGCATCCACTCATTTTCTCATATAAACTTCTAAGCTGAATATCTTGAAGAGTTCTCAACGTACAGGAGTTTTATTACCTGTTGTAATCAACATGAATTGGTCCTTCAAATGACATGCTTATTTCTCTGAAGGCGAGTGCTTCTCCCAAACTTCCCTTGTCAGCTGGCTTCAGACCCTCATATCCATTAAATAATACAATAAAACAATTAATATAAACAATGAAATGTGCAAATTGTACATATAGAAAAGACAATCCCATTATAAACATCCAAGCGTATGTCGTTCCGCTTAGTGAGCAACTTTGTAATTTATAGGATGCCACATAGATTTGCTGTGATGATTACTAAATTAATCCCTAATTATTCTCTACTAAATTAATTAATAATCATAAATTTAGTATGAGGGATTAATTCCTCTCTTTCCAAATACAGTTTCTCCCAGGCTCGTGGCAGTCAGCACGCCGTCGTGGCAGTCAGCACCTTCATATTTGCAATCAACCACAATCGTGGCAGTCAGCACCAATAATTGGCTGTGGCAGTCAGCACCCGTGGCAATCTGCACCTATCCAAAAAACCGAGCACTCAGTAAACTGGCATACTTTGACAATCTGCTTAGGTTTAGTCGTTATTCATTGCAGCGAGGAAGAAGTCTCTAGTTTTTTAAAGTAACTATACCTAGGTATTCATTTAAGCTTATTCTAATTTAAATTTTTGTTATCTTTTAACATTTAACCAGAATTAGAGGCATACACTGTCTCTTAACAGTCACATTTTTATGACTGATTTTCTTATAGAAATGTTAATCTTTCCTTCAAAAAAAAAAAAAAAAAAAAGTTATAGATCCTATACAAGAATTTACTAGTATATTACGTAAACATATGCCAGAAACGGGACTCGTTTTTTTTTTTCTTTTTAATAAAGGAAATATTGCGTCCCATTTGCACTTTTCTCGGGAAATCGGACAACTTTCTGAAACAAAAAGGAACAATCCCTTAAAAACGGAACATTTGGTTATCTTATCCTACTGTGTTCGCAAGTAAAGATGGCTTCTGACAGTTGGGTAGAGCACGTGGAGTACTGGAGGCGCTATTGTCAGAGGCTCCGCAACAGAGACTGTAGCTCTGGCCACAAACTTAAGACATTTAACAAATTGTCTCAACTACCGGCAACAGCGCGGTCAGTCACCTTCGTTGCCTAGCAACAGCGTGAAAGAATACTACTGTGATTGGCGAACAATCCTCCCTCTCGGTTTGTTTAAAACATGTGCACCTATCTGTCAGACGCCACCTTTTAGTAACTCGATAATACGTAACTTATACTTCATTTAAAAGGGACACGGGTGGAATCACGGACGCCCGCAAAGCACCGATTTTCAAGTGGAAGCAAAGGACCGATTTCATGATGGGGACAAGATACCGGTTCGAAGGGGAGGCTAAGAACCGATTCAAAAGAAGGTAAAAACCCGACACATAAGCACAGTCGCAAATATACCTATACTTCGATGCACGCGTGCTCCATAATACGGTACATTTAAAACAGCAGTTATTTATGCCATTTCCTTAATAACTACAATGAATGAATTATATTATTGTAGTATTTATTATAAACATAGTAAATACTGTATAGTATGTGAGAGCAAATAACTTAATCTCTTCTCTTATAGATACTTAAAGGATAAAGCATACATAAACCCGTAACAGTTTAATAATCTATGATTTAAAAGAAGCATTTGCCAAGTAATTCAACAACATCCCAATTGAACTTCTCAGTCATTTGCGGAAACATGTGTATTGTAGTTTCCAGTGTCTCGCTCTTCGTTACTAAGTTAAAATAAAAGCTTTCATGCAATAGAGATTTGCAATACTCCCCAAATGTATGTTTTGTTTGTCCTTTTCATTTATTTTTTTTCAGTTACACTGCGTTAAAAAAGATGTAACTATTTCTGCGCTGCTCTGTATAATAAATTACTTTTTATGATACAATTGCCTCTAAAATCTTTATTGATAGCCTTTACACCATATTCTTCAGTCTTTAAGGTAAGGTGCTTCTGTTTCAGAAGATAGTTGAATGCTTTTGATATCTCTGAACGTTTATATTTACTAAGAGGATATTTCCACTTTTACTACTTACTGCCAAAGATACTATGTAGATTATTTGGGTATAATTCAGTTTCTGGTGACAAGAAATTGATGCTTTTCAGAGGCTAGAATATTTCCCTTCCCTCTTACACGTCTCGTAGATGGCGTGGGAAATGTCCATAATTCAAGCACGTGATCTCCTGTTCTAGCACCTGAGATGCTGCTTGACATGATTCAGTGTTAGTGGATAGTGTTTATTGAGATATATATATGTATATATGCATACGTATATACATATTCCCCTGAGGCCAAATATCCGGATGGCTGATATTGGAATATTGATTGGGAGTTTCATGTGTAACAAAACCGCATATTGTGGAGCTGTATTAAACAGATACATTTGATGTGCCGAGTCACATTACACGTTCTTCTCACGTATTATCAAGGACTGCAGAAACCTGATTTTGAGGTCATTACAGCTTCCTATAGCATGAATATTCTTGATAGAAAATTATCTTATTGTTTATGCCAAAAAAAAATTATGTTTATTTCGAATGATTGTTGTAGTGATGGTTTTGCCAGAGACGTAGGCAATGGCAAATGGACATTCTAAAAGAATTACTTAGAATCACATTCCATATAGTCTATTATGTGCAATATGCCTCTTTTGTATTATCACCAATTACCTTTCAGCAATCAGCGGTAGCCAATTATGAAAGGAGTCACATGGACTACGAGAATCTATCACGAAACATTAGTTTTAGAAGGCTTTCTGCTGTTGGAAAATTTCTTCTAGTTTCAAGAAATGCCTAGTGGTAATTCGTTTCCCCTTTCAATTCGCGTTTTAGGGGAATTTGTTGTTGATTTGTATGAAAAAAGCAGAAGAGTTTTTAAAAGTTTAATAATGTATAAAAATTCAAAATCATCATATTTCTTGACGATGTGGCAACACTGAAGATTGTCTGCTATATTTTGAGGCGTAAGACTGACGAGAAGTAAGAGTTAAGATCGTTGCAATATAACAGGTGATGTAAGTTGGATGCTCCATATTGATAAACACAAAAATCATGTAAATTAAATAACAACTTACTTAACATATTGAGTGGCCATTAATTAAAACATTGTTACTAAATAAATAGTTTTAGCTTATTGCACAAGAAGCTCGACAACATAAAATATTTTTGCTCTTCAGACATTTTAGTGTTACTAAATAAATGCTTAATATCTAGGTGTGGCCTAAACTTTATAAACCGGTATGCTCATTGTTAATATGACTTGGAGGACTTAGAAATATTTACCTCTTGTTTACGGATGAATAAATAAAAGGAAACCCTAAGCAAAGAGCACGTAGTGTTTCATGAACATTTGACAATTTAAAAAAAAAACTCCTGTGTTCTGAGCTGATTGGTATACACTCTATGATTGAGAGACTTCTAAGAACGCATAATTACACTATAGTCATGAAAATTTAACAAGCAGCAATGGGCACACCAGAATAAAAAGTTTAGTTTAACACAGCATGTGCTACTAAAAAATTTTAGTAAGATGAGTTAATAATTGCAAATAAAAAAAATCTAGTCATTTAGTTTCATTTTAGCATTGTATTCTACGGACAGATTATATTTTGCATCCTAAATATTATACTAACTCGTTGATCTCTAGAGGAATGCGTATAAGTTATCATGTAATGATAATAACCATAATTACTCCCATAGGAATATATGGAGAACCGATTTTGGGTAGCCCTTATCTTGATATCAACTGAATGAATCAGGTCCATTGATGAACTGCATTCCTAATTTTTGACCCTTTACACTCTGGGCAAAATTGATGGTGATCCATGAAGCAGTTGTTAAGATTTTGTGTCTCCCGGAAGCGTACGCGGACAGACAGAGTAAATATATTGCAACGTTCTGTTAGATAGAGTCTTAAATAACGAATTCGGGATTTGAATCCATCAATTTTTATCATGATAATAATAATCATCATAGGTATTCTGCCTTTATTGGCAGGTCACTTGCCGCAGCTGAGAAGCTTCCATGCTTCACGGTCTTCCGCTAACTTCTTCGTCTTCGCGTATGATCTTTCTGTTTTAATATCATCCATTAATTGTAGTCTCCTTCGCCCCCTCCCTCTCTTTCCCGACACCATACCCTCTAGGACGTCCCTCATGATACAATCTCTTCTTAGGCAATGTCCCAACCAGTTTCTCTTCCTCTTCTTAATAATATCTAAAAGTGTTCTTTTCTCACCCACCATTTCTAACACTCTCTCATTCATTTTGCGCTCGATCCAACTAATTCTTTCCATTCTTCTCCACACCCACATTTCGAAGGCTTCCAGTCGATTTTCATCACCTTTACGTAATGTCCACATTTCTGCCCCATACAGTACAACACTCCACACGAAGCATTTTATGAGTCTTTTTCTCAACTCTTTATTCAAGGTCCCACAAAACAGACTTTTCTTCCTCCTAAAGGCTTCTTTCGCCATTTCTATCCTTGCTTTTATTTCACGTTCGCACTTCATGTTATTACTAAGAATACTACCCAGATATCGAAAACTATTCACTTGTTCTATTTTCTCCCCTCCTACTTTTATATTTGACACCGACCCCTTCGTTCCAATCACCATGGCTTTTGTCTTTCTAACATTTATTTTCATCCCATATTCTTCAAAGCCCTTTCTCATTTTTTCTAACATTTTATTGATTTTCTCTTCAGATTCTGCAACAAGCGCCATATCATCTGCAAATCTTATGCATCTAATCATTCTACCTCCTACCGAAATACCATCATCATCATGTGAACTCTTTTTCACTATCTCTTCTAGATAGACATTAAATAGAGCAACATTAAATAGAGCAGACGTTGGTGAGAGGCAGCATCCTTGTCGAACTCCCCTTCCAATTGCACTCTCTTCCGTCAGTTCTTCCCCTATCCTAACACTTACTTGTTGGTTCATGTATAAGTTTCTTATGTCTTCTATCTTTCCACTCCAACCCTATCTTCGTTAGAACTCCCAACAACAATTCCCAATTCACGCGGTCAAAAGCCTTTTCTAGATCAATAAACATAACATACACCTCTTTCCCTTTTTCTATAAATCTTTCACCGATCGCCCTTAATAATCCAATCGCATCTCTTGTGCCCTTGCCTCTTCTGAACCCGAACTGCTCCTCCTCAACATCTTTATTTGTTCTTTCATATAACCTTCTGTTCAGTATTCGGATCAGAATTTTAGCTGCATGAGATATGAGACTAATAGTTCTATAATCCTCACATCTCTTTGGGTTTGATTTCTTAGCCATCGGTATCATGATCGTTTTCAGAAAGTATTTTGGACATTCTCCTGTTTCATATATTTCATTGCATAGTCGGAACAATTCTTTCTTTCCCTTGTCTCCTATATTTTTAATGAATTCGATTGGTATGTTATCTATTCCGGTTGCCTTTCCATTCCTAATCTCGGATATAGCCTTTTCAAACTCATCCCTAAGAATACTAAATCCTTTATCATCCTCGCCTACTTCATTTTCTACTTCAACATTTAGGCTACACGGTCTATCCCTACGCTCATATAAGTCTTCAATGTATTCTTTCCACCTTCCTATGACCTCATTTCTCTCGCTGACTACCTTCCCATTCTTATTTTCTACTGCCATCATAATACCTCCTTGTTTCCTCCTAAATTCCATAGATTTCACCTCCTTGTACATTTCCTCATATTTCCCAACTCTTTCTAATTCTTCTATGTCCTCGCATTTTCTTTTGTAAAACTCTTCCCTCGCTCTGTCTGTTTCTCTTCGTAAATTCATTATTTAACTTTCTGTACATCTTTCTGCCCTCTTCTGTATCAACCTGTTTCCACATCTTCTTCTCCCTCATTTTCTGTAACATCTGCTCTGTAACCCATGGTTTCTTAGCATTTTTGTGCACGGTAACCTACTGCTTCTTCTGCGGCTTGCTGTAAGCAACGTTTAATGTGTTCCCACCGTGCGTTACTACCTGCACCTATTCTTTCCTCGTTTGAACATTTTTCTTCGATTTTTTTTTAACGAAAAGATTTCTTATTTCCTCGTTTTTCAACTTTTCAGTATTCAACACTTTGTTACCTACTTTTCTTCTGCCTATATTTTTCAGTTGAATATCTACTTCGGCCAGCACAAGATTATGATCAGAGAAAATATCAGCCCCGGGAAGGGTCTTCGCGTTCTTTAAGCTATTCCGATACCTGTCCTGAATCATAGCATAGTCTAACTGATATCTTCCGCCGTCTATTGGTGATTTCCATGTATATCTTCTTCTCTTGTGCTGATTGAACCAAGTGTTTCCAATTTCACCAGTCCCTCTCCCCTCTCATTTCTTTCGCCTAAACCATATTTGCCTACGATACTACCTTCCTGTTTTTCTCCCACAACTGCATTGAAATCTCCCAGTAGAATTATGCATGCACCTTTCTTCTCCCTATCTATAATTTCTTCTATTTTCTCATAATTTTCCTCTACTTCTTCATTTGCATGCGAAGTTGTCGGTGCATATGTCTGTATCACCACTAGATCCTTCGTTTTTCCTTTAAGTCTTAACATCATAACTCTATCATCAATAAATTCTACTTTCACTACCTTCTCCTTTAAGCGCTTTCCAAGAATTATTCCTACGCCATTATGACCTCCCTTTTCATTACCTGAATAATACATTCTATATTCTTCGCTGTTCAATACCCCATTACCTTCCCATCTAACTTCACAAACGCCTACCAGACCTAAATTATTTTGTTTCATTTCTTCTTTAAGATTTTCTAATTTTCCTCCCTGTAACATTGCGTACGTTCCATGTCCCTATCCTAAACCTTTTGCTCTTCCTTGTCTTTCTTTCTCTGTCTGTCTTCCCCCCCCCCCTTCCCATTATTACTAAAACTCTAATGTTTTCAGTGTTCAATAAAAGATCCTCGGCACACGAAAGTGGCCCAGGAATAAAGTTTCAACTATCTTTAGCTCATAATGACCTTAGACAGGTAACGTGGATGTCTCCTTCTCCCATGGCAGCCTCAAGAGTGGGTGATTAAAGGATATCTCCTTCGCTCATACCACCCTCAGGAGATGGTTTTAAGGGAATTCTTTATAGCCCATGACAACCCCAGAGAAAGGTGTTAATAGGTGAGTAATCAGCAATAAACTGATGGCTTTCTGTTCTTGAGGTCTTCTTTTATAAGCATCTTCTTGTAGAAAGGGTTCATGAGGGGAAGACGGTCTTCTTCGTAGTTTTCCCGAATTCTTTTCGTGTCTACCTGGTGGTTTCCTTCCGTCGTCTGCTATTGTTTATGTATAACACTTGTTTATAGTAAAAACATGTAGTTGCTGTGCGTGAGGTGTGGAACCTTACAATATAAAAGAGTTTTTGCTAAACTAAACTTCATAAAAAAGGAAAAAAATACGAAGATAGTAGATTTATCGGGAAACTTTCTTATTTAGTATATGAGAAAGATTCCTCCTTATTTCAGTTCTAATCAACAAAAGCAATTAAAATTAAGAAGCTTCAAGTAAATGCACGCCACATTTAATCAAAATCGAATAATTTCCAAAATTATCGCTGTTTGGTATCACTTGATTTATATATATACAGGGAAACAATACCAACAACGTATAAGAGGTGATTCCTGACACCAAGATAAGACAAAAAGTATAGACCAATTTGGGTGCACCGAAATTGTAAAAAAAATGAAGTTTGAAGGTCCATAGCTCCAATCCCCTATGAGATCTACCGTAGTCGGGTCAAGACTTCACTTAGGAACTAATATGTTAGCTATCCAAAAACACATGTTTCAGATTCAGAATCATGCAGTATTCGCAAAACGTATTTATGGAAGGTGTTTGGCTACGGGCATATAATTTGAAGTACTGACCAACTCCATCTATAAAAATTGTTGCGGAAGTACTGCAGGATTTTGAAACTTGGATATTTAGATAGGGCACATACTAGTTCCTAAGGGAAGTCTTGACCCGACTACGGTAGGACCTATGCTACTGGAGCTATGGACCTTGAAAGTTCATTTTTTCACATTTTCGCCAAAACGAAGCATTTGTGCACCCAGGTTGGTGTATACTTTTTGTCTTATCTTGGTGTTAGGAATCACCTCCGAAACGTTGTCGGTGTTGTTTTGAAACACCCTATATATATATATACGGTGTAGTAGTAGTATAATATATATATATACGTAAGCTTCCAAATTGAAGATTGATTTGATTAATTCCCCAAATCTTTGGCCAATCTCAATTCATATAGAAAGCTTAAAAAATAACATGCACAGCTCGATTAAAGTTCAATAAACAGACATGTTATATAAATGCATGTGCTAAAGTACGATACAAGCTCTCTCAATGGCATGATACAAATTTAAACTTAATATGACTATTTAATTCATTTTTGTATTTCGTGTTTGTAAAGCCATCGAAGCAGATTAAATGCTATTGTGAATCTTCTCCCAGTTTCAACACAATAAATAAATAAATAAATAAGTAAATAAATAAAAACTGGTTTTTTATAAGATAAACTAATAGGAATATTTTTAATGGAATAATGTGAAGATATGGCAGTTAGACTAAAAGCATTTGCTGTATGCGTAGCAAATTGCTAAACAAACTTCAATTTGCGTAGCTAAAACATAAGTTTTGTATCATGTTTTCTGCAGCGAAAAGAACTATTATTATTATTATTGGTAGTAGTAATAGTAATATTAGTTTACTGCTTAGCGTAAACATGAAAAAAGAGAGATTGGCTAAATATGATCTCAGGGGGACACCGTTCTTCTTTTTCTTCATACCTGTCAAGCAAGTGTTTCTTCTAACTCGAGTCAGCTCCATCTCCCTTTCCCGAGCAGCATCTCTGATCTTGCCCCAGGCGGTAAGACTTAACACGTTCCGATCTCAGAAGAACGGTGTCCCCGTGAGGTCATATTTAACCGAAAGAGTTTGTTGAATATCACACAAATATGATAATGAAAAGCACAATAGAAAAAATAACGATAATAATAGTACTTAAGGAAAGAAGTGCAAACTTTATTATAATACAGGTTATTTTACAAGATAACTGGTTTTGAATATGTTTATATTGTAAGAATTCCCACCTTCAGCAGAAGCACATATCAATACAACACTTGTTATTGGTTACAAACAATGAAGCAGACGAGAAGTCAACACGGAAGACACGAAACCAAGACGGCGGAGCCCGAGGAGGAATGAGCCACCAAGAGACCTTCTATAAAAGCGCAGCCTGAGGAGGACCAGCTATCAGTTTGACCGCTGATCAATTAACCCACACCTGCTCCGAAGTCACTTTGGACTAAGGGTACATTTTTACCTTTGTCCGAGGTCGCTTTGGACTAGGGATCCTCACCACAACCAAACCTCGCGAAGCTGCTTTGGGCTGAGGGGGTTTTCCTTCAAGATTCACCGAAACCCTGCAGGTACTTTGGAGACTGCTTTGAGAGAAGCGGCACCGTGCAAAACACCTTTCTCCTTCATCCAGGTCACTTAGCAGGAAGGACATTAATAGATCAATCTTTGTAATTCAAAGACATATTGTATTTAGATATTTTGTAATAAAATTAGTGATGGGGAAAATCATTCTCGCTCCGTTATTTGACTCTACCTACAAAGCATCACAATATATAGATTTTTATTAAAGGTTGAATACTGGCTAGAAACGGAGAATTGGGATTACGTAGTTCACGAAGTGAATCTTGATTATTTTCTTTTAAATACAGTAACCTGATATCTCCTATAAACTCATATTGTTGTCAGATGCTTTTTGGATTTAGTTCGTTTTGCAATGTTTTTAAATGCTCGAAATCAAACACTCCTTTTCTTTCACCATTTCAAAAGAAAAGGAGAGCTCCGTCGTGTCTAAGCGGTTAGCGTACGCGCCTCTGGCGCGGGAGATCCGGGTTCGATTCCCGGCGGGAGCTCATGTGGTTCGGATTCCACGTTAATAAGTAGGTCCACATCTCATATAGCCTCGCTGCTGAAAGGGATGCTAAACTAAAATCAACTCAACTCAATTTAAAAGAAAAGGAAGACGGCCTAGCGGAAACAATATTTTTGACCCAATGCTATGAGGAAACTAGATGTGTTATTTATGATTCTCCTAGCAGAGTTTGAAACAGCTTATGAATAACAGAAGAGCAGAAAAGAGGGTAACGCTTCTCACTTTTATCCTAGTGAACTGGTTTCCGAAAATTATAAAATGGTCCAATTCCAAAATACGCTTTATTTCTAGATGAAATAAAATATTAAAAGACATATGATCTTGTAGTCGGCACTTCTACGGCAAGTCTTGACTAATATCGTGTGTCATCCGTCATTGATTGGTCTGTATTATTAAGAGCGTAAAAAATAGAAAACGTTGGTATTGGGTTGTTTCCATGTTTCTGTGAATTTGGTTTTGGGGCAATACCAGGGTGAATGTTGGGTTATGGCAATTATTCGAACAAAGTGTTCGTAACTATCAAAGGGCGTTACTTTACTAGGTTTGTTGTTTATATAGATTTTCTATGTTTACTGGGAGTTAAAGCCAAGTATAGCAATTGATATTTTAGTGGTTTACAGGAACAAGTCAAGGTTCCTTTTGTTGTAAGAGACGATAGATAAGTACATGATGGCTAGTGGAAGCTAAATGTGTAAATACAACGAGAAATAAAATACGTATCGAACCTTAATAGTTATTTGTTGGGGAGCAAATCTCGACTTGGGAAGAGTTTGGACATTAAAATGTTACAGTTAACACGGCAAGTTGTACATCCATTTATTAATATTTAAACTATACGGAAAGAACAGTTGGTGTCAGAGATACATACATTAACAAATATTTCGAGGAGATATTTATTACAGAACTTTAACTGTGCGCGAGATTAAAGAAAAAGCTTTTTTGCTCATAAAAGTATCTTGATTAGTGAATAAATTATGATCATGAACTCAAGCGTCGAATTTTGCGATACACTTTCTTGTTTGCATCCTATTTCAATGATTTTATGTAGTGTGTATAATTATATTCTTAGTTTTGGTGTATTTTATAAGAGAGTTATTTTTATTTATTTATTTATTATGAATGTTAATTTTACATTTTGTTATGAGATATTTTAACATCCAATGAGTTCTTGACAGTAATTGTAATTTCACGATGTAAAACGAAAAGTTAATTCACGAATATTTCTAAAGCTTCCTCGTGGCTAAGCGCCTAACGTATGCGTTTTTGGTATGGAAAACCAGAGTAAGTTCAATTCCCAGCGGGAGCTCGTGTGGTTCAGATCCCACGTTAAGCTGCATGTCCACGTCTCATACAACCTCACTACTGAAAGGAATGCTAAACTCAAAATCAAATCAAATCAAACCAGTGATGTGCCGTAAACTATAATTTTACGTCTACGCGGTTGTCTACTGTAATCTATACGTAATCTACATTACACCTTTTCCCGTGTAGACTATGTAGACAACCACTATCAAATGTAAAGAAGAATTTCGTTGCTCGTTTGTTCATATTTCCTCATTCAGTTGTTTTGCTTCGGTGCAGCGAAAGATTAGGGAAACGACTAACATAAAAAGTAGAGGGAATTATCTAATCTGTATATTTACTCTGCTCTGCACTTTTCCACTTCGAGCACTGCTTTTATAATGAAATTTACAAAACCAATTCTCACCTGTGGACTTTCAGTCTTGAATCTGCTGTATTTGCCAATTTTTTCTTGCGTATTTTACAAAATGCATAATATTTTTCATTTTCCTTAATCAAGACGAAACTAAGTATTCGAAAGTTACTATTCGCTGGTCTAGGCATTTTATTTTATACGCAATTTCGCAAGGTAACGATAAAAGAAAGCTCCTTTATTGTCCACGACGCCATATTAAATTACGTGTTGTTGACATATTCTACATAGTTTACGTTGTTTACATTGTCTATGCATAGTTGACACGTAAACGTAAACTATCGTTTTTTACGCGTAGATGCACATCTCTGAATCAAACTAATATATCCTGAATATTATACTGTACTGCCAATTCCTGAGCATGTTTGGTTGCATAACGTAATAGAATAGTTACACAAGAGTAACCTAATTAATTTTACAGTAAAACAGTAAAACATTATGAGAAAACTTTGTATTATTATCGGATTTACGTATCTGTACAGAGTTCTAATTAATACGGAAGTGTATAAAACTTTAATTACAAGATTTGAGTGTATCATAAAAAAGGAAACGAGGCCTTTCAATTTTGCGTCCCAGATTTATGCCTACTAGGTTAAAAGAGACAGTGATGATGAGAAATGAATGAAATGGTGGAAAGAATAAAATGCGAGGAAACGGGAAAATGTCGAAAAAACCTACGCACACGGTGTTTGTCAAACCACAAATTCATGTGGCTCGAGCTGGGATCGAACCAGGAACTTCATGCATCAGAGATGAACGTTTTATCACTGAGCCACTGCGGCCCCGTTGAGTATATCAGAATATCAAACAGAAAACTAACTTTTTAAAGAAACATTTCTAAAAATTACTTCGGCAACAACGGTCTATTAAAATCTACAAATGTTTATTATCTATCATCATATGTACGAGTATATTGTCTATTGTCAGGGTTTAAAATCACTATAGAATGATTGGTTATGTTCCACTTATTTACCCATGTAGTATTAATAACACTTTGCCTTGAACAGTAACCGAAAACACAGAATATAGTAGTTTTTTCTCTTAAAGTTTTCCTAAACCGAACAACTAGCACGCTATTTTTTTCTTAAACCTCGACTAAATGTCTCTGAATTTTGTCGTTTGAGCACTTTGATTCACAAGCTGCAAACGATCACCAGAAGCATTGCAGCAAAAGTGGATCCATTTGCGGTGCCTAATTTAATCGCAAAGGGAAGCTTTCTCTCCGAGTAGAATTGTGTGGTTATGTATGGGACCATTGGACAAATCGACAGTACAATTGTTAATCCAACCGCTTGATTGGGTGATTTGAAGCATAGTCAGTTGTTGACAACATGTAGTGAGAGTTATGATTACTATTATCCGGTGCACATATCCGTTCTACAATGATGTGAGAAGGGAGGCGGGGGACGAGGAAAATAATGAGGATCTCTCAAACACAAATTGCATATACCTTAGGGGAATCAAATAATTTCAGGCTAGATATGGGTTTGGTTGTGTGATAATTATCATGCACTTGTATGCTTACTGTGTAACTGGTTTGTGCTAGTAGCTGAGAATCCATTCAGTTTTAGTAAGTAGTAGATAACGCTATACTCTTATAATGGAAATGTCTTGAACAAATCACATGACAAAGGTCATTCCTTAAATATTTCTCAAGGAAGTTTCCTTTTAAAACAAATCGTATAAAAAAAACTTCCTGTTAAATCAAATTTTATTTATTTATTTATTTTTAGAAAAACGAGCGGTGACACAGAGTATACTATGTAAAGGAGTTTGGTTTGGTTTCTGGTAGACCAAATTCCTTAACAAGCTACAGCAGGGCCATCAAGAGATGGTCTCTAAAGTTTTTTACCGCATGCGGAGGGAAAATGCAGCCCCTATTTTGGTGTTAGTGGTAGTAGTACGGTCACCATTAATTAAATTGCACCATGTGTCTTACAACATTGCAATTATAAATGCACCGAATAAGCATTGACAAGTGAATAGTAGCAATGCTGCTGCGAGCTGTCAGAGACCTTCTGTTACTGTCTTTCCTATAAATTATACCAAGCCTAGGCTTAAATATAACATTACCGGTACACTTCAAATTAAATAAAGTATACTTTAAGATTAATGAATACTTGAACACAGTAAATAGTATTTTAGTCTTTAGACTTGTAGACCAGAAAGTCATTTAATTTCATTTTATCACTGTGTTCCACGAACGTATTAGTATTTTGTATCCTGAACATTATACTAGCCCGCTAATCTCAACAGCTTTTTAAATAGTGTATCAAGCTAGGATGATATCAATAAATACTCCGTAGGAAATGAAACGAAATCTCTCAATTCAACTTCCCACTAGGCTAAGAGAGACGGAGTGTCCGTTTCTCTCCTATCCGTTTTGAAACATCTTCGTTTGTTGCTCTCTCTGTCCATTTTATCTTCTCCATCTTCCTGCAACACCACATTTTCGAAGCTCTCCAAATATTTCTTCTCTAACTTCCGTGGTTGGCGAATTTTCAATCATATTCTGCAATCAAATTCAGCGCTTCGATGTAGCTGCTGTTTTTGTTCACTGACTGGCCATCCTTTTCATGTTTTCTAAATGATAATTCCTGCTTTGAGGGGCTCTCGGTGACTCTGTGGTAGGTCGCTTACCTCTGGTTGCGTGGGTTTTATGGTTTGATCCTCGTCGAAGTATGTTTGTGAATGGAGAACATTGTGTCCGTAGGTTTTCTCGGGGTACTCTAGTTACCTCCCATTTCCTTATTTCCACTATTATTCTACTAATTTCTCCATCATCATTCACTTGCCTTGATTATTGCCTCCTTTAACATAAAGGGCATAATTGTAAGACGTTAAACTCAAAGCTTTCATTCCATTTTATTTTTAGTTCCTGCTTTGATAATGGAAATCTGTGACACTAATCAAACACTAATATTTTTACTCTTTTCTTTTTGTTTATTTTTTATGTTTTATTATTTTTACATTTTAATTATATGTAATTGTCATGGCATTGTTACTTATCCCTTGTATGTCAATCCTTACGTAATCAAATGTTTTTTTACACAGTAATTAATAAAACATGCCTTTCGGATTCTTCATATGACCCTCCATTTAAATAAAAATTATTTTATTTCTGATTTCTCAGAAATTTCAAACTCATTTCTCTGTAACAAAATATATATATGACGAATATTATCATTCATCACTTAATGAACATCTGGTTAGCCACTTTGCAAAATTATATTAAGTATTTTGGAAATTCCCAGTGTAAGATTTATTTTGAAGTCGGTAACGTGAAGTTTCAAACGAGCTTGCCAATTGAAATAATTCTATTTTATTGCAAAATTCTGTGAGCCAAATGGACACAATTACCACATATTGACTGATTGAATTTTGTCACTATCTGTGATTTTAAGCAAGACGAAGTTTATGAGTCTGTAAATTTGGAACAGCAAGACCTCATTTGCTCCGTTGTCTTATTTGCACAGATTCAACTAGCAGTATGGAAACCTATAACCAGAAACATGCGCAGGAGATAAGTCCTGGGGTTCGCATTCCCGAAATTCCGACTTTTCTGTAAATTTAGTTGAATTTTAAGGGAAATTTTACAAATTTTAGTATAATTTATCCTCATATTGAATTTGACCTCCCCACAAAATAAATTCCTGCATACGCCCCTGGTTAAGACTTTCTGATTTTTTTTTTTTCAAATAGTGATTAAAATATATCATACATGGCGTCATAAAAACTGAACAAATTGCTTTATTACTTAGCAAAGTAAAATTATATGAACGAATTGAGCTGCACGAAATGCTAGCTTATCATTATAATATGTCCCATACATAAAAGGGACAGATTCAACGATACAAATTCCAGTGCCCCCTCACATTACATTCATGAAGTTCGTGTCTGCCGATTTTTATTCGGAAGAAAACATGCTTCTCATTTGAGATTGGAGTGTAGAGACAAAAATGTACAAGGCACAGAGCTTGCTTCCACTAATTCAGTGAATGGAATTCTTTTTTCTCTAGAAAATACTTTTTTTAAAATTATTTTTAGAAAAAGTTTTAGAATAAAGAGATCTTATATAGAGAGGGGGAGAACTGTCTGTTCCGTTTGTTTCATGGAGTTATCACCACTGGTGCCGGACATGTCGTTCGGAAATGGCTACCTTATGGATAAGCATTATTAAAATATGTTACAGAAAAGTAATTTTAAGTAAAATTATATGAAGAATCCATTTAAATAAATATTATTTTAAGCGTGCTTTGTAGAAAAAAAATCGCCTTAATACAGTAGTTTTAAAATCTGCAAATTGTCTCTCGTAAATGACATCTATTGACATTAGGATGCAGGTAGCAAAGGTAGTGACATACATTAACCTGATACGGTACTATTAGAAATTAGGGAGATTCTAATAAATTCTCTTGGGCTATCAGCCACGTAAAAACCTCTGGTGTTTCGAATGCACACATTGCATTCATTTTCAGTGATTATGATGAGACCGTAAATACAAATATGTGGGCATATACAGGGTGATTCTTTATAGGGTTTACAACTTCAATCACTTATAATTCGTTATTGGAACCACATACAGACTTGGTTTATATGTGATTGTACTGCAAAACACTTCAAGTTTTTTTTATTATTTTTTTGTGACAAATCCATTATGGCTCAATGTGTGCACCTGCGGTCATCCTAGACACATACACACACACATCCTCGTATCAACGAAAGTAGATTTCCTGCCAAACAGTAGGCAGCATTTCGGGGGTAACGTCCGCGATGGCTGTTGTGATGCGATGTTTCCGTTCATTAACATTATCAGGTAGGGGAGGGGTGTACATCTTATCTTCCACAAATCCCCACAGAAATAAGTCAATAGACGCGTAATCTGAAGACAGTGGCGACCAAGCAATTGATCTACCACGACCTATCCACAAATCTTGGAAACGCAGATCAATAAACTTCCTTATCTTTATCAGGTAGTGCGGCGGGGTGCCATCTTGTTGCCACCATAAGCGGCCATCGTGGTCATCTTCATGTAACTGTGGAACAAGGTAGTTCTGGAGCATATCAAAATAGGCGATGTCAGTGATGGTGCTCTCAGCAAATCAGAATGGTCCATATAACTTTGCTCTGAAAACAGCGCAAACATGTTCACTTTGGGAGTTGTCACGAACCAGCTTCACGTGTGCATGTGGATTTTCCGTGCCTCAAATATAACAATTGTGTGCGTTGACTCGGGCGGAAAGGTGAAAAGTTGATTCGACACTGAATACCACATTGCTCAAGAATGACTCATCACCAATAATGCGATCCAACATGGTAACACAGATTTCATGTCGGATATGTTGAACCGCTTGACTCAGTGCTTGAACCAAGGACAGTCTGTATGGCTTCATGGACATACGTCTACGCAATACTCGCCAAACAGTGGTCTGAGGGTTATCAGTTTCCTATTATGCACATCGTGTAGATTTCCGAGGACTGCAGACAAAACTCTCCCTAATTGCTTCCACCGCATCGTCCGTCACAGGTGAGTGCCCTGGAGCCATTGTGTGTCGCACAGAACAACCTGTTTCAACAAATGTCTGGTGCTATTTGTAAACTATTGGTCCGCTGGGTGGTTCCTTGCCGTATTACGTGCAAAACTTACACTGTATACTCGTTGCTGACTTCGTTTCTTCAAACCAAAACACGCTCTTAGCTTTTTCCGCACCAGTGAAAGTATCCATTTCAACGACTGACCGGTGGCGCCGCGTGTGGTCAACTCCGCAATTGCTCACTACGTGAGTCAAACTTGAAGTGTTTTACAGTATAATGACATATAAACCAAGTTTGTATGTGGTTCCAATAAATAATTATACCTGATTGAAGTTGTAAACCCCATAAAGAATCATCCTATAAATTGAAAATCACTATGTTTGTAACTCTAAATCTCCTGAAACGCACGACCGATCCCGATCAAATTTGTAACATGGTGGATGAGATTCGAGGCTGGGCTGGTTTCAGGCTATTCTTTGATAATAGTACTTAGGGGCGAGGGAGGGGGTATAAAATAAATAAAACTTAGTAACTCCTAAACACTCAACGGATCTTGATCAAATTTTCAACATAGATGAGGTTCAGGCCTGGGATTGTTTTTATTATTTAAATTTGTCGGAGCAACGTAGGGGAGGAGACATATAAAAATCAATTTATATAAGATTCAAAGTGACTTTTGTAACTTAATAACTCTTGAAGTATCCGACAAATCTCAATCAAATTTTCAAGATACATGAGGTTTGGATCTGGAAACATTTTTGTAATTTCACTTTAATGATAGATCCTAGGGGAGGAGAGAGGAGGGGAACATATAAATAAAAACTAATAAAACCTAATTACTTTTGAACTACCCAACCAGTCTCCATCAAATTTTTAACATATATGAGCTGATGATGCAACGTAGGGGAGGGGGAGAGAAATTTAAAACTGATCAAAAATGACCGATATTATTGTTGAATCCATAGTTTTCGGAGTAGATGAGAGAAACAGTGACACTTCTGATGCTGTTTCAATCCAAGTTCAGCCCTGATAGTTGGGGAGGAGGAGGCTACGACGTAGAGGAGGGGGATAAACATTTAAAAATGATTGAACATGACTAATATTAGTGTCGAATCCATAGTTAGGAATAGCTGAGATTAACAATGACAATTTTGATGCCGTGTGCCGCAGCACGGAGGAGAGGTAGGGGGAACTATATATACCGTAAGGGAAGGGGAAGGGGAGGGAATTTTAAAAATGATCAAAAATGACCGATATTAGTGTTGAATTCATAGTTTTCGGGGTCGATGAGAGAAACAGTGACATTTCTGATGCTGTTTCAATCCAAGTTCAGCTCTGATAGTTGGGGAGGGCGAGAGCACAATGTAGGGGAAGGGACAAACATTTTAAAATGATCGGAAGTGACTAATATTAGTGTCGAATCCATAGTTTTAAGAGTAGCTGAGATTAACAGTGACAATTCTGATGCCGCAGCACGGAGGAAGGGGAGCTAAATATAATAATAATAATAATAATAATAATAATAATAATAATAATAATAATAATAATAATAATAATAATAATAATAATAATAATAATAATAATAATCGAAAATGACCAATATTAGTGTCTAACCCATAGTTTTCAGGATCATTCAGATGAACAGTGACATTTCCGATCCGGTTTAAATCAGTCCCTCCACTTGGGGAAGGGGAGAAAGAGATATACGTATATAAAATTGATCGAAAATGGCCACTATCAGTGTTGAATTTATAGTTTGCTGGGTCGCTTAGATGAACAGTGATACTTTCGATCCCGTTTGAATTCAAATTCACCCCCGCAACTTGGGAGAGGGGGTAAGAGATGTTTCAAAATGATCGAAAATAACCGATATTAGTGCTGAATCCACATTTTTTGAGGTCGCTGAGATGAACGGTGACACTTCCGATGCCATGACCCGCAACATGGGATATATATAGTGCCTATATATATATTAGGGTGTTCGTTATTTTGAGTAATTTCGTGTTGCGATACTCACATCTCCCAAATATATTCTATGTGACCATAAACATGCATTAGTGAAATACCAGCTCTCTACGAGAACGTTAACCCGTGTCGACTTGACGACAAAGTCGTGAAATGACGTTTCCACATTATAATATAATTTGGAATGTCTAACCGTGATAACAGAGAAACTAAAAGAGACAGAGAAACGTAACTTTGCACAAAGCAACTAGAGAAAGAACGACATCTGCAAGTGTATTGACAAACAGCACCGGATGAAAAGTGTTGCCAACCCAAGAGAAAGTTGTGTCTAAATTGAATATCATCATTGAGAGCAACAATTAAAATAAAGACAAAAGGGATGGTAAACGAAGATCAGTGTTGCAAACTTCTCGAGAAATAAAGTGGAACATGTGTTGGCGCACACAGTCAATGAGGTACTAACGTTTTGTACACCTTAAATCAGATATTGAAAAGAACTGTTTACACTTACTCCAAGTCTAGAAGGATCCGCTGAACAGTGTTGCCATCAACAGAAGAGAAAAATTGAGTTTGGAAAACATACAATAACTCGGAAAAGGTCACTAGTCCTGTATGCTTTAAAACCTATAATGCAAGGCGGTAGAGCATATAACACGAAATTTTCTGAATTCTGGAAGTATGCCTTGGTCTCTGCATCTCAGTACGAAGTCCAGGTAGAAATGTGAATGTAATGTCTGCGTTCAAAACGTCGTAAGTAAATACATTTACCTCGTTGATAGCCCAAATAAGATTACTATAATCACGTCGCTAGGAAAGATTCAATTCTTTCTTTAGATTCCTTTACGGGGAGGATAAATTTTGCAGTACATGTGAACTGCGATTGAAGAAGGAACATTTACTTACGTCCCTGGCCTTCCTACTGGGATGCTGAGACCAAGTCATAGTTCCAGAGTTCACAATATTTCATTTTCATATATATATATATATATATGCTTACACATCTCCAGTTTCTTCACAACAATCCCTGAAGGTGAATATGATGTCTGCATTCGAAACGTCGGAATTCAATGTACTAAGCCCGAGAAAACTTACTAGAAAACCAAATTACATTTATTTCATTTTTCAAAATGTTCGTATGGTACTGTGGTTAACATCGGGATTGTATACAGAAGGTTTCAAGCACCCCCACTTAAGTAATAATTTTAAAAAGAATATGGCACGTAAGTGCCACAAAGGTGACATAGTATTGAAAGTCACACCGGAATTAATATCGCAACAATATATTTATGCTCTCTATTTCACTTAGTCATAAGGTTCAGATATGTTCCTTTCGAAAATACCAGGAGAAAACCACTGGCTCCTCTCCCTTAGAAAAAAATCCTAAGTACGAGTATTACTTAGCATGAAGCAATCCACTTCGTTTCTATTTCATGTAATATCTGTTGTCCGGGACAGAATTTGAAATTCATTTCAGGTAAGTTCACAATAACAGGAAAAGAGCGATTAGCGCATTAATATTTACATTGCATTCGGAATAATCATCCTTAATGAAAATGGCGATACGAGTTGAGCGCAAGTAAAGAGCCATTGCATTTTTTTTAAAATTAATAACCATGAAACATTATGTGATGCAGCTATTGGAATGTAATATCTTACGATGTTCGCTTTAAGAAACTGTCTGTTCTGTTGAGGAAGAAGTAGCGAAAAATTTAAGAGAAAAAAATCCTGCAAGAAGATGAAGAAAAATTTGAATGTAAACTCACTGACGTTTAAAAAAGTAAAACAGGAAGTTGCTGTATTACGTTATTTTTTATTTAAAATAGTTTTAAAAGGAATGATTTTTAATTTTCAAGATTTGCATTTCATATTGTATTGGAGAAATACTTCTCACAGAAATTGTGAAGAGAAATTTCGTTGAACAAAAAGAAACATAATTTAAAACGGATCCTCCACTTTAGCGAATTAGAAATAGATGCCTACGTGTAGGATAAAGTAGGTAGAAAGTATAACAACCCAAGCATTTCTAATAAGTTAGCTTAATGTTAGTTCAGCCGAGACCATGGCTGACGGCGATCTTAGTCCAGACTTACCTAGCTCAGGAAATACTTTTATGGTACTTCCTATTCTTGAAATTTATAGATAGTTTATTCTAGAAGATAGAATGCTGAATCTTTGTGTAAGTGTAATAATTTTCGTTACTTACAATCTCACTGTATAATACTTTAATAATATTATATATATATATATATATATATATATATATATGTGTGTGTGTGTGTGTGTGTGTGTGTGTGTGTGTGTGTATAGCTTTGTCCAGCTATTTGGAAGTCTCCAATAATAATTAACAGGTCTTTTCTGTATTTTAATTATATAATCACAATATTTTTTTTATAATGTTAGTTAACTGAATAAATCTCTCAACACGATGTAGGGAAATTCTCATTTTTATAAATCCTGTTTTTGTAAATTATTGGCTTCTTTACATATTTATTGGTATGTTGTATTTAAGATTACTTATTCTATTGTTTTATTAAATGTTTATTTGTTATATCTCACTGCAATGTAATCCACTATATTGGCTTTCAGTATTCATAATTATAGCTTAATATATTACCAAATCTCTGTTAGAGAATCACTTTTGCTTACATTGGAAAGGTCATCCATTCTTTAGTGATTGATGTTAATCTCTTATTTGCAAGAGTATGTTCACCTCTTTAGTTTCGAGAGGAGTGACAGCTGAAAAAGATAATTGAGAAAGATGATCAAAAGTCGTATTTTAGGCATTTCGCGCTTAGCAGTGAAATAAAAACGATAACACAAAATATGTATCACCAAATTATAGCATAAACTAAACACTTCATCAGTTCTTCATGTGATAAACTTGCAGTATACGAGGCGTGTTCGAAAAAAACCGAACTTTTGCTATAAAATTTGTATTACTCATTTCGCATTTTAAGCACAGTCCCCTTCAAAATAGTCCTCTCTACTGGCAACATAGCATTCTGAATTTCTTCCACTTTTGGAAAGATTCCTGGAACGCACTTTCTGAGATGGTGAGCAGGTCCCCTGTCGCATTGTTCTGAAACTTCTTTATGGCTTGGAAACAGCGTCCTTTCAAAGTGATTTTACTTTTGGGAAACAGAAAAAGTCTACTGCGGCTAGGTTCGGAGAATAGGGTGGACGGGACACAACGAGAGTCTAATGTTTTGACAGATAACTGCGGATCAGAAGCGAAGCGTCAGTAGGTGCATTGACACGATGCACAATTCAAGTCTGGTTTCCCCACAATTCAGGCCTCTTCCTGCACACATCAATCAGTCGCGCTAAAATGTCCTAGTACAAATGTTTGTTTACCATCTGACCACGTGATACTAATTCATGATGAGCAATGCCTTTGCAAACACAACCAACATCACCTTGAGCTTTGACCGACTCATATGCTTTTTTTTTTTTTTTTTTTTTTTTTTTTAATGAAACCCTGAATTAATTGAAAAGCATTTAAAACGTCTCTGTAAATGTTTCACCTAGTTTGTAGCAAAGTTTCACATACGTATGCCGTTCTTCAAGCTCTTTCATTTCCACTGTATCATTAATTCGGCGAACAGCTTGTGCGTGTGCACACTTCAGCGGATGTAGCTGAGCGACTAATAGTTATAGCAAAAGAAGGCAAATGGCAATTTGTTGTCTAAACCTGCCGCTAGGTGAGATTAGTTGTCGCAGCACGCTCCCTCTGCCGTTTGGCGCGCTATTTCAACAGTTGAGTTTCTTTTTAAACACATTTCGTGCATTTGATATTATTCAATGTGTTACCCCTGGCATCGCTATTTAACATAAAACCATCGTTCTGCCATTTGAAAAATGTATTACTTCGCCCTTCACTACTTTCACCCTACAAAATACCATCAATCTTAGCGATTTAAAAGTTAAAAGGTCATTCCAAGTTAAATGGAGTTGACATTTCTTAAAGTACTAAATTATCTGACCATTCATTTTTACCTAAATTTTCAAGATTATTCCTGCAAAATATACGTATATGTAGAAATACTGGTTTGACATGGTTTCTGGTACTTCAATTGAATTATAGAATTCTTATGTATATTGCATTTTGTTGGAACTCCTAGTGTGCCTATCTACTTTAAACACATAAATGCATAAACACAAAGAAATGATCACACAACTTGAAAATTTAGGTATTTTCTATGTAATATTGAAATCCGGCGAGAGCATTATAACACTCTTGCCGTAGTTATGTTCCATCAATTCGATTTGTAATTCTGTTCTGTGTGTGTTAGTAAAAATAAAAACGAAAATTATTGAATCCAATCTTACGAATCAATATAGCCTATTATGTATACTACAATTTCAAATTACTTCCGCTTAATTTAATTATTGCAGCTTCAATATGCCGTCATTTTTAAAATTTCTTTTTTTAAAATTAAGGTTAATTAATAATTATTTTCTCAGAGATATTGTTATTTTTAATATTGTAGTAATTTTTACTTTCTCATATTGCTCTTGATAAGAAAAAAATAATCATTTTTCAAACTGGAATAAATTATAGCATTTCCCACGATAATCATTTAGTTGAAGCTCTTTTTTATGTTTAAAACTCAACGAAACCATAAATTAGATATCTCGATATAAAATTCGTAGTTAAGAATAGTGCACAAACGATTTAAAACAGTTTTCTCTGCTATTCACTCTTGAGAGTTCTGCCTTACAAAAGAAAAGAAAAATATTATAGTAAAATAGATACAACTAATATTCTTTTTACAAGTATATGCTTCACAGAAGATGTAACTGATCTTTTTTTAACAGTTAAGCTTGACAATATTGCTATTTCAATAAACTAGATATAACTAAAGTGCTGTCAAAATGTCTTGAGCCGTGGCAAAAAATGCGAACTAAAGCTCACACCCACACGTTGAGCCAATAAGGGTTCAGCTGTTGCTAAACGAGAAAGCCTTAACGAAATTCAGTGTAATTCCTTCAACCGATAGCAGCGCTTGGAACGGAAGACTAGGTATCAAGTCAATGTGGTATATCTATAATTATTATTTTTACAACGGCATGTTTCAGAAAAGATTTTTATTTGGTCAAATACGTACAACTGATTCTTATTATTTATATGCTTTATGAAAGATTCTAATTTAATAGTAGGTAAAAGGCAACTGGTTTTCTTTTTACAGTTAATACTTTACAGAACGTTCCTCGTTAGCAAATGCCGCTGTGCTTCTTATTCTCCATCTACAACTGAGGCTGGACGGCTTGAGCGTGTAAGCGCATTCGATTCAATCTCAATACTTTGGCTGCAATCGCTGGTGCGGCTTGATTTCGTATTCGGACTTAAACCGGATAGAGTGCCGATTAGCTTTTCTTACCAGGAGGTGGTACTATGACAGTGGACCGCAACCTGGTTTGCCGAATTGTTCCTAAATCATCGTTCGGCCATGTTCGCTTTGCGCTTGTTGTTATTCATATGCCTTCGCGTGTATTACATACTAGCAGAATATTCGTTTTTCGGACTGGGAGAATACATTTCATTTTGATAAAAAGATATGAATTTGGATTTAAATTGCATCAAAACTGTCACTGTCCGTCTCAGCGACCCCGAACACTATGGATTCGGCACTAATATCGGTCATTTTCGATCATTTTTAAATATCCTCCTCTCTAAAGTTGCGGGGCTGAATTTGGATTTAAATGTCATCGAAAGTGTCATTGTTCATTTCAGCGACCCAGAAAACTATCGATTCGACACTAATATCGGTTATTTTCAAGATTTTTTTGAATATCTCCCCCTCCCCTAAGTTGTACCGTTAAAGTGAAATGATAAAAACCATCCCAGGCCCGTTCATTTTTCCACCACTTTCATTTTTATATATATAGGCCTAGATTATTCGTGGCATTAAAGTTTGTGTAAGTTCGTTCCGTAGGGTGTAGCTCTACATTTAAGGGTGCTACATTGAATTTGGACTCGGCGGATGGAATTTTTTGTGTGTAGTTGAGGTGATTGGGAAAAAATAGTTGATACGGATTTTCAAAGAGATTGGGACATAATCTACAACCGTAGGCGTTACCGGTCTATTTATAAGTCACACACAACTTATATTATATTATAAGCCACAGATAAACATTTTTCTTCTGTTGAGGTTCTGAACACGTATGTGAAATTTGTCGGTTTGTTTTCGAAACACCCTGTATAGGCCGTGGTCAAGTTCTATACAGTTATTTTCCTATTGTTGCTGTTAATGATTTTTAATGACTCCATTGTTAGGTTGACCTCAAAAGCTGTAACAGAAAGTTTCTCAACCTTAAATAAACGAAGTCAGAGGAAATATGGATAACCACTTGTACTCAGCAGATGATTTTCGAATTGCGACGTCCATTCAGCATCGTGAGGACAATTGAGGAGCTACTTGAAAGAAAGAAGTAGTGAATTCAGTCTAGAAAGGTGAGGTTAGTCGATGTCCTAACCATACATCACCTCAATTGCATGAGTGCCACCTCTGGTCCCTCTACGCCAAGAGCTCAGTTTAAATAAATAAATATCCGCCACTGTTTTTTCTGTGAATATTTATGTGGTGTAAGGGAGTAATATATGTAGAACTAAAGATTCTTTTTGTTTCCTCTTCCGAGTGACAATTGGTGAAAAATTTTGTGTCAGCAACAAATTCCAGATTATAGAGAAAGATGTTACTTTCTCCCTGTTGATGTCCAATTGGTCCCATTTTAGCAATTCCTTTCTTTTTCCTTTCCTTTTCGTAAGCGGTGTCTGTTGACAATCCCTCGAGGATAAAGAACCCATTATTTTAATGTGATTCTGTTCTAAGCACTTTTTCCCTTTTATTGGCATGGCAGAGGTAGAAAATGTATGGAGAAGACTAAAGATTTAAGAAACCAAAGAAGATGTGCATCACTTTTACACGGAAAAATTCTTCTTGTGATCTAAAAAGCGCACCCAATGGACGCTCATCGATTTCCCGAGACAGCAAATCCCTTTTTCCACTGCAGCACACAAGAATCGAATAGAAGAGCTCCAGGGACTGAGAGAAGAATGGTTGCCAAGATGGAGCCAATTTTACTAAAATCAGTCAAAGAAGATATCTTCTCCTTCTTTTCCTTCTTCCTCTTCATTTCTTTCTTTGCCGTGTATTTGGTTTCCACCTTTTCAGTTTTATTGTATTACTACGATTCCTGAAAAGAGACAGAGAGAGAGCAAATATTGAATCTTTCTTAAAGTAAATTTTCCACCTTAATAAGAATTAGAAAAGTGTGTAAAAGATACATTTTAATATACAAATAAATTATTAAGTTTCAGAAAACAGAAATTAAGTTATCTTTAATTAAGCTCGTACTTTCGAATGACACTTCGCCATACTGACAAGACTTTGTCTCATTTCATCTCAAAATGAGACAAGATTTGAGTCGAGATATGTTTTATATATATATATATATATATTTCAAAGTGAGACGAGACAAATGCTTGTCTCGACTTGAAAAATAAAGACGAGGTTAGACAGCTCATAAAATGTTCCGTTTCGTCTTGAATGACTCCAAACAGTCATTTAAAAAATAATGTATGTATTTTAAAAGAAATGTTCACTCAGAAAGGGATAGATATCTGTCTTGGAACCAATACCAGCAATTACTACTTTAAAAGAATAGAAAATGCCTAAATTTACCTAGTTCCATTCCGCAATCAATCTTTATTAATTATTATGTAAAAACTGTGGCGCATGTTTATTATATAGGATACGTATAGGCCTATACGTAATAATAACACACGTTTAACTGGTATAATAATAATAATCATATTAATGATTATTATTATTATTATTATTATTATTATTATTATTATTATTTGAAACTATTAATTTGGGTGTTTGGACAGAAAATATCTGTACAGCACGAGTATACAGCATAACCTGTATAGAGGGTGTTTGAAAACAACACCTCACAACGTTTGGGAGGTGATTCCTGACACCAAGATAAGACGAAAAGTATAGACCAACCTGGGTGCACAAATGCTTCCTTTCGGAGTTATAGGCTCCTGAAAACATGAAAAAGAATTAAGTTTAAAGGTCTATAGCTCCAAAACTATGGGACCTACCGTAGTCGAATCAAGACTTCACCTAGGAACTAATATGCACGCTATCCAAAAATACATGTTTCAGAATCCTAACATACTCACAGAACATTTTTTTAATGAGGGAGTTTGGCTACGGGCATATAGTGTGAAGTACTCACCAACTACCTCTACATAAATTGTTGCGAAAGTACCGCAGGATTCTGAAACATGGATATTTGGGAAGCGCACATATTAATTCCTAAGGAAGTCTTGACCCGACTACGGTAGGTCCCATAGTATTGGATATATGCACTTTTAAAGTTCGTATTTTCATCTTTTCGGCAGCCTATAACTCCGAAAGGAAGCATTTGTGCACTCAGGTTGGTCTATACTTTTCGTCTTATCTTAGTGTCAGGAATCACCTCCCAAACGTTGTCGGTGTTGTTTTGAAACACACTGTATACGCTTGAAATTCCGTTTGCACGGGATATTCAAGTATCCAGATGAATTAGTTGACTGGTTTTGGTTTAATATTTCTTTCAGAACCGACGCTATAGGAGGCGTAGCCCTACAAGTTAAGGAGCTCTGCACACAAGCCAACTAATTGTCGGTTGTAAGATATCGAATTTCAGCAGGTTACCAAAGACAGTAGTTAGATGTGAGTTTTGGTACATTATTATCAGAGATGTCAGGTAATCTTTTCTTCGTTATATGAATCTTCTTTACTACGGAAGTGATTGTCTGCTGTTAATTACTCAAACGATATTTCAGTACAGCAAAATAATGGGAGGTCAAAAATTATACTATAAACAATGTGTATTTTCTTGGTTCCGAGTTCACTTCCCGGTGGGAAAGTGATAAAAAAATTGAATGTATTACTATGGTTCGGATTTCACCTTAAATAGTAGGCCCGTGTCTCATATAGAAAATAACCTCGGTGTTGAAGAGTGACATGAAAGTTCAACAAACAAACAAATAATAGAATGAATAAATCCATTAACAAATCAGTAACAACAACGGTAATAGGAAAGGGACTGGAAGAAGTTTTCCAGGGTCTATATTTAAAGAATTCTGACATTAGACTGGTTTAACTTAAAAAGTCTCAGTCAAGATGACCGCGAGACTCGAATCCAGGATATCTCGATAAGAATCATGAACGCTAACAACTAGACTGCTAAGCTCGATTAAACTTAAAGTGTAACTAAATTTACTAAATGCAATTCATTTTTTTTTAATAAAAATATTTCTCTAAGTTTCGCAGAAAATAAGAATGTTTCAAAACTTCAGATGAATCTCTATCTGATTCATATTTGCATCAACAGACATCTAAACTGCAAATGTTAACATACAGACCACGCGATGAGTATGTAATTGGCAAGAAGTGACACACGTACTAGATTTTCTTCGAGGTGTTAAACGTACATGCTTATTGGCATTACGAAATGTGTTTAGAAATTATGCAGAAAGTGATTTGACAATTGTTGATCTCTTGTCAGAAGAAAAAGACACAGCCACAATGAAGAAAAAAAGTAGAATTCGTATGTGGGTGCAGGTACTTTTATGGACAAGGAAAACTGAAAGAAAGTTGCATACTCGATGAAAGAACCGGTTGTTGTTATTTGTTTAGTTTTCAAAGTTTGTCGTTCATTTTTAATACTGAGGCAATATGAGACATGAACCTACGTACAGTCTCAGGAAAGGTTGCGTTGAGTTGAGTTGAGTTTAACGTCTTGTTGAGCAGCGAGGCTATATGAGACGGTACCTACTGATTAACGTGGAATCCGAGCCAATGAGCTCCCGCCGGAAATCGAACCCGGGTCTCTCAAGTCTCAGAAAAGGATAACAGTTAATTATCATATTTGAGTTCCATCCAGAAAGTGTTGTTGATCAACTTATCTGCAATTCAAATTGCTATAATGCTGAAGGACAACGCAAATTGATATCTAAAACGCCAGGAGTAACGGTAAAGGGAACTAATGTGCTGACCATAAAATTCACAACCACCTGATTCATCTTAGCCTTCGTGGACTAAAAATTACAGGAAGTTTCTTTCCCAAATAATAAGCACTAGATTATCCTCTGAATTTATAGGCCTACTCACTAATTAGAGTGAGACAGACGAGTTTTAGTTAAGTGATGTGTTGTCAGCACATTTACTACTCTCTCTGCTATTTTTAGCCTCCACATAGCTATTTCCTACATTTTCAATACGAAAGTTCAAAGCCTTTTAATTTAGGTAACTCTAATAATGTCTTTACAATGCTGAATCAAAACCATAAATGCGCTCCCATTGACATTCGATCTAGGAGTCACGCCCTTCAAAGACATGTGCACTAATCATGGTGAAATAAGTTATTTAACTTAATACTCTTTCAGATATATATATATATAAGTTCTCAATGAATAAGTAATTACTACAACCATCTTTTTTTACTATCTATGATTCTGTTCCATAGATTTTTCCTGTTAAATAAAGAAAAATAATCTATTATTTATTCAGCAAAAATCCGTTATTAATCTCACCGTAAATGAATATCTATGAAAATCCAACTTTGGACGGAAATTGTCAAAGTCGGCAGAATTGAATTCTTTCTTTCTTTCTCAGCACGTACTCGCCCACTCGCAAACATATTTTTTCTCTCTATAGAATGACACACGTGACTGTTGACGGCAGAATTGCAGGCAGCTATGTGTTCATACACTTATTGGAAATATATTGAAGCATATTTTGCTGGAATTAGAAAATGGTTGTTTGACGGCTTGTGTGGGTAGCCTTAACGTGCAAAAACCACATGAGCGGCTAATTCCTGGAATATCAGAGTTATTGGTATAAAACAAATTAATATTAGCGTCTTTCTAGCAACTTATGACATGTATATTGGTGTCTTAGGTGTGTATAAGTTCTATCCCATTTTTTCCTAAATACTACAAAAATACAAGAATAACATTATAATATCTTTCAGTAATTTTTCTAGAAAACAAGAACTACTACTTAGTGAACTAACAATTGTTTTATCGATGGTTTTCGCTCTGGTTAGTTCGTTCTCTAAGCAAATAAAATGAACTGAATTGAAAATTTATTCTAAAGATATCAGAATGAAAAACAATCCACAACATACACTATAATATTCCATTGAGTGGTATTTTTTCTAGCTCAAAATCTCCCCCCCCCCAATAAAAAAAGTGGAAATTGAGGACGCGACTGATGAGCACCCAAATATCAACATTTCATAAAAGCTTTATAAAATGGTTAACTTCAAAGTCGAACAGCCCAGGAAAATTCAATCCCATCTTGCGTAATGGCTTATCAGCCACTAATTTCTTTGAGATAATATTTTCTACCATTTTAGACGAGATAATAATTCCCATTTCGCCTAATTCTATCTCGCTTAAAATGGAACACGATACAAAGAGGGAATTTCTGTACTGAAAAGCAAATTTATGTAGTAGGTTATAGCCACAAGCTTTATGAAATTGTGACATCATAATTATTCGTTGTTCTTTCGTGTTGAAATAATGATTTCCTAATTGGCCGGAATGAATAGATGAAGATATCAATGTTATATATATATATATATATATATATATATATATATATATATATATATACAACTTGTCGTAGGCACCACTATATCTTGATTTAGATAGAATAATTACTCATAGTTTAAAATAACATATTAATAAATATTTGCAGCCGTATAATGGCAACTTACACTATTATTGTAGAAGCCCTATCTACTTTCTCATAACGTTCATAGTTTAACTTGCCACACGTAAATATGTCTTTGAATATTAAAATACGAAGTTTTCAGAAATTCGCAATAAAATGAAACTTTTGTTAGCTTAAGTTGTCCTCGTAAAATACAAATACAAAAATCTAAAATATAATGTAGATCATTTTGCTACAATGAAACAATATCTATTAGATATTGTTAAAGAAACGTGCCTAATATCCCTAATAAAAAGGTATTTCACGCCTATGTGGTGGAACGAATATTAAGTATTATTTCCACCGTGATTATTGAAGACTTCTTTTGTGAAATAATCTGATTATCATAGTCCACATAATACACATCGGGAATGTTAAAGCAGGCTAAAATCGATCCAAACAGTCCACACAGCGCTACAACAATAAAACTATTGTATGATCCTGAAAAATAATATGCGGTATAAATTAGATCTACGAATGAAATGTCCTGTTTTAAGTGTGCCATTTTCAGATTACAACATGCGGTTAGTCTCCTTCTGTACCCACACGCTTTTTACCATTGCTGAACGAACGATGGGATTCGGTGATGAAAGAAGTCTGGGGTATACATTATGAAAAGACCTTAGGCGTATGTTGCACCTCCCAGTCACCAAGAAAGGAATGACCGAGATGTCTGAAGGGGTGGTAGTAGATGGGAGAGACATCGGCAGAATGCAGTTAATGGGAGTGAAGTGCGTACTGCAACTCATATAGAATCAGCACTTCTCATATGAAAGCGTGCGCTGTCGTATGATGTGAAGACACAATGTTTGTTGTCCATTGCTGGATGTTTGAGCACACGTTCGCGCTGTTCCATGGAGTTCAGCACTGTAACGATTCGTAGCGATGGCTTAACCTCGACAGTGTGTGTGTGGGGGGGGTCTGTTTTTTTATGTTTCGTCCTACTTCATTTATTCCACTGTTAACATTCATCTCATTATCACCGTCTCGCTTAGCCTCGTTACATAACTGTCGGACTTTGAACTCTACAAAAAAAAATGTTTAAAAAATTAACGGTTGTAAATAACTTAGATTACAGACATACTACCAAGATATATTAAATAATTAAATCATATCTATAGTATTTCGGTCCTGGTTCACATAAAATAGACTTAACATTATTATTATTATTATTATTATTATTATTATTATTATTATTATTATTATTATTATTCGCATTAATGTAAGTCTAAGCTAACATCAAGTTTAAAGTTTAAGAAGCCTGATGTGAACACTATAAAAGTTGGAAAATAATCGACTGTCTTCCTCGCTACTCTAGTTGCTAACGTGTATGCCTTTGTTTCACGAGGTCTCGGATTCGAGTCCCTGCGTGAGAGTATCGAATATACTAAAATGGTTTACATCCTATTTCATACTGTAGGTCTTGTTCTATATAGGTTCCTTGCTGTCAATCAACATAAGTACCAATCAATCAAATTTTTAGTACTTGTTCGTGGTAGTCTTTACTCCTCAAGCAAAGTTTGATAAGCAACATGAAAGCATCCTACTTAAATTCGTCTTCTATTGCTAACTGTCTGACTCAACATAAAATTATTAAGACAATGGAATGAAAAGAAAACGAGTAGCATCCGCCTAAAGGTTTGGTTACTCTTTATTCTTTAGTAAGATGAATGAATAATTCAAAATAGTAAAATATTTAACTCTAGTTTGTTAGTAGTACAGTAAATGAAGGTCAAAATTTGGGCGAACCCGGAAAAAATTCATACAAGCAAGAAACTTTGCAGAAAGTTTCCTTATGATGTCCTCATCAATATACTAAAAGTCCCCGAAAATTCATGCTGTGCTCTGGCCGCCATCTTGGAAAATGGCGGATTTTCCTAATATTTACAAAATACGCCGTAACGTCCTTGCTAATTGACGTATTGTCATGAAACTTCCACTAAATTAAAGAGCAATAAACAAGAAATCTGAAAATAGTAGTATTATTGCTATATTTTGTTTTAGTAAGTGAAAAATAATTAAATAATTAAGATTTTGAAACGTACAAAAACATATTTTGAGAAATAGCTCTAAACGTGTGCAAGATACCCGACTTTAATACATAAAATAAAAGGTAGATGCTAAATTGTTCTTTCATTTAGCGCAATTTTGGTTACATTATGACAAACCGTAAGGAAGATATGATTATTTTTCTAAACATAAACGAATATTGCTTTACGGGTTGCATAACCACATACAAAACTTGATTTGTTAAACTTTAGTATAATTGATTTCTTTTAAAAGAAAAAAAACTTATCCAATCCCATTAGAGCTACACACAAAAAACTAGCATTTAAACTTCACTCTTATTTGTCCTTTTTGTCTTATGTAAATGTCAATTTCTCAATTTTAACCACATCTTGTATAATAGTTCGAAATCCGTAATTAATTTAGTATAGAGGATAAAATATCTCTGGGTAGAGACTATACCATTACGTACCTTTCCTCAATTATATTTTCTGCAAAATATTGGAGTATAAAAATAAGTAGTACAGGAAAAGATATTAAGATTTGAGATTTTCACGTCACCAGCACAATCAAAGTACCTCGCCTTCATCCTCATACAATTCGTTCACATCATGACAGTTTTCACACGACATTCCTTGGCAGTTACTACACATTGCTGAACAATGAAGACCTTTTCTAGCACATTCACATTTTTTTCGGCAAGACAACTTGCATGAACATGAAATAAGGTTCAAAAGAGTAACTGGTGCTGGTTCCAGAGTTGTGGTAACGGGATTCAGTGAACCATCAATAAAACTCCATCCCCATTCGGTAGGATCTAATGCATTTCCTAGCCATTGTTGTATTTGCAAATAGACTCTGAAAGAATGCTGAGCGGCAGCAGCACCTGTTGGTGGTAATACTCCTAATTCCAACTTAGAATGTAGCTGCTGCTTTCCAACGATACGATTATAGTAGAAATACCTATATTCATCTAATGACGTGCAACGGCGAGCTCCATATAATGCAAGAAGGAATTTTTCTCCAGCATTTGATATTTCTTCTTTGCTTGAGTCTTTACAGTTAAACACTCTCATTTCTTTTCGAAGGGTTTCGTTCTGTTCCAATAAACGCAAAACTTTTACCTTCCCTTTCCGAAAAAGCGCCGAAGTAGTATCACAACCACTCATTGCATGAGCAAATAATAAAACATCGCAAACGTCTTTGAAAGCAGATTTTTGCTTCGAGATGTTAAAAACTACAGTTTCCTTTTTGTTCGCATGTTTTGTACCAGGCTTTAGGAACCAAATTTTATTTTCAGGTGTAGATAAAACAGTCAGTAAAACTAACAAATCACTATCCCAACCTACAACAACAACTTCACTTCCCATAGCAGCTTCTCGTAGTGCGACTGATACAATGAGAACGTCTGCGTCAGCTTCGGCTTCTTCAACTGATACTTTGTTTTCCTCTAACCTGGTTTTGAGAAGATTTATGAAACATCGTTTGTTGTTTTCATTTGCAAGAAACTCCTCTTGAGTAGTAGTAGTAATCATGTGGTCCTGCACTAGAATATCAGCTGATGTCCTTCTACTTGCTCGTCGCTTCTGTTCTTGTGTTTTAGTGGTAGGATTGTCTGGGTAACCGTCAAAAACTACGGTGCAGGTTGTACCATAGTGAGAAATGATATATGACACATACATACTTGCAATGGCTCCATAAGTTGAAGGCCTAGGCCATTGACATGAATGCAAAATATGTCCACCATCTATAACAAACTTGCAAATCGATGGTAACGTTTCATGCATTAGTTTGTCTGCTTTAAACAATTGAATGATTGATGATTTCTTCGTTTTTCGCATTGATACGTCGTCGAATAATGACGGAGGTTTCGGTGCTAATTCAAATTTGAAGCAATGTTTGAGCTCACTTTCAGTTTTTACGGAGCAAACAATACGATTAAAGATTTGTTGCTGATGGATGACTACAGTAGTATTCTTAATTTTCACTCCTGAGCTAACTGCAGCTAGAGGTATTACTCTGTCTTTTCTCCGTAAGGAAGCAGTAAATACATCCTTGCCTTCAAATGCTTCCATTGATGCTCTTCCCTTCGTGAGAGCCACATCACAAGTTACATCAGATCCTCCGACAAGTCCGCTTGACAGACAAATAAGGGCCCCTGATTTCTGCTTAAATGGATTGTGTTGTGTTAGCCACTGTATTAAAATACTTGTATCAGACGCATCCTTGCTCTTTCGGCTCTCTCTAAGTTCTACATGATCTGTTGGCAAAGGAATAATTCCAGCTAAACTCTCAACAGCATGAGCAACTTCGATACATGTTGGTGCATACAGTATCCACTTCATTAAAGTATTCTCAGTAATGCCACGTCCACGTGTTAAGCCGCCTGTTGATTTAAGGTTCTTCATTAACGATTGTTCTATAATCATATCGCTCCACGTTCCTGACCAATAACAGTTAGTTCTTCTGATTGTAAAGTATCCTTCCATGGTGAACTTTCGGTAATCTTCAGGAGATAGGCGAGATTCCAATTCAAGCATTTCCTGTGCGTACAAATGTGCTGATTTTGCGTATAAGATGTGTCCTGCCGCATGGAAGTATGGTATCATTTTCATAACTGTTGCCACATGAAGAGGCCAGTTTCCTGTTCTTTCTGCTCGAATGAACTGATATATCAAAGTTACTTGTTCAAAATACTGCAACCAAAGGGAGGTCGTTCGACTCTCGGCTCTCATTCGCTCGCATACAAGTTCAAAATTTCGAACAAACTGATTCATGAAATCTGTGGAAACTGCTTCATCAGGTGGTAGTTCCTTTGCAAGCAGTCTTTGGAATAACCTTGCAAGTTCTAAGGCGTCTTCTTTAAGATCTTCACTCTCATTAATGAGAACAGATAGGAGCGCTGTTGCCGTTAAAGTATGAGCACGTACAGCTCGAGAGAAAGCATGGCCAGATAGCATATGGACAACTGTATTTTTCGCATATATGGTCTCCCACAAACTTTCCAATCCACTGCCCTTCATTACATATCCTATAGCTCCCAGAAAAGACATGAGGAGATGAAACCCTCCTAGTCTTAGTAAGACAGACGATAAGTAACTCGTGCACTCTTCTCCTGCTAATATTTGAGATGATTTCATATAGAGTGGTTGGTCAAATGTAACGATACAAATTTGTTTTCTTTGAATGCATTGTCGTGCAGCAAAATTCAAAGCTGAATACAAGGTGTCCAAATTATTAGGGTCCAAATTAATGAATGGTATTGGAACAATTTTACTTACGCTGAAAGTGCCTGTAGGACGTGATGTACTTTGCATATATCCATTCCAGCTTGGTTGAGGACTATTACAAACAGGAAATCCAGCCAACCATATTACATCAACCTTAAATGCTTTTCGCATTACTGATATCTGCTCATTATTCAATGCAAAGGTTTTGACCAATTTTGTGCCATTTGAGGAGGTTCGTTTGAATTTAGTAATGTCGATTTTAAAACTTCCACTGTCAAGTTTCTGATCACAATCTCGTAAGACTTTTCCACATATATTAACAGATGAAGCAGGTGTTACACATTCTATACCTCCAAGCGCATGAAAAGTGTCAAAACCATCCAAAGTGCAAATGTTTACATCTGCGTTATCGAAAATAAACTGTATAAATCCATCTTCATCTATTGCAAGTCTATTTGTGTTATTTGCTGCACAAATCATGTACGTGTTGGCTTCAGAGTATGATGAGCAAATACCAAGTCGATTAAGTAAATCTACCAAGCGCTTAGAGCCATATTTATGGTGAAGATAAACAGACAGTCCGAGTTGAATAGGAGATGTAAATGATCTTGGTCTGCAAGCACTAATGATTGCATGATTGATAACTTTTTCTTTTCTGAGTACGTTAGTACGATCTTTAATTTTGCTTTTAGTTCCTCCTGAAACAACACTATGCGTAAAAACCCGCAGTGTTTCAGGTAGAAGATCTATACCACCCTCTTCCATTTCGTCGATAGTTGGATAATTTTTAGTATCATAAACTTTTCGTCGAATATCTTCCCTTATTATAAGAGCAGCTGTTTCTACTATTCTCATCCTTTCACTTTCTTCTGCTTTCCGTCTCTCTGCATACCACTGATCAGAAATGATTTTGTGAGAAGTACCTAAGAAGCTAAAAATAGAAGGTTTTCCTGGTATTTCAGTACATACAAGTCCTGATTTATAATGATCTTTCAAATACTTCTTCAAAGTTTTTTTGTCACACATTTCTCCGGTAACTCCAGTTATATTCTTTGCAATGTCCATTAACTCTGCTAATGTGTACTGGCATTCATCATTTTCATCAAGATAATTAATCAACTCTTCAAATGTCTGTCCTAAAACATTGGATGGCCTCCCTCGGTCTTCTCTCTCTGGCACATTTCTGAAGTCAATATAACAATCGTGGTGATAACGCGCTTCCGCAGCTACTAAGTCAATTGCATCTGCTATACGAATCGCGACTTCCTTTGCCAACGAATCGTTGCGAAGGGAACATATTTGTAATATAGTATCTTTAATATCCATAGTTTCAACTCTACTTATCCTTCTTCGGCGATTCTTTGGTAATTTTGTGTTAGGAAATTTGCACTCTTCCGCACAAAACAGGCAATTAACTTTGTAATCAAATTTAGGCACACTTGAACGAAGAAATATTTCAGAAGTATCTGATAAGTCTTCTTCTCTTTTACGTTTGACTCAAACAATACTGCTTGGTCTTGTATACTCTTTCCTACAATGAACATGAACTACAAGTATGTCTAAATTTTGCATCATTTCATATTTCTTATCTTCTCTTTTCTTACTAGCGTCAACTAACGTGTGAATTCCTTTCAATCCTACTTTTACAGTTACATCCTTATCAAGGCACTCACCACATAAAATACAAATATTTTTCTCGTCCATCTTGAGGCTTCTTACTACAATACAATAATACTAAGGCAAGCACAGAAGGTATTTGCACTGTATCGTACTTTTAAGCGTATAGAATGTTCAATGATATTTTATTCACTTTTCAGCCTATAAAGAGAAGAATAAACATAATAAGCAATTTTCTCACAACTGTGTAAGACGATATAGTACATGAAAATAGAACCACATCTTAATATATGGATTAAATACAAATCAAAAAATAACAAAAGCAATGCTGTGAAATTTCCAAGATAATTTAAGGAATGCATTGTACCTCATTTTGATCATTTTATGAAATAAATTTAATACCTATTTCGATCTATTATACAACATGTTTTTAATATGGCGAAACTATAATTTTAGGTAATATAAGAAGTATTGAAGATTATATTTAAATTTCCCTGAGTATTTCTGATGGGATTAGTGAAACTTTCATTGATACATTTTAATTATAAGGGCGTCATTACAAATTTTAAGAATTCAAGTTTATGCGCGTAGTTATGCAACCCGTAAAACAATATTCATTTATGTTTAGAAAAATAATCATATCTTCGTTATGGTTTGTCATAATGTAACCAAAATTGCGCTAAATGAAAGAATAAGTTTGCATCTTCCTTTTAGTTTATGTACTGAAGCCGGGTATTTTGCATACTTTTAGAGCTATTTCTCAAAATATGTTTTTGTACGTTTCAAAATCTTAATTATTTAATTATTTTTCACTTATGAAAACAAAATATAACAATAATACTACTATTTTTAGATGTCTTATTTATTCCTCTTTAATTTAGTGGAAGTTTCATGACAATACGTCAATTAGCAAGGACGTTATGGCGTATTTTGTAAATATTAGGAAAATCCGCCATTTTCCAAGATGGCGGCCAGAGCACAGCATGAATTTTCGGGGACTTTTAGTATATTGATTAGGACATCATAAAGAAACTTCTTGCAAAGTTTCTTGCTTGTATGAATTTTTTCCGGGTTCAGACCTTTATTTACTGTACTATAGGTAGAAAGTTATTTGGTTCCATTTTAAGAGTTTTATTCCAAGGACGGATTATATCCTGGGCATTATACTAACCCGCTAATCTCAATAGCTCTGCGGGCTAGTCTATCAAACAAGAAAAATATTCATAATTATTCCCTTAGCAATACTGTATAATGGGGAACCATATTTTGATTGCCTATATGTTGGGATCAAGCAGTTGAACTATATCAACAAACCTGATTCCAAACTTTTCACCCTTTACGTTATAACCAAAATTGATGGTTAGAGTCTGTATCACTGCGAAATTAAAATACCGCTAACTTTACAGCAATTATGTGATATCTTCAAATAGATAAAAGATAATCGAAAAGTGGATCAAGGCCTCCCTAGAAGATGTTATTTTGCATGGAGGTACCGTTATCAGGAGTCACTTAGTAGCTTTTCGTTTGCTGTTATTTAGAAACGCGAAAATAAATGCCGATTTTCTAAATTTCTGGAAATCGAAAGCAGATAAATGAGTCGTGATAACGGTATCTCACGCAAAATAATACTGTCTAGGGAGATCTTGTTCCACTTTTCGATTATCTTTTATCTATTTGAAGATATCACATAATTATTGTAAAGTTAGCGGTATTTTAATTTCGCAGTGATGAGGCCTCTTAAGATTGTGTGTCTTCGGAACGGACACTCAAAAAAAAAAGACAGGGGGCTGCGGTGGCTCAGTGGTAGAGCGTTCACCTCTGGTGCTTGGGATCCCGGGTTTGATCCCAGCCCACACCAAGTGAGCCTTGTGGTGGACAAACACCGTGTGCGTGGGTTTTCTCGGGGTTCTCCCGTTTCCTCCCACTTTCTTCATTCCACCATTTCATTCATTACTCATCTTCACCGTCTCCTTTAGCCTAACCGGCATAACCGTGGGACGTAAAACTCAAAAATTTCATTTCATTTCAAAAAAAGACAAGAGTATATGGTTATTTGCGGCAATACCGACACTCTAAGGACATTAGCACTATTACAAGATTGTAACGAATTTTTAATGAAACGAATTATAGCCCGTGATTAAGTATGCTATTTCAACTAGTTGACAAATACAACACATGCTACTCAAACGCAATGTGTAGCTGTGGAGCCACAATTGAAATGAATGATGAAGAAGTGTCGGACTTCCCCCCAACTCTATGGGGAAGACCAACAGGTTGTTGGGGCAAAATCAACCATCAACATTAAAACCTTATGTACTATGATTGTGTCGCTAATAATTCCACAACACACATTACTGTTCGTAAAGTAGTTTATGTGCTTTAAACGAACACGGAAATCTATAAGTTACAAAAAATATTTTTAAATGTCACTGATTTACAAATAAGGAGAAAAAATCATCACAAAAAAATGTGTTTAGTTACAAGAAATATGTGAAACAATAATTTCATTAAAAACGTAATTTGCTAAATGTGAGCTACTGCACAGAGAATAAAAATTCCATACATCATAAAAAAAAGTATTAATTAATCATATGTTATCAAAATTATGGCTATAGATTAAAATATTAGTTTTAGCTTCATATAATTATAGGGAAAAGCAAACATCATACCCACTCATATTTGTACTAAAGAATGTTTAAACATTCGACTTACAGTGGTTGAGTTGAGTTGATTTTGAGTTTAACGTCCCGTTCAGCAGCGAGGCTATATGAGACGTGGACCTACTGATTAACGTGGAATCCGAACCACATGAGCTCCCGCCGGGAATCGAACCCGGGTCTCCCACGCTAAAGACGTGTACGCTAACCGCTTAGCCACGAAAGAGCTCTGACTTACAGTGGTTATTTTAACATTGAGCGTTACAGAGAATCCAAAGGAATGTGAAAAAAATCGAGTTATCAAGGAATTCGAGTTATCGATGTGCAACTGTTATGTTTAATTAGTACGAATCAGTGGTGGATCCACAGGGAGGATGGTGGGAGTGACCACCGCGGTCCCCGTTTCCTCTAAAAGACTACCTTTATGTAGGCCTATATATAAACTACTGCCCTACTCTCTACTTTGATGTAAAATGCCGTATTTCAAGTCGACATTAATCGTCCAGGAGGCAATCAGCACCCTCTAAACGGCACTTCTGGATCCTCGTGGGGGGCACGGCGCGGCGGCTCAGTGATAGAATACATGCCTCTGGTGCGTGGGGTGCCCGGTTCGATTCTCAAGCAAATAAGTTTGTGGTGGACAACATTGTGTCCGTGGGTTTTCTCGAGATACTCCCGTTTCCTCCTACATTCTCATTCTACCGATTCTTCCATCATCATTCACTTGCCTTAATCATCGGCTCCTTTAACTTGAAGAGTATAATCGTGGGATGTTAAACTTAAGGCCTTAAAGATTTTCTTCTGGATCCCCTAGTGGCTATACTAACTGCTTTTATATTTTTTCTTTTAAGCGTATTGATAGTTGAACTGTATAATATTTTAAAACATAGTATATCGATTTTAAAACTTGATTAATTGGCTATTTGTCAGCCGTAACGAGCGATAGAAAACGAGATCTACAGTTTCAGGTGGGAGCTGAATTACTGGGAAACAGAACCTGGAATCTTCTATTTGCCACAAATTATAATAGACAGTAAAGCTTACTGTCATTTAAGTTCGTAACGTCAAAAATCATTACGGTATTTATTAGTTTTACTGTCATCTGGCGGCAATTTTAAAAAAAATGCATTTCAATTAACTGAATTTGAACGATAAAAGTAGTAAAATTCTTTGAAGATTGTCTGATATAAAATTTTAAAAAATCGTGGATTGAAAACTAAAAACAATTTATTTTACAGTAAGAAACTATTCACTTAACTAAAAGATTATAGTAAAACATGTATTTCTTAAAAGATATATATATATATATATATTCAGCTAAGGTTTCCATATAATAATTATATTTAAATAAACATTAATTAGGACAACAAAGATTATGGATAACTTTTTTCCTTTCAAAAAAAATAGTAACAAAAGTTAGTTACAACATTGTTACTCTTTAGGAAACACTCCAATCACATATGGATTGACTTTACAAAATTTCACTTCCTAAATTCTAACATTTTTAGTTCCTTCTTTTAAAAAATACTGAGTAATGTTAATAAAACACCGGAGAGTTTTTTCATTTCAACCTACTTCCTACTTTTTTATATGGTTTTCCTTCTCTCTCTCTCTCTCTCTCTTTCTTTCTTTCTTTCTTTCTTAAGCTGAATTTGGTCAAGAAGAAAGGAATCTATCAGAAATATCTTCTTCCTCGCAAAACCCTTCAAATGAGAAGAAAAATAAATGAATTAAAACGAGTGCAGAATTTCATAAAGACAAAAGTCTTTGTCTCAATTTTTATTTCTAAAAATTACCACATAAAATCATTTAAATATTATGTTTTCAGAATTTTTTTAATGTACGAAGAAATATATCGGGTGTTCTAAAAATGCCGCTCACGGACCACAGAGTCAAAACAAAGCAAAAAATATATGTACCTTTCGAGTCCTCGTCTGAAGACACAAATTGCACTATGTGGCAACGTCGCAAATATAGAACCATAGATTAGATCTACCAATCTCTCAAATAGTTATATCAATTTTTTCCAGATGGCAGCTAAAGTCAAATTGATTGACACTAGCATCAATTATTAGTATAGCAATCGATTGAACAGCTTTCTGTATCCTTAGAGTAATGCTAATGACTCCAAGTTAAATGTCGACGTTGCCACATTGTGAAATTTTGATTTCTCATAGCGGATGAAGGAGGCCCCGGAGGGCATACCATCATATAATATTTTCGTTTTATCTTGGCCTGTAGAATAGTACTCCGTAGTCCGTAGGCGCCATTTTTAGAACACCTGATATATATATATATATATATATATATATATATATATATATAGATAGATAGATAGATAGATAGATAGATAGATAGATAAGTAGACTGCAAAACCTAATATACAATAGAATCAGAGGTATATGAGATCATTTCATGTCGAATTAAAGCCAGGTTTACCATCTAATAATTTATGTGAATCATTGTTTTCTAAAATACGTCAGTCAATGTTTTGAAAATTCATCTACTTTCTGGATTCTGTATGTATGTATGTATTATTTAGAGTTGGAACAACACTGAAAGAGAACATTTGCGATACGAAAAATACGTTTAGTTAGTAAATGATAATCTATTGATACAGATTCCTTAAGTGCGGTAAAAATAATGGTCGTTAAAAAAGTAACTGGCATTGTTTTAACAAATACCAATTTATGTGTATTGCGTTGACATAGTTCTAAATAGCATAGGAACAATATGTGCTGGGCTGGGCTTTCGTTATCGATAGCCATGTTAATCCGTGAGGGATGACGACGTCCCTCGGCGATCACAAGGAAATTATTGGAAGGAAGAAACAGACCACGGACCATTATATTAGGTACCATCCCGGCATTTGCTTGGTGTGAATAAGGAAAACCTAGGAAAAACCTCACAAGAATGGCTGGATTGAAAAATTTGTTACACCTTTTCCACCGATTGTATGGAAGCATCCCAAAAATTAAATACACAAAAATGTGCTTCTCAAACTATCAACAGAGCAATTACTTTTTAAGAACTATAATCAATTTATATGAGCTACTGAAATAATATTCTCCAATAAAATTTATCGTACTCTCAACAGCCTCGTATTCACAGGCGGCACAGGGGCCGGGTTCTCCTAAATTTTTACTGCACCCTAAAATTTTCATGGTAGTGTTGCAAGTGAACTATAATATGGTTGGATCGCCCCCCCCCCCCCCTACATTTTTGGGCTAGCTACGGGCTTGACCCGCAAGTGGACCATCCAAAAAAAATGAATCTATAGACTCCATCATGACAAACAAATAATGTTTTACGTCGTGACAATAGAATTTGAAACTCATTTGCAACTTTCACTTAAGCGATTTGTTAGGTGACTAGTACTTGCACAACATGTGACAACCATTACGCTTTTTCTTCCAAATAAGTTCAGGTTTTCTTTTAGTGCAAGTAGGGCAATATACTTACGTATGATGAATTTCAAAATTCAATCTTTGTTTAAAGTATTGTTGCTCACACATAGTTGTCACATAGTTGCGCCGTGTGATCATGGTTCTCAAGACTAACCTCTTGTCTTCGTGTAATGTTTACAATAGTTTCTTGCAAAATACTCCTTCGCTTAGCATACGATAGCTAACAATACTCTGTCACTCCGTTGATGGCGCCATTTGGGAAACAATTTTGCCCAGCAAATTAAACGTGAAAGGTACTGAAGAACAGTGAGTGTTACTACTCATTAGAACTTGCTTAATAACATGATAACTAATGAGTAATGTTTAAATTCATGCTCTTACTATTAACATATGCAAAAGACAATCCTATGTGTTCATTCTTACAGTTCGAGAATGTTTATGACCAGTGGCGGATCTAGCTAAGGGCCGGGGTGCCTAGGTCCCGAGGTGTTTTGAGTGACAAAAAAAATTAAGCTATTATTTACATATTTTTGAAAGTTTATAGTAAACTATATAGATCCGTCTCTGTTTCTGGGCCAAATTATTTGATTAATTCACTAGAATCAAAGGCCAATGAAATTGGTGTTACATTTCAGGAAGACTAAAATCGTCCCCTAATACATACAAACCTCTTAAGATGAAGCACCTAGAAATATAAAATAGGAAATTGATTACGCTTTAACGTTCCTTTTTCCCAGCACTGATACTACATACGGGTATGCGGCACAGGATCGACACGGCATACGACCGACAATTCAGCTCAGAAACCTGTTTCGGTCCTGTACCGTGTCGATCCTGTGCCGTTTCGGTCCTATGCCGTGTCGATCCTATGCCGTGTCGATCCTGTGCCGTTTTGCTCTCACGCCGCTGCTCTGAAATAATTTAACTTTTAATCATGTGCCTAAAAAAATAATATTTTTATTATCTTTTTAATCTTTGCTCTTACAAATTATAAACTCCTGTCGATTCTATGCCTGTGCAAGTTATACGCATAGAATACGTACGATCGAAACGGCATAGAGCCGACACGGCATAGGACCGAAACGGCACAGGATCGACACGGCATAGGACCGAAACGGCACAGGATCGACACGGCATAGGAACGAAACGGCACAGGATCGACACGGCGCAGGACCGAAACGGCATAGGACCGAAACGACGCACGATCATCCCCACTGCGTAGTATCTATAAAACCAAATATTTATTTCTCATAAAAGCAATCAGAGACCTGTCAATTGATTTTAAAATATAAGAATTATAAGATATTTACTATATGAATATTAATAATTGTGAGTGACAAAAGAATGATAGTGCTAAATGGACAAAATATAATTTCTTGTGTGCTTGGTCAAAAGCATTTCTATATGTATGAAATACTTATATTTATTATTATTATTATTATTATTATTATTATTATTATTATTATTATTATTATTATTATTATTATTATTATTACGTTTTAACTCGTTTTGAAATCATGGCCTGATTCCACTAGAAAGCGAAAGCCATGAGAAATGTAAGCTAAGTAGTAATATGGAATACTTTTAATGTTGCTCACTAGAGGAAACATGCTCGCATGTCTTCTCGTCTCGATATCGAGACCACAAGAGACTTTTTAAATAAGAAGCTCAGTTGGGAAGTAATAACTGAGCCGATGGCTCGAGCCGGCTCGCTTGGGGTGAACCATCGGCTCGAGCTAGCTTGGTTGGATGAATCATCTGCTCGGTTCGGCTCATCTGGGCCGAAGGCTCTTGCTGACACGGTTCGGTGAGCTGTTGGCTCGGCTCACTTCTCGGTTCGGGTCCATAGTGAGTGAGCTGTGAGCCCAGCTGCTCAAGTTGTTTACAATTGTAAACCCGGGCCAGTGGCGTAGCAGCTGCCCCCGCAACCCCCGCAGTGCGGGGGGGCCCCGAGGTATAGGGGGCCCCGAAGTCTTGCGATGAATAAAGATTTAAAGAAGTAGAACCTCAAACTTTCTTCTATCGGCTTTACAACTAGGGCCCCTTCTCTATACTTTGCGGGGGGCCCGCAAAAGTGTGCTACGCCACTGACCCGGGCCGAACAGTTTTGAAGATATTTGGCCAGTGCCCTATAACTTTTAACAATGTTTGGCTCGAGCCCGAATACTCAACCTAAACCCTCAACCCAAATTCACAAGCTCGTGAACAATATCCTTGACTCCTAGAATTCACGACTACCGAGGTTAGCAATCAACTAGTTTTTTAGTATTCAAACACAGACCGCGTTTCTTTCATGTTTAAACACAGTGTTGTTATAATTATAATTATAATTATTATTTATTATTAATAATAATAATAATAAAAGTTGTACTAGTAGTAGTACTAGTATCATTGATAACCTATATTGTCTATGCAAGATACTTGAAGAGAATACTCGAAACTACAAACCAGATTTGGTTCGACTCGACCCGAATTCGAGTCGAGTTGGAGGAAATTTTTCGAATCGCGTTCAAAGATGTCTGTTTTTAGTCGAATCGAGTTTCAAAGAATACTCGCTCGTACTCACTCGTGCCCATCGTAGGATGACCACATTCTAACAATCGAAAAATAGGACACAAGTATAATAAATAGTACTGTATATGATATCTTACTGCGTCGGCAATACGCATATCATTATTTCAATTAATGTTAACCTTAAGTTAATGAACATTTTTGTTAAGAAGAAGCACTGAACAAAATTATTAAAGGAATTAAACACAACTCCAAATGCTTTGATGAATAACTAATTGGTTTATTTTATGAACGTACAGTCAAAGTTCGTGTTGGGCTAAATAATAATAATAATAATAATAAATTTCGAAGCGTGGTATTATTTTAAGCAATGAAAGAAAATTTAGACCGGCACAAAGGAACTTCTATTTAACTTGGTTAGCATCACTGCCATAAGTTCAATAAGAAACCTTTCCTACTTTACCGATATCTCAACAAGGCCTTCTCAGTAAAAGCGATGTATTGTAAAAAATGGTTTGTTGATTGTTCTCCATCCCTAGTCTTCTGAGGAGTGTTAAAAAACACAGCGGTTCATCATTCAGGAAAAGAGTGTGTTTGATTCAAAATATTGTGAATAAAGAATGAAACATTAAGATATTGCAAATAAATTAACTCTGGACATTTCGCAGGACATTTTAAAGAAGAAGGATATTTCTCGATTTCCTAGACATCTTCGCAACACGCAGGACAGCTCTTTGAAAAACAGTACTGTACTGCGAAAATCAGTACGTCTGGTTACCCTAGCCCATCCCTACGAGTAACGCAGTATGGCATTTTAGCCAATGTTACCTTATATGAAAATATTCATAACTTATAGCTGTCAAGTAAAAATGTGTCCTTGCATTTACATAAAGCAATTCAGAAAGGGTAATAATAATAATAATAATAATAATAATAATAATAATAATAATAATAATAATAATAATAATAATAATAATAATAATAATAATAAAAGCGATAGTAATAGTAGTACGGAAAATTGAAGTGATAACATTTGTTCACATATTCTAAGTTTCAGACCTAAAAGTAACGCGTTACTTTCGAAGTAAAGTAACAGTTACTTTTTGGGGGCAAGTAACGCGTTACATTTTAGGAAAAAGTAAAGTAACTTGTAACGCGTTACATTTTTACATGTAACTTACCCAAAACTGTCCATGGGAAAATTGTTCACTGCTCGGGCCAAGATTGTTTCTGACTGTCGACAGATGGATGCCGTTTATGGCAGACCTTTGCCTGAAGTACTGCCCAAAGTTTGTAGTCCAACGGGTTAAGATCCGGGCTGCTAGAAGGCCAATCAGTGGTAGAAATGAAGTGAGGGACGTTCCGCGCCAGCCAGTCCTAAGTTGGTTTCGCTGTGTGGCCTGGAGCGGAATCCTGTTGGAAGGTCCACCTTTCTCCAGGGAACATGGTAGCAGATAGTGGTTACACTATAGGTGTTAGCACTGTGTTCTGGTATACCTTGGCAGATGTTTTAACACCTTGTTCGCAAAAATACAGCTGGGTTGTGCTTGAGTAACTCACTCCCCACCAAACCATCACTGAGGCAGCATGATGTGTCGGGTGTCATCCAGAAGTCCTAAACGGCAGAACTCCTAAAAATATAGGCACTAGACCTGAATTTTAGTACTTCTGCAGTTTAGGACTTGTGGCACGGTATGATTTTTAGGATTTCTGCCGTTTAGGACTTGTGCCGCGATATGATTTTTAGGACTTCTGGCGTTTAGGACTTCTGCCTTTTAGGACTTGTGCCGTTTAGGTCTTGTGCCTTTTTCATTCACTTGCTTTAGTTCTGAAATTCGCCACCACCCCACGAAATTGCGACGATGCAGCAACTAGTTGGCAATAATGTCACGAACGTAGCTAATTCCAACAATAACAGCTATATTTGTACTACTAAGATTATTATTATCACTATCTGTTCTGCACTTATACGTGAATTACATAATGCAACTTATTTCATTCTAAGAATTAATTACATAATTAGTTAAGAAATTCGTTTCTTTCGAATGGAGATACGAGAGTCCCAAGACAAATTCCTAAAACAAAAATAAATAAATAAAAAATTGAAAAAATGTTTAAAAAGCATATTTTACCAGACTTCTGAAAGCAAGAAAACATTCAGAATTTCAATATATACTGTGTGGAGCGAATTTTATTAAGAGTAAGACAAAAATCCACCAAAGTTTACTTAATTAAGACAAAAGCTCACTAGACATTTCACGAGTGAACATTAAATACCAACGGTATACATAAAGAACGCAGTAGATTTAAAATTGAACAATGAACATTTACTATGCAATACATTGGGTGACATTCATAGGTTCTAAACGGCACAAGTCCTAAAAATATAGGCACTAGACCTAAATTTTAGGTCCTGTGCCATTTTTGCAGAAATTACTACATAGTCATTTAGGGGTGTAGCCTGCAATTTTTTCTAGGGGAGCTTGATTTTTATATATTAAAAGCAAATCAAAAGTTTATTTTCAGATTACGAAAGCTTCAATAAGACAATAAATTTATACATATTACACATTACATAAATACATAATATTATTGTATTTCCAGTTACTTCCTTTTTGAAACCTGGACCTTGACAGAGCGTAAATTTAAAACCACAGCTTGTGGGAAATGTACGAATAAGTTAGTTATAAGAAATCGGAAACTGTTCATGGAAGTCCATTTGTTTGACTGTATTTATCTTCTGTACTCTTATATAAAAGAGTAAAGATGAGTGATTTTTGGGCATACTACTACAAGTAGAGTCGATAAATTTTAGTTATAAAATATAATTTTCTTATGAAAGCAGTACATAAGAAAGAATTTTTGGAAATAAGTATCGTAAAAAGGGTGGGGTAAGATTTTTTTAAAGGGTAGTGTATCTCGCAAGTTTCTAAAGCTAGTAAAATAAAACTTGGCATAAGTTATAAGCTTTCCTATTAAAAAAAAAAAAAAAAAAAAACTGAAAATTGAAAATTGAAAATTGAACACATAAAAGAGAAAGAGCAAAGGGAGCACATTTTTTTATGTTCGATTTCCCCATTACTTACTCAGAAAATATGTAAATAAATTAAGGAAGGATTTGTTTAAGCTAGATGCGTGAAACTCGGCATTTGAACTTTTAACTAAAAGTAATAAAATACTATATGTTTCAGCGTCTTGAAAATTACACTTCTAAGCGAAAGGAGGGTCAGTTTCTATAATATTAAAATATCCCACTGCTTATGAGATTTGGGCAGAAAACTCTGTTTCCTTTAGGCCTCGGTTCATCCAGTTAAGCAAACGAGAGTACAAAGTGGCTGATTAATTAGGTTCTTTTAATTATTTTAACATGTTGACGTAGTTTAATTCTTTTAAAACTGTATTCTTTCACATTCTATTATAAACATATTTCATTTGCTGTAATTATTAAACACGTTTAATAAACATAAAACAGACTAACCTCCGGTCCCGGCCAGAATATGTTTTTGGTGTTAAGCCATCATTTGCCGTCCGTAACATAACCTTTGATTTAAACTTCACGTACTATCAAGACTCAAGTCTCAGAAATGTAGCATATATGAAATATACTACTTCTACTACTACTTTATATTAATTAAAACAATATATTTTTCTTCTTGAATGGTCAGCGCAAAATTACCAGAAATATCGATCAGGGATTATTGATTAAAATATTTGTGAAGCAAGATGAAGATTGAAACAGAGTATTAAAGATAACAATAAGATTGAGCAGTAAAAGCTTTTGTCTCTGGCCCAATGAAACGAATGTTTTGTTCAATGTCAAAGTAGTTAAATCGTGAAGTTAATTAAATTAGTGTTTTATGTATTCCTTTTTTTTCAGCGTTTGAATTGGCATACTCAGAAGTTGAAGAGAATAATGATATACCTAATCCTGTGAAAAAAAAAACTATAATATTCCCTTCATTTCTTCTTCACTGAAATTCGGGTCACTTAAGCGTCCCGAGAAATATTTCCGTGACGCAGATCTCGATTCTGTAACGGTCCCGGATTTTCCGGGACGAATTGCAACTCTACGTCGAGAGCTTCTGATTTCGGTTCACCTCAGCTTGTTAAATTTTATATTTATCTGGTTGTTTTATTTTTATTTTTATGATATTGTTCTAAAAGGAAACGTTGTTAAAAAAATTGTGCAGCTACCAACTGTGTAGTGTAATAGGCGCGCACCCAGAAATTCTTGTTAGGAAGGCTCCGATAATAAAAGACACTATGTTTAGGTAGTATCTGAAGTGTGTTATTCAAAGGCAAAAATAAAAAAAAAAATAAAAAAAACGGTAATTTTTAAGTGCCAACTAGGGATGATTCATCATGCGAAAATCTTGAATGTTTTCATTAGTTGGCAACACTGCCAGATTTGTATGCTAAGGACGCGGTTACACACACATTATGTTTTCCATTGTCCAATGCTGCTTCTGTCACATTCGTTATATATTCTTTCGATGACACGCACGTCATTTGCAACATTGTGATGCTTACACTTGTTTGGCAACACTGACAGCCTAGAATGGTTGGGAGACGGTCACACTCATCGTCTTTTATAGCAGGGGCAGCAAGAGAAGGTTTCCGACAGTTCACAACGGCCTTGCCACTACTCACGTATCAAGGCTTTTTTCAGTGCATCTATAATGACCATTTAACTAATGGTGTAAGACAGACTAACCGTGTTTGGTAACACTAGCACCAACGTAGAAGTTGCATTATCCCTCCGCATGTGGTAAGAAACTTCAGAGACCATCTTTTGTTGGCTCTGCTATAGTTATAGCGTAGTTTTTGCTAAGCTTGGTGTATAAACGTTTCATCGCACGGAACCTGTTTTACAGCTTCTTATTTTTAAAATTGGTTGACAACACTGACAAACTATAGTTCTTGGGAGATGAATACGCTCACAGTATATTTTCACTAATGGTGAATGATATTTATGCCACATTTCATGGATATGCATTCAGTGGCACAGAAACCATCTGCCACATTGTATTTACAATTCATTGGCAACACTGATCGAATGGGTACGCATGGGTACAAAGCGATATTATAATACCCTTGCCCGGGTCACTTTCTAGCAATTAGCCGTAAAGGATCATGACGGGCTGAAGCACTTACGCGTGATGCATCGTAACATTCAGTTTTACTTCTGTCGAATACGACATACATAGGGTCAAAAACACCAACAAACACTTCCCTTATAAGGTCAGATTGCGGGTTTGCCCGTGATTTGAAAACTGTTTCGTACTTGTAATGGCAAAAGCTTTCAGAAGATATATAGGGTTTCCTAAGGTACTGTACTTGGTCCCGGTAAGAGCTATATTTTCACGTAAAATAATGAAATTAGATTGTTTTTATCACAAAAAAAAAAAAAAAAAAAAAAAAATAGTACAGATGATGAGGAAGATCAAATCTTTGGTTTATGACAAGTATTTCTCTGGTATACAAGTAATTACAATTTGATTAAGAAAGTGTGCAAATGTACACAGTATGTTAGAAAAATAACGCAACTTTTTAAATTAAACCAAATGAATTAGGTATTTTACCAATTGTACTTTATTTATTCAAAATACATCACTTCCGCATCAATACACCGCAGGGCACGTTCAACGAATGCTAGTAGAGTTTGTAAAGTCCTTTCGGAAGCGCCTCAATGACCCTCGTCACGGTAGATTGCACATGTGTAACATTTTCATTGAATGTTCTTTCCTGGCTAATTTTAATTTTGGGAAGGAAATAGTCAGACGGCGATATAGAACGGTTCAGTTAAGTTATTGAGCCATTAAAATGCCAACTCCGTTGAATAAAAATCCATTTATTTATTGTTTTTGTTGTCCTGACAACGACATTCCAAAATCCTATTATTTAAAACATATAAAAACATATGAATATCTTTTTATATCGATATTATAATTAAAATATTTCTTTTTCTTCTTATTCTTCGAATTATATAATCAGCCTAGTACATATTTTAAAATATCTTACGCCCTAATAAAATAAGGATTTACAAGTAGTAAAAATATACAAATATACAACGTACTGTTGTATATTATGGCGCTCAACGGAATTTTCCTTTTTATTTATTTACTCAATAAAAAGAAAAATAATTCTGGACCGTTCCTTTAAATGTTAATTATTCGAGTTTTCGAATGCACCTCGTATACTTGAAAATTACAATTCATATAAATATACATATATATCATATTTAATTTTACACACTGCCCCAAATCCCAGGGGGGACGAGGGGGACATGCCCCCTCAATCTCGGTCCTGGGGGACTGTCTCCCCCAATAATCTGACTTAAAAAATGCTTCTTGAGATAAGTGTAATGATTTGTGTCCGACTGCCACAAAGGAATGTAAGATGAAATTGGTTTCTCTTGGCTTTTCCATTTTTTAAAAAGAATCGTATTCTGTAGTATTTCAAACTGAACTTCGTGCTGTAGTGCGTTTAGTAATCTCGTCAATATGTATTAATTCCACTTCCACTACTTGGGTACAAATTGCAATAAATGCCAGAGAACGATATGCCCCTCTCCTCGTGCTGGAAAGTTGTCTCAGCTGTAGATACGGGCACAAATTCCGGGGAAATGGGGAGACATGTCCCCCCCAACATTGGAACTGGAGGTACTCCCAATAATCCGATTTGAAAAGTGCTTTTTTTGCAGATAAGCGTCATGATTTGTGTCCGACTTCCACAAAGGAAAGTGAAATGAAATTTGTTTCTCTTGGCTTTTCCATTTTTAATGAAAATGAAGGTGTGACACTGTGTGTAACGTAACCTGATGTGAAATCTTATCTCCTCCTCTCCCCTAAGCCCTAGAACACGAAGAGTATATAGACTATCCAGTGTCGGTAGAACCCATCTTTTCAGTAAATGCGCATTTAATCTATTTGTAGTATCAGCCTAGGCATCTACTCATGCTTCTTAAGCTAACTAAATCTATAGCGTATGGAACCCGAAGGTTCAATGCCGCGTTCACAAAAGCTCTCCACTGACTTCTATCCTTAGCCAACTGCATCCAGTTTCTACTTTGTATCTTATTTTTGCGAGATCCATCTTAATATTATCTTCCTATCTGTGCCTAGGTCTTCCTAATGGTCGTTTTCCGATTGATCTTACCAAGAAACACTTTGAAAGCGTTCCTACTTTCTTCCATCCTGGCTACAGTATTGAATTCAGACATTTTCACCCGGGGGGAATTTCAACTCCTCGGGGGGAAGCGCTGTTTTTCTGTATTTTTGCAAGAAAGCAGCATACAGGTGTTGAACAATTCCATTCGCATTCACATCTTACCTAATATTGAGACTAATTGCTGATAAATATTCAATGTGAGATTATATTTAAAAAAAAAAAAACAATCGTTTAATTTTATCTAAAACATTAAATAAAGACTGGCAAAAATATTTTAGACTAAACTTTAACTGCTATTTACAGTAGCTATTTTTGTTATTATTTCCTATATTCAGTAGTTACTGTTTGTTGCTAATGTAGAAGTTTTTAAAAAGATTTAAATTAACTCAAATATTTTTTGTCCTAAAACAAACATAGATAGGAATATCTTAATAAAAGGTATCATTCTTTCTCATACTTCTGATTTTAAATCAAACATATTAGCCTTGGTTTCTGCACTGCAATAGTTTAGTTTACGAAATCTACAGTAGGATTAGTGTCGTGTCGTGGAAAATCAGCGCTTGGCGCGAGAGTATACGAGGGCACCCCTGTATATATGACTGAGGTCGACAGACCAGCCGCGAAAGGTGAGAAAATTCTCAAAAGTAAACCCTGCTTTTCCTTGATTTTGAGCACTTTTTATTAATTTTTCCTTTCATTTTATACAGTATATGTGCACATGCCCACATGTGCATATATATCTCATTCCTCTTTTTTCTTTTCTTTTCCCTTCCGAATATTGCGTCTCTTACTTCGGCGCCCGGGGCCGTCGCCCCGCTTGCCCCTCCCCCATGGCACGGCACTGAGCAGGATCTTCATCACCTTCAATAGCAATCTTTCACTTCTACTATTATATTGCTATTATATTGACATATATTACTATTATATTGATAAATTCTATATAAATATCTAACCCAAGAGGGGTAACTGTTCCTCCCTGATCCCTCTTAATCTCACCCTTTAACTAACTTATTTTTAATTAAAGAAAGGTGTGTTTACTTTAACAATCGTAAAACACATTTACGTCTGTTACTTCAGATGCGAGAAATGGAATTTAGGCGCTCTATTTCAAATAATGCAAGAACTGTACATTTTCAAGAACTGGTCTGCTGACATCAGAGATCATATGGATGATCGAAAGATCTTCCCTATCTTTCCTTTCCTATCTCAATCTGTGCTAGTGCTACCTACTAATATACAATATAGGGCGAGAGTATAGTACCTACTAAAATACAAACCTTTCTTCAACAGTTAACAATTTCATGTTCTGCCAAACTCGGTTATAGCGTTAAGAAATACAAGTTTTATCGACTATTTGGCAGTAGCGACGCGTAGTCTGTACAAGTACCGGTTGCAATGTTGCAATATCAAAGGTATGTAGGTACGCGCAAGTGTTTCCCCCCCCCCCCAGCATTCTTGAGTCTTATCCAAAAAATATTCAGGAAATATGAAGAGGAAAGTCTTTTAAGCTCTATTTGTATATTACTGATTAAATTATTTCTCTAATATTGATTTAAAATATAAGCTATTTCCTTTTTTTCAAACAAGCACTATCAATGTACGTTTATACACTATTTATATACAAAACCTCTACACTCATGTTATTGAACACGAGATAAATCGAATATATAGTATGTGCTGTAAGCCATGAATGATGGCGTTAATCCGAAAAGAAGAAAAGAAGCAAGAAAATTGCACGCACGAAGTTAAACAAAATTATTTAATTATATAAACTATGGATTATTTTAGAATGGAAGGTCTTTCTTCGATCTTTTGGGTTTCAAATTTTTATATTACTTTGAAATCTAAAATGCTACTCGCCAAGTTTTTCTGAATAGAAAGCATCGCTACTACAAATATTTTCCGCTTTATTTTCTTTAGAGTTCAGAAACACCTCTCTCCTCCGACAATATGCATTTTGTTAGCATTTCTTTGTATAAATATACGGTACCAAAAGTCCATTTTTCAGAAACTACGTATTTTTGTCTGTAAAGAAGCATGAAATCTAAGATGCTTTCCTTCGAAAATGAAAAAAAAAAAAAAAAAAAAAGTTTAACATTCCAGCAAATTAGGCTAAAGAAGACAGATGAGTATTGGAAGTGAATGATTTGATATTAATTTATGCTCTCCGCCGGAATTCGAACACGGAATCATGTGCACGAAAGACACAGAGCTAGGAATTAGACCAGTAGTAAGACATTTTCTTCTTCGAGACTCGATCGACCCCCCCAGAATAGGATTTTTTTAAAAATAAAACTTATCCCAAGAATTTTCACCTTTGTATTATAAATGTTAAATAAAATTTATTGACTTCGAACAACCGCCACCCCAAACTTTCAGCCTGGATACGTCCCTGCTACCACCAGACTTTGCGAGTTTGTTTTGTGAATAACTTCTTTCTTCCAAGCGTCTGTATCTCTCTCACCCTATCAATTGAGTCAAGCGCTGCTAAGCGGAGGAATTCGTAACTATTACAGAAGCTGACCAGTTGCGGGAGAAAATGCAATCGCAAGAGAGCAATACGGGAAGATACAAGCGATGCAAGAATAAATCCACTTCTCCATGTTAAGAAATAGGAGCTCGCTGCCATATGCTCAATGTTACTGCTTTCAGTGACAACGTTGGCTGCCACTGGAAATGTAAATCATCTCTTTCTTTCCGTTTTTTAATTGACTTTTTTCAGAAATGCATCAATACTGTTTTGCGCTCAAGATCAAAGGTTTATTTTTCACTGATACACTACTTTAATACTTAAAAATATTTTAAGTATTAAAAAAATGTCCGGTTGCACAACCATGCAACATTAGTACCAGCCGCCGCTGCTATTTGGTATTCTATCTTACATGTTATATGCTTAATACTTATATAGAATGGGTCTGCGTCATTTATATGTATATTGAGAGATCGGATTTTGTCTGCACGTGCACGAAAAGAAAAGCAAATTTCTACATTTTGTGACTGAATTTTTTTTGAATTTCTCCGGGGAGGGGGGAATGAATTTTCTTCGGGGGGAGATTCCCCCGGGCCACCCCCTGAATTCACCCCTGCCTGGCTATATGTCCTGCCCACCTAAGCCTCCTAGAGTTAATGATCCTAACAATGTTTGGTAAGCCGTATAATTTATGTAGTTCCTCGTTATGAAGTTTCCGCCATTCCTCTTGGGTCCGAATATTCGTCTGAGCATCTTGTTCTCAAATATTTCAGTCTATGTTCTTCCCTCAGAGTAAGCGACCATGTTTCGAAACCATACAGAACAACAGGTATGATTACTGTTTTATATATTTTAAGCCTCAAACTCCTCGACTGAATTCGCGACGACAAGAGATTTTGAACTGAATAATAACACTAATTCCCTGTTTTAGTTGACATTTAATTTTTTCATGAATATGATTTTCGTCTGTTAATATTGATCCTAGATATTTGAAACTATCCACTTTATCAGAAGTATTATTTAATATTTTAACGCATTCATAATTGGCCGTATTACGTTCCCAAACCCACTTCCATGTATTTAGTTTTCTCTGCATTTACTTCTAAACCCTTGTCCTGCAAGCGTTTAATAAGACCTTTGCATTTCTTTCTATTGTTCTTCCATCATCCCCTATTAAATTTACATCATCAGCGTACGCATAACCTGGTACCATTTCTTTCTTTACTATACCTAGTGCTCTCAACGGGTCGGGTCGGGTTCAAGACCGACCCGACCCGACCCGTGACTAGAATTGACTGACCCGACCCGACCCGAGTGACCCGACCAGTGATCCGATCCGATTGACCTGACCCGACAACCCGACCCGAGCTGACCCGATTGACCCGACTCTACAACTCGACCCGAATAACCCGACCCGACAACCCGACCCGAGCTGACCCTATTGACCCGACCCGATAACCCGACCCGATTGGCCTGACCCGACAACCCGACCCGAGCTGACCCGACACGACAACCCGACTTGAGCTGACCCGACTGACCCGACACGACAACCCGATGCGAGTTGACCCGACCCGACCTGACCCATTTGAGAGCACTAACTACTCCTTACATATATGTAATAACAATAAGTAAGATGTAGTACCCAAATAGTATAACAGTTGAAGTACAATGACATTATATTTCTGTTCCCATGTTACCTGCTATTTAGTGGGGAGGAAAGCTTTTATATATAAATATTTCGATGGGGTAACTTGCAACATCTGTTGCAACATGCCGCATGCCATTGAAATAGAAATTTTTGCGGTTAAGCATTGTTATATGAACAATTGTTGTTGGTAATAAAACTAAGAGTATTATTATTATTCCATTATTATTATTATTATTATTATTATTATTATTATTATTATTATTATTATTATTATTATTATTATTATTATTATTATTATTATTATTATTATTATAGGACAACAGTGATGGCTTATTGCTTGCAGTGCCTAGTAGTAGTTGTTTCCTTTCATCTTCTCAGTTAGAACTTCAGACTGCAGGTCAAAGTAAGCTTCATGGATCACCTGCAAATGCATCTAAGAAGATAGTGTAGAATCCTTCAGATGATCTCCTGAACATGTATGGTTCTATCCAAAATCTGGAACTAGAAAACTGACAGCTCGGAAAAGGAAGAGATGTGCTATTCTCACAGACACTCTAGAAAAAAGTACTTTCGAAATGAAAAAGAAGCATCTAAAAGCAACCGAAAACGTAAAATCATCAGCTGAGAAGAATTTATTCTCAAGTCGTCTGTTTGGTTTCTGAAGAACCGTACGAAGAACAGGATACAGAAGAAGACTGGGTACAGTGTTTATGTTGTGAGAAGTGGTCTCATTGGTCGTGTTCCGAGAGAAATCCGTACTACATCTGTATAGATTATAGACATTGACTGCCACAGTGAAAATGAGTGAAACGATGTTCAAGCTGTAGATTTGATAGCATTAAATTTCTGAATCAAGTCCCATTGTTGCAACTTACCCCAGATGATGTTGCAATTTACCCCATGGGTGGGGCAAGTGTCAACAGTCGGACTTAGTTCAAAAAGTGGATGCTATCAAAACTGCCGTTCGATGTTTTGCACTTCTCTTTTTTTGGTATGTAGTTAAGGCATGTACCTTTTAGTACACTCAATATAGTTTTTATATCTATAATAATTTTCAAGTAAAAAAACAGACCTGAAAATTGTTGCAACTAGCCCCATCTTCCCCTACAATCACTTTTTCAAAAAAAAAATGTATAAAGCCAGTAAAGCAATTAACATGTAGGTCTATTTTCGAAGATAATATAGGAATTTTTCGTGCTGCTAATTATTTATTTTTAAAAAATCAGATGCTGAAACCAATCGATATAGCGCAGTTTAAGCAATTCAGTTTGTTTTATTTAAAAAGAAAACTCTCTATTTACAAATTTGATTGTTCCTATGTATTGGAGCAGTCTTCGAAAAATCAGTGCCTATTGTATTTCTAAAATATAGCTGGAGCCGCGGTGGGTCAGTGGTAGAGCGTTCACCCCTGGTGCATGGGGTCTCGGGTTCAAACCCTGCTCCCGCCAAGTGAACTTTGTGGTCGATAAACGCCGTGTTCGTGGATATTCTCGGGGTTCTCCCGTTTCCTCCCACTTTCTTCATTCCACCATTTCATTCATTTCTCATAATCACCGTCTCCTTCAGCCTAACCGGCATAACCGTGGGACGTAAAACTCAAAGATTTCATTTCATTTTCTAAAATATAGCTGTATTGATTTATTGGTATATATTTACCTTCAGTTTGTTTGAGAGAAAATTATTACAAGAACTAAAAAGTGTTTCTCTAGTAAATACGTTTTCATAGTTTAGCTATTTACGTTACTAAACAAATTTGGTTTTTTTAATACATAAAATGGCGCCCGTATATATATAGGGTGTAACTTAATTAATATAACAAACGTCGTTAGGTGATTCCTGACACCGAAATAAAACAAAAACTATACAACAACCTGGGTGTAACACCCGAAAATTTGTCGGAAAAATGTATAAACCGCCATAACTCATGAACAAAACGTCGGATTGAAGTCGGGCAAAAGAATGTCCATTGTTTTTAGTCGTAGATTCGATTAGTGTACAGTGACGATGCAAGGATGACTTCCAAAGAAACTGGAGTATTCCTTTGAGTATTTTATCAAACGTTGAATGAAGAAATGATCAATCAAGTACAAGATTTAACATTAAAAAATAATAGTGCATCGTTCAAGTTAGAAGAACACTCAGAATTCGAAAGAAAGAGAGATACACATGTGTGATTCATCTATTTTGTCTCAGTACATAATGACGTCTCGGAAGAAGATTTTAAATGGAACGAAGTCTTTAACGTATCACACTTATATCTTCTAGGCTAATGGTAACGGATGATAAATGAACGGCTTCCTGTCCAAGAGTGTGTGAAAAAGGAAAAATAACTTTGATCCAGATTAGGTTTAAAACGACTGTGCATAGGACAGTCAGGCGGCATGTAAATAAATATAACATCGAAAAATGCAAAGATCATATGTGATGAACGAGTGTACAAGGAATTCTCCACATGACCCAGGGATTCCAAATATTGTGTGAATAGATATGGGGCAAAAGTAAGCTGCATTAAACGGTTTCTTCCTCGTAATATGTAATTCCGTGGAATATGGTACTTCTGTGCACAGAAGCAACAAAAGTGGAGAAACAAGGGATGTTGTACACGTTGCATAACGATACCAAGAAGTGCGCTGGAATAGTATACTTGATTTATCCGTTAGATGAATCTTCTCCCAGGAATACTTTTGATGGCGTTTTCCCCTTCCTTCGAGTTGGCAAACCTCAACTTTTCCCTGAGCTATGAAAAACTTCATTGCTATTGTGAATATACCAAAATACTATCCTAGTGTAGACCACTTACATTTAGATTTTATCATTGCCGGAGAAATTTTCTCAAAGGAAGCTCGTTGAAAGTACATTTTAAAAAAAGGATAGTCTTTTTTCGACATTCTAATGTACATACCTTAGAGCTGTATGGAATACCTACACGGAGGAATACCTACGGAACTATCGTCCCTTGTGTGCTAATTGCGAGTGGCTTACAGAAGGCTGTCTTGAAGTTTTATTGTGGAATGGCTTCAGTTAGCATGGCTGAGTTGTAATAAGCATCTACGCAACTTGTGAGTGATATACATAGTCAGATACTCTACTGTTACACGTGTAATTGCTGTATAACAGGATGGGAAATGTTGTGTTCAACGGTAGAGGGTTGTGTCCAGGTATTTAAGGTCGTGTAAAAGTGTAGACGTTGGTGTTTAAGTAAAATTGATTGTGTTAACCTGTACACGCCTGCGCGATGGAAGATTACCCTGTCCACGAGCTGGCAGATATGCAACTCATTTATGGAGTAGCAAAGGGCAATAGCCCAGAAGTGAGGCGTTTATATCGTGACCGTCGCCCTCAAAAGAGAGTAACTTTCCTTGTATTTTTCCACGCCTCCATATTCGACTTCGAGAGAGGGGTCCCTTCGGTTTCTCGTACGTGAAATCGGAGGAAATAGCCCCATATGGACAGCTGAACTTGAAGACAGCGTACGTCGAATGATCAAAACCGTCTTGAAACTATCATGTGTATGGCGTAAAAACCCACATGCAACTCTAGTAAACGATCAGCAGCAGAAATTTGGTGTGGTGTGGTGGATAATTTTGTGGTAGGATCTTATTTATTATCGGTCTGCCTGTGTGGGAGTACGTATCTTTTATTTTTACGTAATTTTCTCCCAAAATTGATAGAACATGTGCCCTTGAACATAATACAGCAGATGTGATTTCAGTATGATAGTACACCTGCACATTTTGACAGGAATATGCAGACTTACCTAAATGAAACATTCCCAGATTGGGAGAGAAAAACCTGTGTTATGACAACCTCGTTCATTCTACCTCACGCTGCTTGATTTTTTATTTCGGGGATACGTATGAAACTCCGGCCACGACAGTCGAAGAACTTGTAGCTCGATGTAATATAGCTGCGGCAATCATCTACGAAATTTCAGATGTGCTTGATCACACGCGAAAAAATTTGCTTCGCCGATGTCATCTTTGCAATGCGGTCAACGGTCGACAATATCAGACTGTGAACTGTTATTCTTCATAGCTGTCTCGTGTACACATACTGCATTGCACAAATACTGTACAAGGTACCTCTGAGTATTTCAGTTATCCTACCTTCTCCGAAACAGAATAAATCGATAATTTGAAATTGTATTTCTTTCTTTCCTTGTGCAACACGCGCAAAACCTTGAGTATCGTCGAGTTTCATTCCTTCTGTACTCGTAGTTATTATCTTCCACGAATTTACGCATTACGGGGAGGAAATCTTTTAATCTAGCTTACTTTGGCTCAAATTATATTCACATAATTTGTGGGAATCACTGTTGTTATGTGAAGAATCCCTTATACTCTAGTTCATCGTACATGATCTTTTGCCCCTGACTGTCTTATGCACAGTCGTTATAAACCTACTCTGGATCAAAGTTATTTTTTTCTCATTTTTACACACTCTTAAGTTGAACAGGAAGCCGTTGATTGATCATCCGTTACCATTGGCATAGAAGTTATAATTATGATAAGCTAAAGACTTCGTTTCATTTAAATTCTTCTTCCGAGTCCAGGAATCACCTCCAGACGTTCATTACATTAATGAAGTTACACACTATATATATAATGATAAAAAATAATACCGATATTAGTGTCGATGAAATAGTATTTGGAGTCACTCAGACGAACAGTAACACTCCCGATGCAGTTTAAATCCATACTCAGATTCCATTACCCTTTATGCTCAAAATGAAACTATTCTCCCCGTGCGAAGAACGGGTATTCTGTTAATAATTTATTATTAAACATCACACCATAAAATACAAAGTGTATCACGTAATGTACACGTTATACTGTTACTTGCTTAATGTATAAATGGAGGATGAAGGACTATTATTGGATCAAAAGATCCAATATATTTCAGACAATAAATTTCTTGTAGGCTTTATATCTGGAGAACAACATATAGTGTACCCAAACCTAAACTATGACTGAACTCAGTATGATGTGCTTAGTGCTTGAATAAAACGAAAGCTCGATTTAGGGGCCATTCAAAAATTCTGTTGCCCTTGATCCAAAAAATCTAATATATTTCATTCAATAAAAAAAAATCTTGTACGTCTTATATCTGAAGAACTACATATAGTGCAGCCAAACCAAAACTATCACTTAACTCAGCATGATGTGCTTATTCCGAAAGTAATACGAAACCTTGATTTAGGGACCGTCCAAACGTTTGTAGCCCCTGATCCAAAAAGTCCAATATATTTCATTCAATCAATAATTTTATTGTATGTCTTATATATGGAGAACTACATATAGTGTAACCCAACCCAAGATATCACTTAACTCAGTGTGATATGCTTATTGCGTAAAAAATTTGAAAAGTCGATTTAGGGACCGTCCAAAAATTTTGTGGCCCGTTATAAAAAAAAATCCAAAATATTTAATTAATCGAAATTTTTCTTGTACTCCTTATACCTGGAGAACTACATATCTGGAGAAAACTCGATTTAGAGACCGTTCGAATATTTTATGGTAACTGATCCAAAAATTAATATTAGCCAAGATCATAATACTTTGATCCATTTTTTAGATCATTCCTAAAATTCTTGTTTTTATCCAATCTTTCTTTTAAACAGTATCACTCTCTTTGTTCTCAATTTGAAATTTATCAAGCAATTATAAAGCATTGCTTATTATCCAATTTGTATTCGGTGAAGAGCTTCAATTTTCTCAAAGTTTCAAATAAGATAATAAAATATGATTTACTATCGGAATTCGTGTCAGGTATTATTATTACTTTTATTGGTGTTTTCCTTTCTTTCAATTGTTAAAACAAGAAACTACCTTGCACTGTCATAAAATATGTGCTCTTTTCCAATAGCATAATAAGTGCTCATATAATTTTGAACTTTAAAATTAAGGATTGAATCAGTACAAGAAGTACAATTTGGATAACGAATGACTTATAATTGATGTTTAGTGGCGTACTGAAGTAAAGGGATTAAGGACTTTGAAACCCCCCTTGAGCAAGGTATTATGCAAAATTAAGCACGTTTATCATATTAGCACGTTTATATATATAAACACTTGATATTATATAAACTTGTGTTCCTAAAGCCCCTGAACCCCCTAAACATTTGCGTAGAGTACTGATTGTGTTTCTCTTATTATTTTAACCGTTTTATGCTTTGAACGAAATTTGAAGTGCAGGAACCCTGTGAAGGTGACCACCTTTACTATAAAAATTTCTTTAATGGTTCTTAGTTTTTCTTCAAAACAATCAATAACGAACGAAAAATAAATGATTGAGTTTGATTTTAAATCGAAATTTGAAATACCACCAAAAAGTTGGCCCACCCAACCTTATTTTGTAAATGACTCTTAATAATTTTCAAAACAAACTATTTCCTCTTCAAACCAATCAATAAGAAAGGAAAACATGTTATTAGCTTGAGTATTGAATCGATATTTAAAAGCAGAAAAAACAGTATGAAGTTGACCACCAAATGTATCCTGGAAATAGATATATTTTACTGGTTGTTTTGAAACAAGTGATTTTTTCTTCAAAATAAGCAAACCGCCCCGAAACAAATCACCTTCATCAACATTATTTCTTAATTATATTCTTATGTTTTTTGAATCAAATTACTTTTCTTCCAAACAAGCAACAACAAATCCATATCAAACGATTGATTTTGGTCTTGAATCGAAATTTGTAAGTAAAGGAATCAGATTGAATTTGATCACATTCTAAATTTATTTTGTAAATCTCTTTCTCCATTTTTTCGAAACAAGCGATTTGCTCTTAAAAACAACCAATAAGAAACGCTTGGCTTCGGTTTTGATTCGAGACTTTAAAGTGGAGCCAATATGAAATTCCATCACCCATTTCTCTTGAAAAGACTCTTTATGTTTTTCGAAACAGACTATTCTTTTTCAAAATAATTAGTAGCATACGCATATCAAACAATTGATTTTGATTTTCAATCAAAATTTTAAGTGGAGGAACAAGGGTAAATTTGGCCATATACCAACTTTATTTTGTAAACATCTCTTTATGTTTTAAGAAAGATACGATTTTTACTATTTTTCTTCAAAAAAGTCAATAACAAACGAAAAACAAACGATTGGCTTCCGATTTCAATTCGAAATTTGAAAGGAGGCAACTTAACATAGGTGCATTGCTTCGCTTAAAAAAAAAAAAAAAAAAAAAAAAAAAAAAAAATCCAAACGCAAATTCTAATCCTACAGTTTTAAAATTGCAGTTACATGTACATACTTCAACTTAGTATACATAAAAAATTACAGCATTATAAAAATATCAGACAAATAATATTATTTATTCGGTATTGAAAACCTCGAATCAACTATTGGAGTTATTTAGCGTATTTTTTTTTAATATCACAAAATTAAAGGTGTATTTATTACGGCATGGATATATTACGCACAATATTTTTATACATTTTGTATATATATATATATATATATATATATATATATATATATATATATATATATATATATAATTTTTTTTTAAAATAGACCATTTAGAATTATTTATCCTTACAATTTTTTATATCCACAAATTCAAGGTGAGGGATATGCGATATTGATATTTTCAGAAAGTGTTGACCACCCTACAGAATGTCGATCCTGTGCCGTGTCGATCCTGTGCCGTGTCGATCCTATGCCGTTTCGGTCCTGTGCCGTGTCGATCCTGTGCCGTTTCGGTCCTATGCCCTGTCGGCCCTGTGCCGTTTCGGCCCTATGCCGTGTCGATCCTACGCCGTTTCGTTCCTATGCCGTTTCGATCGTATGACGGTTCTCTCCTATATATCCTTGAGAAAATAATTGTTACTTAATATTGCGTAATTATAAAATAATGTATTTTTTATTATTTCGATCGTATGAAAGTTCTGCTGTCGATCCTATGCCGTGTCGATCCTGTGCCGTTTCGGTTCTGTGCCGTGTCGATCCTATGCCGTGTCGATCCTACGCCGTGTCGATCCTATGCCGTGTCTATCCTACGTCGTGTCGATCCTATGCCGTGTCGATCCTACGCCGTGTCGGTCCTGTGCATGTAACCCACTACATACGACGGAAGCAGTTGCTTCAATCGAACGTCAAAGCCAGTATCACTTAAAGAGAAAGCAGATACGTTAATCACTTGACTATAACTGGTCACTAAAGTGGGAAAAGAAATATCAATATACGTATTCCTTAGCATTTCTGTAACCAATTCTTACTACCTCAAAACACATTCATACATATCTTTCCCCTAGAAGGACAAAAAAAATGAGTTGAATTTGAGTTTAACGTCCCGTTCAGCAGCAAGGCTATATGAGACGTGGACCTAGTGATTAATGTGGAATCCGAAGCACATGATCTCCCGCCGGAAATCGAACCCAGGTCCCCCGCGCATGGGAAGAAAAAAGAATGGAAGTTAAAATTTGCCCTAATGATGAGATGGCCATATCTTGAAATCCCTTAAACTTACAGGCATAAAAATTGTTATTTAGGCTTTCAATATAAAATAGTTAAAGACATGTTTATCTTAGAAGGGAAGAAAAAAAGATAGAAGTTGCAACAGCTATAATAAGATGGCTCTACCTTGAAATTTCCTAAGATTAGAGACATGTTAGGGAAATTGAAGCTTGATATATAAATTCCTTATTCAAAGCAAGAGGGTATATTATGGCACAATGTTTCCAGAAATTTCGCTTTTAAAGAGAGAAGGGGCTATTTCTATTTTTTTTTCTCATTATGTAAAAATGACATCTAGGTTGCAGTCTTATCAATAGGGAAAACGGGAAAATCATCTGTATTTCCAATTGCTAAAAAAGTTTATACGTTTGTGGGTGTTTATATGTTTGTGGTCACTGCTTTCGTCAATGAGTTCTCGGGAACCATAGACTCTAGAAAGATGCTGTTTTCACTGATCGATTACAAATTTTGTGTAGATTGTTCAAAATTCTAATTGAATATTTAAAAAAAAAACACGGTCATTATTTCTTTATTACATTTTTAGGGGCATACTGGAAATGTTGAAATTAAAAAAAAAAAAAAAGTAAAGCACCATATCCTCCGAATTATACATTCCAACACCACACAGGACGAGGTAGTATCTCTCTCAGGCGTTTGTTTCATGGTCAAATGATAATGAAAATCGAAGGATAACCATTTCCCCAGTCTAAGATGAATCTTTATTGTTTGAAGTGTTTTGCCCAATGAACACCTATATCACGTTGTTTCAATGTATGCTCGTACTTGAATTATATGTAAGTAATAATGTTTTCTGTTGACTTTTTTTTTAATACGTTCGCTGCGGCAGTGTAAAACTGAGTTTGGATCTTAGTGCTATACGAGTCACCGTGTTTCTCGTTGAAGGTTAGCACATGGATGCTAGTAATGTTAAAAATCTGTACATACGAAAATACCAGAAACGCACAAAGGTAATGCAATGCATAGAACAGCACCGCACAGAAATGACGTATCACACGAGCCACCGGTGTCTCGTAACGCAGCGAATTTAATTGCAGTGAAATCGCAGTCGAATCGTAATTGTTAATTTGCAGTGAAATTGACAAACGGAAGTAGCTGCTACTTTATCAGATTTGATGGAATTGAAACTATTAGACCTAGATGCATATCAGAACGGATTGTTTGACTATTGCAAAATAATAATAATAATAATAATAATAATAATAATAATAATAATAATAATAATAATAATAATAATAATAATAATAATAATAATAATAATAAAATAAAATAAATAATAAAAGGGGAAAACATTTATTTTTAATTCTATACCTTGACTGTATTTCTTCATAATTATGTTGGAGTTTCAAGAAGTTTTGGAAAAGATATACAAGCTTTCGTAGAGAGAGCTGCCGCCAGAAAATTCAGCCAGTCGACAAGTGATTTCTTGAGAATTTCACTATCATTGAAACATTGCGAAGCCAGCCATTTTTCAGGTGAAGGAACAAAATAAATAAACAAACAAAATTACTATGAACAATACTAGCACTGTATAAGGATTAATTAAAAATTTCCAATCCGAAAGTTTGAGTTGTCTCAAAAGCATAGGGAGACATTGTCAAATCGGAAGAAGTTCAGACATAACATTCTTCTTCGCCGGTTTCGGACGGCAGATAAGACAGTCTTGGTAATACGCATCTGCTCTGATATCAACTGCGATCTGTCCTTTTGCGTTGAGAAATCGGATCACAGACCTTACCTCGCCAGTGTTGTTGAGACAATTCGAAATTTCAGATTAGAATTTTTAATCGTCCTTCATACAGTCCTGACCTTGCTCCTAGTGATGTGTTTTATTTATTTTCTTCATTCTGTTCTCTTCTTCTAAGAATATCATTTGATAATGACTTTGCAGGGTACTTTTAATACTGATACTAAGTGTATAATAGGGAAATGTATATTTGTGGTAAATTTCATAGGAAAAGAATAATAAATACGAAAATTAGAATGAGTAAAACAAAATGTTGCTACATGCAGAAGAAAGTTTTATTTTCGTTTTATTGTTCTTATTTACTGCTCTTTTGACATGAAATTTGGCTCATACATGTCTTTGCCGATTATACCCATACTAACATTATAAGAAATACCGGGCGAATTCGTGATCAAATTATATTCCTACAAAAACATATTTATAGACATGCGACAATAATTTTGGACATGAGTGTACAACGAACGCAGTAAACGTCGGTCACAACTTCCACAGACGTTATAATATATTCTTCAAAGAATTATATATATATATATATATATATATATATATATATATATATATATATATATATATATATATATATATATATATATATATATGGAATCTCTATAGTTTAGCGTAACTTTATATTGCCTGAATTGAACTGATTTTATTTTTGCATATCCTAATATATAGTAGACCCATATAATAAAAGATTGTTACTATGCCGTATATTTCTAATTTTATGCACATACAATATATGATGAAGAAGTAGGTTATTTCAATAAATTTCTTAATAATCTTTAAATATTGTAAAGATGTTCCTCTGAGCCTTTTGATTACTTATTTTTTTCCCCTCTCATCAGGTTTTTGGAATGCTTGATATAGCAAGAAATTAGCAAGTACAGTACGATTTTGATGGATGGGATGTTCAAATCTGTTTCTCGCATTTGTAGTCAACTGTACGCGTTATATGGTAAATACTTGGGGCATATATTTCCACTTTATTCTTGCCTACTTCCTAGTAGAAAGGCGGAAAATTATTCTAGACTGTTACATTAGAGTAAATTGATGACAGTATTGATTTCAATTCAAGTACAATAATAGTAGAGTTAGGGAGAGCTCCTATATCTGCAATCAATTAAACTTTTTTTTAGATGTGTGATTTTTTTCACTATATGCAGTGTATATGGAGAAAGGTTCAGGCATTTGGACTTCCCACTCTTTATCAAGATGATCGATAAGTTAAAAAGAGGGTTCGTCGCGCTACTTTTCTGCCACGTATTCCTATGGAAAACGTAAGGGATGTATTATTAGTTGTACAAAAAGCTAGTACAGAAGTATTGTACAAGCATGAATTCTATGATTATATGGAAGAAACTTAGGTCGATGAGGCGGATGCTATATTTCCACCATAAGTAGTTTTTGTACATTGTCTGTTTTCAGAAAAAAAATAATAATTTCATTCTCTATGTCAGCGTTTCTCAACTGGTGTGCCGCGAATAGGCTGCTGGTGTGCCGCGAGAAAGTCGAGGTGGTTTTCTTGTAGTCGTGTGTTGTCAAGATTTTTATGCACTTAAAGAACAACTTCTATTCTTTCTGTCAAAAGAAAGTGAATACCCCGATTTTCTTAATAATTCTTGGTGCAATAAAGTTGCTTTACTTACCGACATATTCCCGAAAGCCTGAACAAAAGCATACAGGAAAAAAAACGAAAATATTCTAACCTCAAGTGACAAAATTTACTCATTTAGGGAGAAACTCTTACTTTGGGACAACTAACTAACTAACTAACTAACTAACTCTATGGCCTATGGAACCCGGAGGTTCAGTGCCGCGTTCACAAAAGCTCTCCACTGACTTCTATCCTTAGCTAATTGCATCCAGTTTCTACTTTGTATTCCTATCTCTGCGAGATCCATCTTAATATTGTCCTCCCATCTGCGCCTAGGTCTTCCTAATGGTCGTTTTCCTATGGGTCTACCAGTCAAGACTTTGAAAGCGTTTCTACTTTCTTCCATTCTAGCTACCTGACCTGCCCACCTAAGCCTCCTAGACTTGACGACCCTAACAATGTTGGGTAAACCGTATAAACTATGTAGTTCCTCGTTATGAAGCTTCCGCCATTCCCCATTCTCGTTCCTCTTGGGTCCGAATATTCTTCTCAGGATCCTGTTCTCAAATACTTTCAGTCTATGTTCTTCCCTCAGAGTAAGCGACCATGTTTCACAACCATACAGAACAACAGGCATGATTATCGTTTTATATATTTTAAGCTTCAAATTCCTCGACAGAATTCGCGACGACAAGAGATTTTGAACCGAATAGTAACACGAATTCCCTGCTTTTAGTCGACATTTAATTTCTTGGTGAATATGATTTTCCTCTGTTAATATTGATCCTAAATATTTGAAAGTAACCACTTTATCAAAAGCATTATTTAATATTTTAACGCCTCCACAATTTGCCGTATTACGGTCCCGACGCACTTCCATGTATTTAGTTTTCTCTGCATTTACTTCTAAACCCATGTCCCTGCAAGCGTTTAATAAGATCTCTGCATTTATTTCTACTGTTCTCCTATCATCCCCTATTAAATTTACATCATCATTGATAGCAACCATTGATAGCTCATACATACTTTGGGACAACAGAATTAGAAAACGAAACAAATGTGACATGTTTGAGATTACAAAGTGCTGTAAAATTGAGACAACCTCTCAGCCATAGACCCAAGGTTTGTCGTCTGTTATGACTTTTCTAAGAAGGTATCGTCTTAGTTTGCAAGATTCAAAAGATTTTCACAGATTTCCACACGTGTTTCTTTCTGTTCTCTTGTAAGCAACCGTGAAATAAATTTTGCAAGAACATGATACATGTGGAGTTTCTCAACTAAGATCAATAATGACAGAACAATTTTCTGCTTTCTACCTTCTCAGCTATTTTGCGAACGGTCAACAATAATTTTTCCATATAAACAGTGCAATTTCTAAACGTGAACATCACATGGTATTGATGGGTGTCCAAGTTTTGCCTCGTCTTCAAATGATATTCACCTACTTTGTAGCTATGAAACCATTGATAGCTCATACAATTGACAGCTATGAATTCGGCTCATACATTCTTACATTCTTCCCTGCAGTGGCGTATTTAGGGGGGGGATTCCGGGCTTAAGCCCCCCGAAATCTTACTTACTATAGTAAAGTATATAAAATATCTTGCTGAATTTTCGCTTTTTCAGGCAAAGCCTCCCCCCCCCGAAAGTTAGCAAAGCCCCCTCCCGAAACAAAATCGTAAATACGCCACTACTTCCCTGTATACTTCCTACAACATTTTCAAAGTTTCTGTAAATGTCTTGTTCAATTTGAAACAACAGTCTGATGTACACACTCTGCTCTTCCAAACTTTTCATTTTTGTAACATCACAAGTTTGAAATACAACTTCATTCCAACGCTCGGTGTCTCACAATGACACAATGCAGTAGAATGTAAGTATTGTTAAAAATGATTAGAAAAAATCCACTACGCGGCGCTAGCAACTACAAAGTCAAGGACAGTTTTATTGAAAACATTTCTTCAAGTTTGATTTCTTTCTGGACATACCTCGTATTAGAACGCTAACCTTGAAGTTAACATCAACTAGTATTAATAGGTATATAGAGTGTAAACTTAAGGATGGGCGGCACCTAAATATAGCACTTGCGGTCTGTGATATTTATTAATTTAATAGTATTGTCACGGGGCAAATTTTATAACAAGGAGCAAAAGCTCAAAAAAGAAGTCATTGTTTATTTACGACAACCATACAAACCGTGAGTCCATACACATTACGGTTGAAACAACCAACCAGAAAATAATCTTATTGAGTAAGGAACACTCCCAGAAGAGAACGTTCTACGTAAAAGATAGTAGAAACCATTTCTTTTACTGATATGTGTATGCGTTATTTGTTATAAGTTTAAAAGTTTACAAAACTATACGCTCCATATTTGTAATATCAGGGGTAAAAGTGAGAGGGGACGCCGTCCCCCGCCTCCAAATACATATATGGCGTCCCCCCAGTTCATAAAAAATTACAATGGGCAAAGATAGGCAGGGGACGGCGTGACGTCATGCCGCTACCTACCGTCCCCCTACCTTTTCAGATCCACTTTTACTCCTACCCAATATACAATATGCATTTAACTCGTCAGACCAAAGAAGTGAAAATGGTAAATGTAAAATACAGATGATGAAAGATCTGATTTAGTTCAGGTAAAAATAACGACAATAGTAAAATAAGTGAGTTTCGTTTCACAATGTAAAACTACAGTAGACTTCCAAAGTATGCTCATTCAATACTGAAACCGCAGGTGGCGATAGATTTCTACTACTTTCGGTTGCAATACGGCAATACAGTTGAAGCTAGATCCTATCCATGCGGTACTGAATCGATATTACAACACTACTTTTCCCCGTCTAACACCGTTTTGTCTCTTTGGCTATGAGTGTTGAAACTGGATATTATAGATTTCCGCCAATTCCCATTCGAACAGAAGGATTAAAACCGAAATGAAGCTTATTGACATGCTTAATTCATGTCAAAAGCCAATTTGTCGCAATCTCTTAGCGTTTTTGGTCAATGGAGATAAATAATGACACCGGAAGTTGCTGTGAATTTCTACCTCTCTGGGTTTAGTAAAGAGATAAGTGTGGAAACATAATTTACTCTTGAGACACTGAATCGATTAATGAAACCCCTTCTCTCTACATGTATTTCCGTTTTTACTGTATGACGATCAACGCTCAAACCAGAAATTGTCTGTTTTAGGGATACCCAAATCGAAATATCGAAAAAAAATCCGGATTTTTGATAAAATTCCAATTTCAGAGAAATCCGAATATCGGAGGAAATCCGGCGAGATATTGGAGGAATCTGGATATCGGAGAAAATTTAGATTTTGGATACAATTTGGATTTTGAAAAAAAAAATGTAATTTCTGATACACAATTCGCACGTCAATTCATAGCTACTCTTCAATATAGCCTAACTGGGTGAAAGATAACGCAGAACACTACTTGGCATCAACGAAGAGATTTCAGAACAGCACCCATCCCTTTTAATCAAACTTTATTTTTTTTCGATACCAAATTCAATAAGAATATTATACGGGGGCGTTTCCCTCCTAACCGAGTTGTAGCCCTTACTGAAATCAGTAAATAATTGATTTCCTAGGGCGATAATAATCTAGAAGATTTTGCAGAATGTTGACAGAAGAGAAATATAGTATATACCTCGGTAATTATTACAATATATTTGCCCGGCGGGAGCTCATGTGGTTCGGATTCCACGTTAATCAGTAGGTCCACGTCTCATATAGCCTCGCTGCTGAACGGGACGCTAAACTAAAATCACCTCACCTCACAATATATTTGGTCGCCTTTCTTGTACATTGGAAGAGTGATTGATTATTTCCACTCTTGTGATAATTCCTTCTTGTTCCAGATAAGGAGAATGAGTTGTATCTCATTACATATTTTTTCCCTTCAGCTAAAATTTAATTCACTAGATATTTCGCTTACACTTGTTTTTCTTTAATTCCTTGGTAGCACTATAAATATTATATGTAGAACCGTACATCCAAAGTTTACGAATACGTACAATATCCATATAGTAAAATCCAATCAATCAGGTTTCTTATATTCTTCCCTTCTTAAACGATTTTATTTTTACTGCTTGGTATATGAACTAGACTCACTATGAAATATTAAAATCAGTGACGAAATTTTTCGGTATTAAAATAGGTTTTTTTTTCGTTCTTTCTTACGTTTTTGTACTAATATCATGTAAGTAAAAACTATTCAGAATTCTTTGAATTTTTTGAAGTCAAACATCGAAATGACACCAGTTTCTGAAAAATTTGAAATCGAAAATATTCAGTCAAATGCAGGTTTCTAATTCTATAAGCCATTCTACGTACGATTCATTAGCAAACGGTGTAACAAAATCTTTTGACAGAATAATGTGATGGAAAAGGAGAAAGTCCCTATATAAAAAAAATTCTTCTTTCCAAAAATTTTGATTAACAAAAATTACATTCTTGTGTTTCGTTTTTCTGTTCGAAAGATGATCAAGGAAAAGTTTTATACACTCTGTTGCCAATACCAACACAAATAATTTATTAAAATATAGTATTGTCTTATACAAGATTTAGCCGTCCCGAATTACCTACTCCTCTTTATTAAACCAAAGTTCATGTGTATTTCTAGCGAAACTTTTTTGTAAGTAAATTAAATAAATAAAAACGCATTATAATTTTCCACGGTATGGAATATATGTACTGACTTGAAAGTTGTAGCATTGCTGACTGAGTTGCAAGGGAATATGCCTAATTTTGCTGCTTCACTTGTAAATGGGACAACCGAACAAGGGATAAACATTATTCTGTTAAAAAACGGACACTTCAAAAACAAAACATTCCTGCTCAGAAAGATGGAGAACAAGAGGCTTTAGTAAAGAAATCTAAAATAAAATAGCCTTAATTTCTTACTAAATTTGACTTAATAATAATATTTTTGTGAAAGCAATTGATTTAGAAAAACGACAAGGATTTGCCAAAGGATGTTATAAAATAGAGGATCTGCCGATATGTATCTTTATCCTATTAAATTAATGAAACCAAAAACAACCGAGCATCGGCAAGTCTGATTGGCTACTCTCGTTTTCGCCATCGTCTGATTGGCTACTTTTGTTTCCGCCATGATTGTTGGCTCAAAATATTGCAGTCTTATTGGGCGGAGTGGGCAGAGTAGGGATGGTGAAACTGTGACGTATGGCTTCAAGATTTTGTTGTAAGGCAGATCCTCTATTTTATAAGATCCTTGGATTTACTTATGTAAAAGAAAGATTCACATATAGTGGAGTGAAAATGAAATAAAGCAGTTCTTTGAAGACCATCACTTCATAAATGTATTGAACGATATAAAGAGAATGCATTTGAAAATGTGCCCAAGAATTTTTAGGCAGTAAAAAGGTTAAGAATTATGAAGAAGTTATGAAGGGACTGATCTCCTCGTACATCAGTTTCTTTGAGGCTAGACTTCTTCCATTCCGATTTAGACTTTTTTCCAGAAAATGTTGGGAGCAGTTTTTGACGAACATGGTAAAAATATTCCATCAAGATATCGCCAAAATAGAAACCAGGTACAGTGATACATGGAACCAACATATTATTGGTAGAGCCTCCTGAGAAAGACAACACAAGAGCAATACAAAAGGCAGAAAAAGAAAACTGATATCCTCCGAAAGTGATCCAGAATAGAAAATTCAAAAACTAATTGAAGACCTGAAGTAAATTAACATCAAAGTGCCATTAAAACGGTTTTGAGATAATGATGTTTTTCCTCGAGAATTTTGGCCCATAGACCATCATTACGATTATAACACGAAACTTCAGAAAATGGCACTTAGATCGAAATTTACTTCAGGTCTTCAATTAGCTATTATTTGAAGAACCCTACTTTAGAACTGGAACATGGTGATGATCATGATCTTTCGAAAACTCTGGGTGATGGATTTCTTGTCATTAAAAACGAGAGCTAAGTCATTAAGACACAAGAGCTAAGTGTCTTGTCTGCTTGAAGTGGAAAACATCGTGCTCGTGTGTTCTCTCGGGACACTGCAATTTCCTCCAACTTTCTCCTTCCACTAATTCGCCCATCATAATTCACTTGCTTGAATCATGGTCTCCCTTAACCTAACAGGCATAATCGTGTCACATTAAACGCAAAAATAACGAAATATCAAATGTGCTAATAACAGTATGCAGAAGTGCCTAAAAGGCATGATGAGTTGCAGCGGAATTTGTGTAGGGACAATACGCTAAAAATAAACGAATTCGTGTTTTTTATTTTTTTTTTCGGAAAAACGGTTTTAGTGGACAAAATCCCCACACAAAATTTTGAAATTTGATGCCCGGAAATGAAAAAGCGGACCGAAGGGTGGTGCAAAGATATTCTAGATCCGAAATGAGCGAATATGTGTTTCATATTTTCCTGGAAAAAAAGGTTGGTTGGACATGGACTCTGGAAAGCCTTTGATCATGAAATATCAAAATTGCTAATAACAGTATGTCAGAAGTGTCTAAAGGTCATGAAGAGTTGCAACGAATCTTTGTGTATGACCAATGCGCAGAAAGGAAACGAATATTTTTTCATTTTCTGTTTTAGAGTGCAAAAGCCCAAACCCAAAACTGTGAAATTTGACGCCCTAAAGGCAAGAAGAAGTGGCCTGAAGTGAATGTAATTGTGCACAGATATTATATACTTAAAATGAGGCAATATGTACTTCATGTTTTTCTAAAAAAAAAAAAAAAAAAAAAAAAAAAAAAAAAAAATTGGGTGGGGCACAGCTCCTTCCAAACATTTGATTACGAATTATCAAGAGTGCTAATAAGTATACGTCAGAAGTGCCTAAAGGATATTGAGAAGTGCAACGAAAAAAATAAGCAAACATGTGTTTTTCGCTTTACGGAGAAACAGCGTTGGAGTCAAGGCCTCTTTCGCAAAAAGTAAATATTATCATAGAATTATGGAAAGGAGTGGATCGAAGCGACTGAAATTGTGTGTAGATATTATATATGTAAAGTAAGGCAATTAGTGTTTTCCAATTGTCCACATCTGTGAATAATTCCCAATTGTTCAAAGACTGAACCTTGCGTACTCTAATATAGTACAAACTGGGTTGGAGCAATTGCCACATTAACAAAAATAAGTGTCGATTTATTTTCTGTTTACTTTTTGTGTACCAAATTTGAAGCAAATCAGATGGCGACAATTGGGAAACACGAATTGCCTTATTTTACGTATACAATATCTACATACTATTTCATTCGCTTTGATCCACTCCTTCCTGCATTTCTACGATAATATTTACTTTTTTCGGAGGAGGCCTTGGCCCCAACACTGCTTCTCCACACAAACTAAAACCACATGTTTGCTTACAATTTGCATATTGTCCGTACACAGAATTTCGTTGCAAATCTCCATATCCTTTAGGCACTTCTGACGTATACTTATTTGCACTTTTGATAATTTGTAATCAAAGGTTTGGAAGGGTCTGTGCCCCACCCATATTGCCTCATTTTACGTATACAATATCTGTACACAATTGCATTCACTTCAGTCCACTTCTTCTTGCCTTTAGGGCGTCAACTTTCACAATTTTGGGTTGGTACTTTTGCAGTCTAAAACAGTTTTTCAGCAGAAAATGAAAAAAACAAATATTCGTTTCCTTTTTGCGTATTGGCCCTACACAAAGTTTCGATGCAACTCTTCATGACCTTTAGGCACTTCTGACATACTGTTATTAACAATTTTGATATTTCATGATCAAACGATTTGCGGAGTCCGTGCCCGCACAACCGTTATTTCGAGGAAAATATGAAACATATATTCTCTCATTTCGGGTCTAGAATATCTGTACACAATTTCGTTCGTTTCGGTCCACTTTTTGATTTTCGGGCATCAAATTTCAAAATTTTGTGTAGGGCTTTTGACTTCTAAAATCTTTTTTTTTCGCAGAAAATAAAAAACACGCATTCGTTTATTTTTAGCATATTCTCCCTACGCAAAGTTCCGTTGCAACTCTTCATGTTATTTAGTCACTTCTCACATACTGTTATTAGCACATTTGATATTTCATGATCTTTGCGTTTCATGTTCCACGATTATGCCTGTTAGGTTAAGAGAGACAATAATTAAAACAAGTGAATTATGATGGAGGAAGTAATGAAAGGAGAAAGTGGGAGGGAATTGGACTGTCCCGAGAAACACCACGAGCACAATGTTGTCCACTTCAAGCTTACTTACCTTGGGAACGAACCAAGTACCCCATCCCCAGATCAGTTGTTGTGGGTCGATGTGTCAGTAGGACAAGCGAGTCGAGTTTTCTGAGTGGGTCAGTGGGTCGAGGGTCAACAGCATGTGACTCACTGTGACCCACCCCCACTATGAACCACTGCAACCCACCATAACCCACAGCGACCTACCGACCCACTTTACTTACTGCATTGTAGACAGTATCTTCTGAACAGTATATTTTTTCACCTTTAACACTAGCCATAGGAACTAAATACACGTTTCTGATTCGTCGGAGTTTGCGATTGTCCAGACCTGGTGTATGTATTGTGTATTATAGTAATATAAAGAAAATCGTCACTTTGTTGGATTAAAGAAGAAAATTTAAGAAGCAGCTGAGGTTAAATTAATATCATGGCAGTCACGCTGGACAAAACTAGCCTTGTGAGGCTCTTGACCCGTTGTTACTACTACTACTACTTATACTATGGATTCGTGTAGCTAAAGGCACGCGTAACGTAAGTAAATAACTTTTTCAGCATTATTTATCTTATTTCAATGAAAAAAAATTGGAAACTTAATAAAAATAAAATATAACAATTAAAAATATTTATTTGAGCCGGGTTTGAACCCAAGGCAAAAGTAATTATAATTACTAACCAGTTGTGCTAGCCCGCTCGCCCACGAAGAGCGACAGTAGTAGATTGTTCATTTCTACTATATTTATGGTACGTGGCCAGAAACGTATAACTTCAACTAATCAGAACTGTGTATTTAGCTCCTATTGCTAGGGTCAAGCGTCCTTTAAAAATATGCTTCTGAGACTGGTGAATTTGTCCACGTTTTATATTCAAGGCCTCCATTACCCTTCTTTTTTCATTAGTTTCTGTTTACTTACCTGAGATGAGTATCTCTAAGTGAAAAAAGAACTTCAGGCATTTTTGGATATTAACATTTGTAATTGCAATAATAGTAATAGGACTTATACTACTACTTGGTTTTCAAGACACACCGCCTGTGAGGTTTTAGAGGAGCAAACTACTGGAAACAATACATTTTTGAATCACTATAATATATAAATTATTATATATAAATTGATGTAACTATTTGTGAATGATCAACACGGCCAAATTGCAAAGTCAAATGAAATGACTTTTGGTATATAGTTAATCCTTAATCCAAACTGGGATGTTATCATATCACTTTCATTATAATAATATCTTCAGGGGGTAGTTTGGATCCGAATTCTTGCGCAAAAGAAATTGAATATCTTACAAACCGTTAAACTTACGGAGCTGAAATTCAATATATTAACTCTTTATTGAAAATGAACAGAACGTCCCATAGCATTTATTAAAATTCTTCTTTATGAGGGGGGCAGCACTTTCTATATATACAAAATTGGTCGTGGGTTAGTTTGTGAAAATAATTGAAAACGATCGATATTAGCTGAGCAAAAATTCACAAGCAATTTGAGAAACAGAAACCATGCGTTTTCTACTATAATAATTGCTGAAGCGTGCGTTTATTATATGGAACTCTTAGGGTACAGGACAATCTAGCAATGACGTTGTGAGAAAAATAGACATAGAATTTGTATTGTACGCTTAATTACACGGAAATTTTGAGTTTGGACTGTACGTTGGTCTACTTACTTTGATTTGGGACTTTCAAATTTCATGTGTTTCTCCACTGAAAAGTATCGATAATTCAACAAGGAAATAATTATACCATAATACCATGATAATACCATGATAATTTAATTGAAAGTAATCGAAATTTGGCTCATGACAAACACTTTACAATTTTATATCCTGAAGGACAAATCTGCCGTTATTGTAACAGACCGGTGTTTGAGCGAGTGACCGTAAAAAATCAAACTCCGATTAGTTAGAATTTCACAACCTGGTTTTATTACAAGTATAAACTAATTAGTCAACACTGAAGAGGTTGTATATCATGTGTCAGATTTGATAACGAAGTGATTGTTAGGTGGTGGGTCGAAACAGGTCAGTGGGTGGTGGTTCAGATTAGGTCATGGAGGGTGGTGAGCCAGAGTGTGTCACATTTGGTGAGGGTCATGGCGGGTTATGTTGGGTCATGGTGGGTCATGTTCTCATTGACCCACGCTATCACTGCCTCAGATAGTTCAGTGCTCGCGGCCCTGTGTTCAATTCCCGCTGGGAGATCCTTTGAAATTGTATATGTCCTCGATGTATCTGTGTTCGTGTCCCTGCTGTTCAAGGTTACTGGAAATAACTGTAAAACAAATATTACTAAGTATAATAAGGACAAGTTACGGAGATACTTCAGTTGAATCAGAAAAAGTGGTCTGCGGCACTATATGTCTACTTTTGTTCTTTAATTTAAATTGGAAGTCCCTCGACCATAGTATTTTATCATGACCGAAAGCAGTGTGTTTCGTCGTTATCGTAAACGTGTGTAATTTGCTACATACACTAGCCCTTCTTTTCACTCTTAGTTATCAGAGCAGTCTTATCATAGTGGCGTGAGCATTCGTTTCGTAAGTCAGGATTCGAGAGTTCGATTCTCGCTGCGGTAAGTTGTTTTTATGAACTATAATATTCATACTTCCCATGTGTAATAAAATAAAAAATACTCAATTTCTTTCGTTGTTACAAGTTAGAGTGGAGACGGCTTTCTTTACACGGGAAATACTAGAAAAATGTTTTCACATGTCTGTCTAAAACCTTGATTCGTATTGTGTGAAAAAGTATCGTCTTTAGGAAACAATTCATGAATACGACTCCTAAGGGTCATGTTTAGGGCCTAGTATGAGTCATAAATGTGTCTGAAACGACATTTTATCCGATCAATTATTCCGAATGTCTTCCACTATTACTCTTACTTCTAGAAATAGTAATATTTTCGTTCGCCATTTCCAACATGTTCCATATATCCGTTCAACCAAAAATTGTTAATACTGTCTATTCTTTTTATATTGGTATGTATATTTTGTTAAAATATCAATATAACACGTACATAATCCAAAGTCTTTATCCCAAGAAAGCATGTAACTATGTATCGTGAAGAAGACAAATCACACTTAGTTTCTGTTTAGGCATCCAAAGTTTCGATATTAATATTGTCCAGGAGCTGACACCTTCTTTCTCCCCTCTCGTTTCCTTTCGGACACTAATCTCTCGAAAGTATCTCTAATCCTTTCTTTTACTTTTCCTACCAACTTCAGTACGCTAATTCACATTGCAATAGGACGTAATATTGAGATCTTAAATTTTCAGTAATAATAATAATAATACTAATACTAATACTAATAATAATAATAATAATAATAATAATAATAATAATAATAATAATAATAATAATAATAGTATTAAAATTTTTAAAGTTCCCCTAAAATTAGACAAAACTTACAGATAATTCGGGATTTCGGGAGGATGTCTGGACCTCCAGGACACACCTCTGCAACTACTAAAATTTTAAACGTAAATGTTCGACTGAAGTTTCTGGTAAAAAGTGTTCTACTGTAAGTTTTTAGGAAACTAACTCTAATAAAAATAACTGAATATCACTGAACAGTAAGGCGTATAATAAACTAACTTTTAGGATATGCATAAGTAATTATAAAAGCTTTGCTACAATAATACCTACGCAGACCATAATAAATTCAATAAGCTCCGAAATACATATTAACAAAATAGCGTATAAGATTCAGTCTACAAAGCAATTGTTACTTAAAGACATACACTATTTCGAGAATCGAGATAAAACGAGAAATGTTTACGATACTTTTTCTCGTCTCGTCTCGATTACCATCTTCAAACGGAGACGATAATTTGAGTTAGCCTTGTTCCGTCTTGAATGTAAAATGTTAACTCTCGTCTCACTTTTCTGTGTTTTGTTTCAGAAAGGAAATGAGAAATTCCTCTTCTCTTGAGCATCACTAAGCAAAACCGAAATATTCTTGCTAAATGTTACATTTCTGGTTGTAATGTTATGGCCTTAGCGATAATAAGCTCCTAACTTTTAATCTTCTATGAGATAATAATAATTATTATTAGTATATTATTATTATTATTGCTATTATATTTCTCGAAGATTTGATAGTTCAAGTATTGAAACATCCGAGTATATAAAAGTCTGAAGAGAATGAAACGTGTGTCATCGTCGATCGATCGCCACCAAAAATTCTAAAGTAAAGAAGTTCTGGTCGTTCGTGGATCCTCTCCGATTCGACTACCTTCAGATTACTGGCCGAGCGCCTTGACCACTGAACCACGATGACTACGTAGCAATTGATTCTTCTTTATTGTGTTTACGAGTATAATACACGCGCCGTATTTGATTCAAAATAAAAGAGTTTTGCATTTCGTTTTTTAAAAAATCTCTAATGTTGATAATTTAGTGAATACGGTGATATAATACATTTCGAGTTCTCAATTACATATTCCTGTGTTTTCCCAATCAATCTGTCTATTAAGAAGCAACTATTTTGAGAAAACAGAAAAGGCTCTTTATTTAGGCGTGTCGGAAGAAGTAACGATTTAAATTAGTGGTTTGCGTTGTATTTTCGTAATCTGGCAATTCGTGTTCGATTCTCCCCTTCGCTGTTTACACTTATTAAAATGTTTCTTTTACAAGTCTGAGATCCAGTTGTATGCTGCTAAATGAAAGATAACCTCCAGTGGAGAAATTCAGTGATGTTGCAATCCTCAAAAGAAAGGAAGAAAATGAATGGAGAAAACGGTTTACAGAGTTAATTCTCTTCTATATTCTATGAGTGTTTAGAGAGTTCTATATTTGATATTAAGCGTTAATTTCGTGCATTTTTAAATTCTTGCTTATTGACACTATATTCTCTTTTGTCCTTGTGTCTCAATGAGTAAATTTGCACTAATATTAAACAAATCACGAACCTTCAGTTATATTTGCAACCTAAGGGGAAATACGCTTAGTACGGATAAGTTTTCCAACTCATTTAAGTGTTATCGAATTTTGCATTTTTAATATTTACAAATAAATTACTGCATAACAATATTTAGCATTTCTGAAGTCATTTAACGAATAATGAAATCAGACAAGGTCTTCTTTCGAAGTAACATTACGTATCAATCAGTGGCGCCAGACCCTAGGATCTCAGGCCCAGTTAGACCCCCAAAATTTTCATTAGGGGCTAGGTCCTTGCCCTGAATGGTCAAGCCATACTTTAATTGATTTACAGGTAGGACTACTCTTAATAGTTTTAAAAGTCAGCGCAAGGGTTTGTGTTTACTTTGAAAAAATAAACTAATACATATACACATAATCTATCCGTATATTATTAGATATGGATATATGTATAGTCATTTTAAGTAAGTTAACTTGTTTATATAATCCCTCATTTGAGTTAAATATAAGATTATTTAAGTCCCCCGACTGTTATCTTCTCATCGGCGTCTCTGGTGTCCGTATATTTTTTTCTGGTACTATGCTGTGTACTGTGAGTACAAGTATGCAAAGACTCCGTTTTGTCATTTTGTCAGCCAGCGTTTTACCTCACTCCTGCACAAAAACACTCTTTACGATTTGTTCTTTTAACAGGTGGGGCAACTTCATGCTGCTGTTCTAGCTGCTCTACCAGGCGTAATTAATCTTGGAGCGGGTGTAAGTTGGGTTACCTAACTTACGAATTTTATACCTCAAGAATTTCTGTGGCCCACTGTACACCCATGTCCAAAATTATTGTCGCATGTCTATAAATATGTTGCTGTAGGAATATAATTTGATAACGATTTCGCTCGGTATTTCATATAGTGCTAGTATGTGTATAATCGGCAAAGACATGTATGTGGAAAATTTCATGTCAAAATAGGAGAAAATAAGAACAGTAAAACGAAAATAAAACTTTCTTGTCCATTTAGCAACATTTTGTTTTACTCATTCTAATTTTCGCATTTATACTTCTTTTCCTATGAAATTTACCACAAATATCCATTTCCCGATTATACACATAGTATCAGTATTAAAAGTACCCTGCAAAATCATTATCAAATTATATTCTTACAAGATGGCAGTTATAGATATGCGACAATCATTTTGGATATGAGTGTACATAAGCTTTATAATATGGAAAAGATACTGAAAAGAAACTTCTAGCATCGTGGGAAGTGGATGAGTGTGTCGTAAAAATCATAGAGAACAAGAGATATGATTGTCAGACCCATTCTTCGGGATCGCTAAGGGGTCGTCCACACGTTACGTAACGCGGCAAAGCGGGGAGGGGTTTTGGCCTGCGTTATGAAGTTTGACAAGTGGAAGGAGGGGGTTTACGTCTTCGTTACTTAACGCATGGTTTCTTGCTGTAATTTTTTACTTTTTTCTCAGGTTTATATGCAATCTTTTAAACAAATATTTTTATTACATTCTTTTTTATATAAATAAATAAATCGGTATTTTTGTTGGTTTGGAAAATTACGAACATATGGCCTATATAATTTGAATCATGCAGAAGGGGTTCGAAGACGCTACTAGACACCAGCATGACTGGTGACGAGCCCTGTGTGTCTTACAATACAATAAAACTCCGTTTTGTGGCATTCGCAACATTGCATTTACGACACACACTTTTCTGGACTAGTGATCGTTGTCCTCGCTTTCCCACTCTTATCGCTATTTCGGAGAATATTATTTAAAAGTATTCATTTGAATCATTACCTACTGTATTCTTGTAAGGAGTTTCAAACGTGAAACAGAATAAACTCTTTTTCGTGAAATAATATTTTCCCGACGGAGCAATCCATGATTTGTAAAGGAAAAAACTTAGGATATTAGAAAACCTAATTCGTTTCTCTACTTACACTGAATTGTAGTCCATATTCCTCATATGTCTGGCCACTGTTCGCCTCAATTGCTGCAAGAATATCTTCATTTTGTACATGTGTTGATCTTCCGGCACGTGATGCGTCTTCGAGTGTTTCAATACCGTCCTTAAACTTGTTAAACCACCAATACACTGTCCGCGTAGTCACGACATCCTCACCAAGGGCCTGGCATATCTTCCTCCCCGCTGCACCAGCGTTTGACTCCAGTTTGAACTCGTACAGCATTCATGCCCTTATGTCGCTCTGTGGAGGTCTCATGTTCACTCTGTCCTTACGCAAGTTTACGGTGTAACTGAACTGTCACAACCAGGTAGTATGTTGGATATACCCACACCAACAGGTGGCCCTCGTCTTATCTCCATTCGCATTCAACTCACGGTGTGAGGGCCAATTGAACACAGACCTCCACAAAAAGTGACAGTTGGTTATCTTTATAATTCATCGAAAAGAATTCACGACAAATCGTATTTAATCAAACAATTTCACATAAAACAGTAGTGTGTTGATAATTCATTTTCTTTAACTTTTTACATAGCTTCAAGTTTTGTACAGGTAGTTTCACTTTCAGTGTTATACATATTTACTTGTATATTGAAAAATATTGTACAGAACCCCTCAAGTGAAATAATTAAAAAGCACACACATCATTAAAAATCAGTATAAATAAAACAAAACATTTCGTGAATCAAATCACAAATAAAACGTAGGAAGAACATAGTTCTCATCGGCGTATTCTACTGTACTCTGCAAAGGAAATGTAAAATATCCATTTTTTACATTTAGTAATGATACTGTGATAACTTGCTTTATATGTTGACTAACTTCTATGCGCTCGGTTCTAATTTTTACGCAAAAAAAAGTAAAACTGTGAAATAACTAATTAATTTAATGGCGGCATCTGCTGGACATCATCATAACTTTTAATCCTTTTAAAGGCAAGAGTTTTAAAGGAAATTGTTTATTTTCATTAAAAAGCTGATCTCCTTAGTAACGGTGCATTTATATACTTAAAACGTCATCGAGTAGAAGTATCTCGCTCACCACCTCCACTTCCAATGCGTTGTGAGCGATGTCAATCCTATAACTCGCATCATACCAACGACTGCAGGAACCCTTTCAAATGTGGGTACTGTGCCGGCCCACATTCGACTAAGTCGTGCACTAATCTTACTAATCCACCGCAATGCTCAACCTGCCCGGATCAGCATCCTACATACAGTTATAAATGTAAGGCCAAACCTGCTGCAGAAATACTTAAACCAGAGCTCACTGTTCCTATACGCATCCATAACGCCGATTCTACTACACCACCCCCTACTTCTGCAAATCAACCGATTACCATTGACAAAATTTTGGCATTTCTTACTGTCACATTGCAGAACATTCATCCCTTCCTCCGTCAACATATTCTTCAACAAGTGCAACTAGCCGCAAAAACCATCCTGCATGTCAATTTTACGGGCACCTACTCCAACAACTTCGCACATTTCCATTCCACTGTACATGAATCTGCAGTATAATTTCCCTCTTCATCTAATCTCTCTAATCTTCATTATGGCAGTTCATTGTTTATTTCTGAACATTCGTTCTCTTCAGAAAAACAGGCCTTTATTTGAACAGCTGCTCCTTGAGGAACACATACATTGCTTTCTACTTAATGAGACATTCCTCTCACCAAAAATATCCTGTAAAATTCCATCTTATCATCTTGTTCGCCACGACAATACCGTCCCAGCTCGCCGTGCTAGTGGCGGTGTCGCTATAGGCTTTCCATCATCTATCTCTCATCGGATACATGCTACCGGCGATCCAACACTGCCTGAACATCTTATCTCCACCTTATATTTCAAACATTGTTACATCACGGTAGCCACCATCTATATACGACCCGGCCAACCTATTCCTCACAGTTTCTTTCAGTATATATCGGACAACTTTCGCACCTACATCATCATGGCTGATATTAACTACCACAGTCGCACAGATCACCAAAAACTTACTTTCCGCAACTATCTTCAGACCCACACGACTGGTTTCTTTCACCATATCCCTAAACCGACAAGGCCGGCATCCAACACAACTCCTGATATTGTCATAACTTCACCCAACCTTCTTTGCAAGCTTAACTTGACTGTACTTGATCCTCTGGGGAGTGATCATGTCCCTATCAAACTCACTATTCAACAACAGGGACCTATTCAACCACCTCCAACTGCTCCTCCCCGTTCAGTAGCTCGTTTTGACCGTGCAAATTGGCCTAAGTACAAGGAATGCCTCTCTAATAGCCTCACATCTGTATCAGGCCCTACTACAGAGGCTGAACTTTACGATGCCTTACATACCATCACCGAAAGTATACATCAGGCATCCGCTGAATTCATATCCCAGACTACAGTAACTTCCTACAGACCTAAGCTACCGCCCCAGTATTTACCATTAATACGCCGTTCCCGCCAGCTCTATCGAGATTTTACTCACACAGGTAATCTGGAATCGCTTCGGCAACATCGCCAATACCAAAGAGCAGTCCATAACTATATTGTTGCCTACAAGACCAGAAACTGGATCAAAACCTGTAATACTCTCTCCGATACAGCCCACCCAACTAAGTACTGGAAACGATTTCACCAGCTCACTGGTCAATCCTCTCGTACTTCTTATCCACTCATCCTTAATGATACGCCCTTACACACTGACGAGGAAAAAGCCAATGCTTTTGCTGACCAGCTGCAAGGGGTCTTCACGCCTCTTGGACCTGCCTTTACAGCTCGCCCTCATCCTACAGCTCGACTGAATCTCAACACACCATCACTTCAACCTCACACCGAACATCCTCTGCCCGACGATTCACCTTTAACAGCTCCTATCACTGTCACAGAAATTACTTCCATTATAGCTCGTAAGCGTAACACTGCTCCAGGGTTAGATTCTATTACCTACCGTCATATCAAAGAAGGACCGTATATTCTCCATTATCTTCTGTCACTCATTTTGACGTTCATTCTCCGTACTGGTTTTATCCCTACCGATTGGAAAACATCAAAAACTTTAATGTTCCTCAAACCGATAAAACCAGCTCCCTCTGTGTCTTCCTACCGCCCAATACAACTTACCCTTGTTTTCAGCAAGATACTCGAACGAATTCTTGTCTCACGCTTGCATATCCATCTCAGCGCTCACAACCTTATTCCTCTTCATCAGGCTGGATTCCGTCCAAACTTCAGTATTAACGACCAACTTCTCCGCCTGACCACGTACATTACAGCTCAGTTTAACCAATCTAAGCCTTCCTGTCTTGTCCTTTTTGATTTAGAAAAGGCGTTCGATAAAGTATGGCACCTAGGTCTTCTATACAAACTATTTTCTTTCCGCCTTCCAATATGTTACGTTCGGTTCATCTACCATTTTCTCTCCGGTCGCCTGACCTATGTTTCCATCAATACTGCTCTCTCACACCCTGTGTTTATCCATTCTGGTGTTCCTCAAGGATCGGCTCTGTCCCCGCTTCTTTATCTACTGTATGTTGCTGACTTTCCTGCTCTTCCTACGAACGTCAGTCTATTTCAATATGCGGATGATACGGCTTTTCTGGCAACGGCAAATACTATTCAACACATCAATCGCATCCTTCAACCTGCCATTGATATTTTCATTCAATGGTGCGAAACCTGGCGCCTCAAACTTAACGCCAATAAAACACAAGCCATTATCTTCCTACCGCCAGGTAAACGCAGTCGGGTTCATCGCAATCCATCCAATCTCAGTATTGAGATTGCAGGAACACCCCTTTCTGTTAGTCCCACAGTCACATATCTAGGCATTATCTTCGACTCCCATCTGAAATGGTCTGCTCATCTCAAAAGTCTTGCTCTTAAAGCAACCAACCGTCTACACCTACTGCGACGCCTAACTGGGACTACCTGGGGCCTGAAACCTAAGATACTTCTAAACACCTACAAGGCTTTTTTACGCCCTGTTTTGACTTATGGCTTTACAGCCTGGCTATCAGCTCCAGAGTCATATTACCGCAGGCTGCAAATTCTTGAGCGCCATGCCCTACGCCTTGCCTTTCGAATTAAATTACCAAGCCCTACACGTGATTTATATGAGAGAACACCTTTTCCACAACTCCTTTATCATCTAGAAGACCTCCGACTCCGGTACGTTACGAAGCGATTCCAGACTCACGATCCATTGCTCTTTGATGCCATGCACCACGAAGCCACGCTTCGCAAACCTTCAACTATTCTCCGCCATTCTCCAATCTCTCTGCTGTTTACTCTGTACCAATACGTTCTCCCACCAAATAGTCCCGACTTTCAACTTCTTGAAGACTTCCTCATTGCAATCCCTCCACCATATATTATTCCATCTTATGTTGCACAGTGATTTCACCGCACTAACAGGCCTCCACTCGTCTCCATTACGTCCAGAGTAGCCCCTGGACAGAAGATAACATTCATTCGTCTCTCTAACACTCTGTGTTGTGGTGTGATGTCAAGTGCACCTCATTGTTCCATTTCTCCACACTGTTCTGCTCTCACGCTCTCCTGTTGAATTGCTCACACTTATTCATGTTTTCCTGTCCTTATGATTATGGTTAACGGCCATAATGTCCTTTCAATTGAAAGAACTTGGATTTAATAAAGTTAATAAAATCTCTTTTGCCTCACGACAATTAACCTACACCTGCAGTTCCTATAAACTCCGCTTCCCAAATAAAGGGCGTAACCCTTTGGGTGGGTGCTAGCTACGGCTAGCAAAAAAATCGTTCTTAACTATAAGAAACGCCATTGGATTCAAACTTGCGACACACATGCAAGTGAATCACACCCCAGTAAATATTGACGCAAATTCCATCAACTCACCGGTACAGTATCCCGCACACCATACCCCATTGTTCACAATAAGCAGGCAGTAATCACTGATATGGATAAAGCGAATACGTTTGCATCATTTTTTCAAGATATTTTTACACCTCTTCCTGGTTGGCATACACCGCAGCGCCTACAAAATTCAATAAACCGACGTACAGATCCAACATCTGCTTCTCTGTGCCCATCTATCAGCCACTCTTTAGAGCCCAATAATCAACTTACCACTCCGATCCAACCAGATGATATTCGCCAAACATTGCTCCGTAAACGAAACACTGCACCAGGCTTTGATTCTGTTACCTATGTTCTCATCAGGCAAGCATCACCTGCTTTTCTACTTTTTCTCAGCGCCATATATACTTTCATCCTGCGAACTGGATTTTTTCCAATCGACTGGAAATACTCGAAAGTTCTTCTATTTCCCAAACCTAACAAACCTTCAACTGACGTACAGTCCTATCGTCCTATTCATCTCACCAGTTGCCTTTGCAAAATATTAGAACGCATTCTAGTCCGCCGCTTGCACGCTCATCTTGCAACTCATAATCTACTTCCTATTCATCAGGCCGGTTTTCGACCTCATTTTAGTACAATGGATCAGTTATTACGACTATCTACGGCTGTTTATGATCAATACAACACAGGTTTTCCTTCTTGTCTGGTAGCCTTTGATCTAGAAAAAGCTTTCGACAAAGTTTGGCACCCTGGTTTACTATACAAACTCCATAACTATTTTTTACCATCCTCTAACATCAGATTCATCCATTCTTTCTTACTAGGGCGACTAGCATATATCTCTATTAACGGAACACTTTCTCATCCGATCTTCATCCAATCTGGCGTTCCTCAAGGCTCGTCACTGTCTCCTTTATTATACCTACTGTATGTTGCCGACCTTGTGGTTCCAAACAACATCAACATATTTCAGTTTGCTGACGACACCGCCTTTTTTACGACAGCCCGCACAGTACAAGCCATTAGTAAAACTATGCAAACGGCAATTGATGCATTCGTTGACTGGTGTAATGTATGGCGATTAAGTATTAATTCTACCAAAACTCAGGCTATTGTTTTCCTGCCACGTAGACGCCGTTCACGTATCTACAGGAATCCAAGTCGATTAAACCTCCAAGTAGACCATACACCTGTTGTGCCGTCAAATACTCTTACTTATCTTGGTGTCATATTTGACTCCAAACTTACTTGGACCCCACACCTCTCCGAGATCATACGCCAAGCGCAAAATCGGCTCAACCTCCTCAAGCGCCTAGTTGGTACAACCTGGGGTTTAAAACCGTTAACAGTACTTCATACATATAAAGCATTTATGCGCAGTACATTAACATACGGTCACACTGCCTGGACATCTGCACCGCCCAAATTCTATCAGAAGTTGGCTATCCTAGAGCGCCATGCTCTACGCCTAGCACATCGCATCAGCTTACCGCATCCGACACGGTTACTTTACGAGCTGATTGACTTTCCACCTTTATTGCACCATCTCGAACAGCTTCGTACACGGTACGTTTGCAAGCGAATTGACCAGCAGCATCCCATGTTACTTGATATCCTACGGTACGATCGGGATCACGACGCACCCTCAGCTTACGTTGATACTCCCCTACAGCACTTCATGACTCTTTATCATTTGCAACTCGATGATGGTGTAGTGGATCCCGAAATCTTTCACATCTACGAACCACGTGAGCTTTCATCATTCATATATCCATCATACGCACCGTAACCACCTATTAACATGGGCTTCCTCTGTCTCCATCAGTTCCTGAATCGCCCCAGGAACAGAAGATAACTTGCATTCGTCTGTACTAACAAATACCTTGTGATGTGGTGTTCAGAGCACTTCATTTCATCTTCATCTACTTCTCTCCATATTGCCTCCTGTACCATATTCATTCCAGTTTTGCACTCGTCTTAACTCCGCACTACATGGTAATAAACTTATTATTTTCTACAATATTGCTGTCTCATGCTGATAGTATGCTTGTACTTCATTAGATGTTATTGTCACCCTTCCATCCCCTCTCTGTGTATATGTATTTAATAAATAAATAAATATTATATACTTGTGCACCTCTTAGACCGACCACATTAAACTGCAAACTACATTTTATATAAAGCACTTACCCGAAGAAAGGGCAAAACCCTTTAGCGGGACGACGGACAAAAAAAAAAGTCGCTCTTAATTCATACTTACCTCATCAAGGAACCTAGCCTGTCTTGTGTTTGTTAGTGTGTCAGCGAGGAACAGGTATTGAAATACGTACCTGAGAGCATAACACATATACGGCACTTACAGGATAGACGAAAGTTATCGTTTTCGAAGGATTCCTTGTCTTTTGAAACTCATTACACTCATCGTATTTTCTCATCTTACTTCTCATTGCTGTTCATCTCTCATTTCTACCAGTGGGCCTGGAGCCCATAACTGGTTGACCCGATATGGCGACTGGAGGACAACATGTAGATTCGGATATCAGACGTAGGCACCGAGATTCACACCGTACCGACAATATCTCAGACTCCGATAGTGAGCGACTTAGGATCGACGACACGGAGTTCCCATCGCTAACGGTACAAAACAACCAATCTATTCGTTCTTACTTACAAATTTCGATGCAAAATATCAGAACGAAAAGCAAATCTATCTTCAGCTCACTAAATATTATCGGCGAGCTCAGATATCTCAAATTATTGCAATCAGAAATGGAATGATCATCAAATCTCCTGATCAGCATCTAGCTACCACTATTCGTAACAAGTTCAGTTATGAAATTTTTGGGAAGGATGCACAACTCTCCAAATTGACTGACCGGAGAATCAAACAGCCGCCTCCACCACCTCGCACGCCTGCTTTTTCCGTGGTCATACGAGGTGTAACTCCTGACCTTACGGACGATGAGATTCTACAAGAACTCACAGAAGAAGGGCACAAAGTTTCCAAATGCATCCGCATTAGAAACGACCGAGGTCCCACTTACATGGTCCGAGTGTTATCTCAATCGCAGGACACCATCAACCAGCTTCTTGATAACGGAGCCTATATATATCGCAAACGGCATCGTGTCGAGCCCTCACGCACTGCACGACCAGTACCAATCCGTTGCGAGCGTTGTCAAGAATATAACACGCACACCAGCGCCAACTGCAGGAATAACTTGAAATGCGGATACTGTGCTGGAATCCATTCCACACGTACCTGTCCGAACCTGCAGCGCCCACCGCAGTGCTCAGCTTGTCCTGAACAACACCCGACTTACAGCTTTAAGTGTCAAGCTCGACCCGCACCTTCACCAGATAAACCTCACTTAGTGGTACCACTTCGCACTCAAAGTGAACTAACAATCGACCCCAATCCTTCCTCCAATGTACCACCTGATTCTCAGCCTGTTACAGTATCTCAACTTCTTCAGTTCATCACATTAACGCTACAAAACGTGCATCCTTTTCTACGGCCGCATGTACTACAACAAGTACAGTATGCTGCCCGCTCCATATTCCACGTTACCTTCAATGCCACCTATACAGACCAACGAGTTCACTTTCACACCACCCACTTGGAAACACCTGTTTGAGATTATGAATTTCTTTATGGATATCGTTATTATCTTTCTCAACATCAGTTCCCTCAATCAACATAAACCTCTCTTCGAACAACTTCTTCTGGAAGAACATGCATCAGCGTTTCTACTAAACGAAACGCATCTCACACCTCGCATGTCTTGTAAGTTTTCAGGATACCAGATCTTTCGAGCCGACAACCGAACACCATCCCTCCGCGCCAATGGCGGCGTACTCATTGGATTTGCTTCTCAGTTACCTTATCGTACTTTCCAAGTTCCTATTTCCAACCTTCCAAAATATCTTATCACAACCGTCTATTTCAAGACTTTACACATCACCTTGGCGACCATCTACGTTCGCCTTGGCCATGCAATACCATACTCCTTTCTTCAGTATATCGCAAACAATTTACGCCACTTCATTATCATGGCCGATATTAACATTCATAGTAGACCTGCTTACCAGAAGGCTCAATTCCAGGACTTTGTTACAACACGCATACCTTGCATTCTGCATAAACTTCCAAAATCAACACGCCACCAAATAGTGAGGATGAACTATACTCGGCGCTGGATACTATCACCTCTTCTATCCATACAGCATCTGCCGAGAATATACCTACCTCACAAGTACATCCATGGCGTCCTCGATTACCACCTCAATACCTTCACATGATCAGACGTTCTCGACAATTTTACCGAGATTACGTACGTACCCAAAACGAAGAGGCTCTACGCCATCACCGACAACTCCAACGTACGGTTCGTAACTACGTTATAGCTTATAAACTTCGAAACTGGATCAAAACGTGCAATACACTGCACGCAACTTCACATCCTACCAAATACTGGAAGAGATTTAACGCATTGACTGGCAAACTCACTCGAACACCTTATCCTCTCATTGACGGTGATCATCCGCTCACCTCAGAAAGTGCCAAAGCTGATGCCTTTGCGAATCATCTCCAAACCATCTTCACGCCATTTCCTCCTGAAAGATCTGAACGACGCCATCCTGCATATACGTTTAATGTTGATTCTCGTCATCTTCAACCCAGTACAGAGCATACCTTTCAAGCTCATCACGAACTTACCACACCTATCACAGTTCTAGAAATTCGTGAAGTCACAGTTCGCAAACGTAACACTGCTTTAGGCATGGACCTTATCACTTACCGTCACATTAAAGAGAGTCCTTTCTGTTTACTGCTCCTGTTAGCGCATATTTTCACTTTCATTTTACGTACCGGTATCATTCCCGTCAATTGGAAAACCTCCAAGACCTTAATGTTTCTAAAACCTAACAAGCCAGCTACCTCAGTATCATCTTACCGTCCAATCCAATTAACCACTGTTTTCTGCAAAATTCTCGAACGCATTCTTGTTAATAGACTCCATCCACATTTCTCTCGCCATCGCGTCATTCCACTCCATCAGGCAGGTTTCCGTCCTCGCATTGGTGTTCATGACCAGCTCTTACGCCTTACCAATCTCATTACGAATCACTTTAATCGCTCACAGCCATCATGTTTACTTCTATTCGACCTTGAGAAAGCTTTCGATAAGGTATGGCATCTTGCGCTTTTCTTTAAGCTTCTGTCCTGTAAACTACCAATGTGCTACATCCGATTCATTTTCAACTTTCTATCATGTCGCATAACATACATATCTGTAAACAACTCCTTATCACACCCTGTCTTTATTCATTCCGGAGTTCCACAGAGCTCAGCATTATCTCCACTTTTGTATCTCCTCTTCGTTGCCGATCTTCCTCCACTTCCTTCAAATGTACATCTCTTCCAGTTTGCAGACGACACAGCCTTTCTTGCTCTCGGCAAAACGATCCATCAAATGAACACAGCACTCCAATCTGCCATCGATATATTTGTTAGTTGGTGCTCGAAATGGCGATTACGCCTAAATTCTGAGAAGACTCAAGCAATAGTTTTTCTTGACCCTAAAAGACGGTCCCGCGTCCATAGAAACCCAACACACCTGAACCTTACTGTTCTTGATACTCCCATCAAACCTACAAAACACGTTAAGAACCTAGGCGTTATATTCGATACTCACCTCACATGGCGTCCTCACTTAGCCCAGATTATCACTAAAGCCTACAATAGACTGAATCTTCTTCGCAGACTTTCTGGCACAACTTGGGGTCTACGAGCAGATACCATTCTCACAACATATAAGGTGTTCCTACGACCCGTCCTGACCTATGGGTTCACAGCTTGGGTCGCTGCACATTCAACCTTTTACAACAAGCTCAAGATCCTAGAACGACACCCTCTGCGTATTGCATATCGTATAAAGCTACCCAGCCCTACACAAGATTTGTATGATCGCATCCCCTTTCCTCACATCCTGTACCACATTGAAAAACTTCGACTTTCCTACATCACCAATAGACTGGCTCAGAAGCATCCCCTTTTCCTTGATATCCTACACAGTGAAATCGATTATGCTCCACAACATCCTGTTTGCCATCCGCCACTCTCCCTCCTCTTTACTTTATACCGTTATTCACTCCCACAAAATCATCCAGATCAAGACATCGCAGCTGCCTTTGCCATTCATTCAGATTCGCACTACATCTTTCCATCATACGCACAGTAATCCATCTCTTCTAACAGAGCTCATTGTGTCTCTCATCATGATCCTGAGCAGCCCCAGGATCGGAAGATAACATGCATTCGTCTAACTAACCCTTCCCCTTACTGTGTTGTGGCGTTTAGTGCACCTCACTCTCATCTCCATCTCATCATCCATCCTAATGATTATGACTAAAGGCCATAATGTCTGCTATGGTACTTTAATACTCTTTAATTTATGATCAATAAAGTTAATGCAAATTATTAAATCACTTAGACCATCCCAGCTGCCTACTTTCCATATTAATATTCCTTCTCTTCCCGAGAAAAGGGCGTAACCCTTGTAAGGGGCTAGCATGCCTTCAGCATGCTAGCATTGTAAAAAAAAACGCTCTTCATTTGTGTGTGTGTGTGTGTGTGTGTATTACCTGGTTACAGTAATACCTTTCCCTTTCTCGTTCTTAATTCAAACTGGCCACCTGGAATCTCTAACCAGGTATTTAAAAAAATAGGGTATCCGTAGCTGGCGGAGAAAAATAAACAAGTCATTTAGTGTGTCCATCCCCATTAATTGAATCGCGAATTTCATTAATACGGTTGGATTACTTGCCTCTTTGAGGCTGAGGAAACAACCGTCGAATTATATTTAATACCTCTACGGAGGTTAACGCATGAAATTGATCTTTTCTGTTGACGACCTTGCTATTCCTCTTGGCTTAACGATTTATTTTGGTACTCTCCTCTTCGGAGGTAGAGATAACTGAAGGAAGAAAATAGTTGACGACTTTGGCACTTATACCGGCGAACGATTACGTTAGTGCTTCCTCTTTGGAGGAAAGAGCACCTTAATAATCTCTAAACTTAGAGCTTTGCTCTAAGACAAGAATATACAGAGGGACCGTCACTACGCTTTGTGGTAATCTGGCGCCATCTCCTACGTTAACTATCAAGATGGCCTCTCAGAAAACACCAGTCAAATCTGAGAAAAAGGCACAATCAAACAAAAATCCTAGTATCAGGGGCAAAATAATAAGAGCAACTTATAAACCTGAAGACTTCCTTCTGCTATTAGGTAAACCCAAACAAACAAACGTTCCACCGAAGTCAAAATTGAAAACTCCTACACATAAACTGACAAGTGCAACGCAAACATCAACGTCAAATAACACCGAAGATATGGATTTCACAGTAGTAGGGACACTAAAGCGACGTAGGTCGTCTTTGGACAATCTCAACAAAGCAGAAAAACAAATTAACAGCACTCAAGAATATCCTCCACTTCCAACCAGCAATAAGTTCGATGCTTTGTCACCCGAACAAACAGACAATGCTAGAGCCATCAATAGCAATGCACTGACTAACAAGTCCTCCATTTTCAAGCCCCCTCCAATTTTCATATACGGCATTACCAACACATATACATTTATAAAGACCCTGTCACGGGCATTGAAGGAGCCTCCCTTAGCACAGCCCAACAAAGAGCGCATTCGCCTTGAAGCAGCTAACAAAGACGATTATAACTCTATTAAGACTTGTGAACAAACAAAGACTGAATATGCCACAGGAGTAGCAAAAACTGAAAGGCCCATTAAGGTAGTTGTCCGAAAACTGCCTATTGATATAGAATTAGACGACCTGAAAGAAGATCTTATCAGATTGGGCTACAAACCGACAAGCATCCATCAAATGTCCCGCAAAAGTAAGACGGATGGCAAGAAAATACTAATGCCATTATTCTTGGTTGCTTTGGAGAGAACTGCAGCTGTTAAAGAGATCTACACAATTAATAACTTACTACATTACAAGGTCCAAATCGAACCCTATAAACCTCCCTCAGTGCTACAATGTTATAGGGCAACCTTTGGAGCATTCGCAAGATACCTGCCAAGCCCACCCGCGGTGTCTCAAATGTGGACAACTGCATTTCACACAGTCTTGCAGTAAACCAGATACATCCACACCCGCCACTTATGCAAACTGTCAGGGAGATCACCCGGTAAATTACCGCGGTTGTCCGGTATTTAAATCTTACTCTGAGGCTCTAAAATTGCCGGCACAGCAGACGAAGAAACATCCAGATAAAACCAAGAAAAGTTCCCAAGACCCATCAGGTGAGGAAATTTCCACTCCCACTATTGTCAATGTCCAACCTGTGGCTACGGATGGTGACGACGCTAAAGCTTCCACTTCATCACACACCGATTCAGCTTCTACTGAGCAACAGGAGAGCCCTAACGAAGACCTGGATATTAAGTCCGTTCTTTCCTTACTCAAGGACTTACATTTCCGCAAAATAATAACACACATAAAACGTGGTATTACATGTTTCGGACAAGCTCCTGACTCAGCTTCCAAGGCTGCAGCAGTCATCGAAACAATAGCGGAAATGGTTGACGATGGCTGTTTCTAACTCCAGCGTCCTACATCACACACTTATCCTCGCTACGTGGAATGCAGATGGTCTCGAGGGGCAGAAACAAATGCTGATTAGGTTTCTCACACACCACAGAGTTGATGTCATGTTTATACAAGAAACACACTTTGCTGCTCGTATCACTACTTGGAGACTACCCAATTACATTGTGTACCGACAGGATAGAGTGGGCAGACAGAACGGAGGATTACTACTTATCATCAAAAAGGCATTCCCAGTCAAGTTGATTACAATACCACCCCTACTTACTTTGGAGGCACTTGCTGTTCAATTGATAACTCCAGGCGTTCCATTAATATTGGTTACCGGGTACAGGTCCCCGGACACACAACTAGAGCCCACAGATTTCGATGTCATTGCTAACTTAGGGCCAAAAGTCATCTTAGCTGGAGATCTCAATGCTAAGCATGGAGAATGGAACTCGATTACTCCAAACACTGCTGGAGATGATTTACATCAATATCTACTTACCTCCAACTTCATCATCAGTGCTCCACCTGACCCAACTCATTATCCAAAATTCGGCGGACAACCCGATGTTCTAGACGTCGCTCTTTGCAAAGATGTATCATTTAGTGTTCATCCTTATGTCATTTCGGATTTAGATTCTGACCATGATCCAGTCATTTTTCACGTCTCGCACCGCGGCATCGCTCATTCTGCCCCTATCATCAAGCAAATTGAAAATGACTGGCATCTTTTCAAACAAGAACTAAACACTATGATCGATCTGCGAGATCGGCCCGCCACCATTGAGGAGATCGACCAAGCGGTCTCTCACGTCACGTTAGCACTTCGCACAGCAGAGGCAGCGAGCTCCACCTCCATAATCTCTCCAACGCAAACCAGTCAATGTGACAGTTTCCACCTACAACTATATATTTATCTAAAACGTTGGGCTAGACATCGATGGCAGCATACACTAAATCCAGCATACAAAACGCTGTGGAACAAACTGCGTGCAAAGCTCAAGTTGCTGACAACACGACAAAATCAACAATACTGGGAAAACACTTTTGAAAATGTCACAGTAAATGACCGTAAAATTTGGACATACTGCATATCATTCCAACGTGCTACAAATGCTTCCAAAGCTAGAGTCATACAAGGACCTCAAGATCCTCAGTCGCAAGCGAACATTTTTGCTGACTCTCCGGAAGAACAGTTCCAGCCTAACAGAGCACGCCTCGATCCCTACCTCAAACAGCACATCCGAACCACACTATATGGCATAAGGACACAAAACCCAACACATGACATAACCATAGTAACACCTCGGGAAATAGAAAGACAACTAAAATGTCTGCCAGGAAAGACAGCATCTGGGCCCGATGGGATTCGATCTGAGATCCTAAAACATCTAACTAGAAAACTACTGGTCTTTTTAACCTATTTATTTAACGCCATATTTCAATTATGTTACTACCCCAAGACCTGGAAGGAAGCTGGTGTCATCACCATCCCCAAACCTGGAAAGAATCCACTGCTCCCGGAAAACTATAGACCGATAAGTCTTCTGTCGCACTTGAGTAAACTCTTTGAACGTGTGTTACTCTCGAGGCTGAAACAACATGTCGTTAATAAAGACCTCCTACCTTTCCATCAGTTTGGGTTTCGTGCCCAACATAGCACTACTACACAGCTCGTACGAGTGGTGGACCACTTAACAGCGGATTTTAACAGGAAACAAATCTCGGTCTTTTGGAGTCTACCTAGATGTCTCAAAAGCCTTTGATAAAGTCTAGTTACCAGGACTATTATATAAGATATACACTCAAGGTTTTCCGGATCGTCTTCTACTCTTACTTCATTCATATCTCATGGGCAGAAAATTTCATGTGTCTGTTGACGGTGTCAAATCCACGTCTAGGTCTATCAAAGACGGTGTTCCACGGGGCGCTGTACTTTCACCGCTCTTATATAATCTATACACGGCAGATCTCCCGAACTTGCCGTATTGCTTTTTCGCAACATATGCTGATGATACTGACTTTTTCACAAGCAGTAGCTCACTTGCGCAGTGTTACATCTACATGCATCGACAACTAAACGGTTTTCAGGAATGTGCAAGATGTTGGAGGATTAAAATCAATGCAGACAAAAGCTGTGCTGTCATTCACAGTAAGAGACGCATCCGTGTTCCACGAAATTTAACCTATGAGAATGCTCGTATTCCTCACGCTCTGCACGCCAAATATTTGGGTGTAACATTAGACCGTGATTTAACGTTCGCCGCCCACATCAGGGACATCAAACAAAGGGCCTTACGAAAAATTTCAGCGTTATACCCCATCTTTCGCTGCAGTTCACTTTCCCATGAGGTTCGAGTTCACATCTTCAAGATGATAGTCCTATCTACAATCTCTTATGCATGCCCTGCCTGGCAACATGCTTCACCCAGTCATATACAAAGACTCGAAAGTGTACAAACTCGAGCTGGTCGTATAATCACTGGTCACGACAGATACACACGAAACAGTCAGATTCTGGATAGAGCTACCCACTGTTAGAGGAGTTCTAAGGCATTTGCACAGTAAGTTCTGGCGTACTTTACCCAGACATATTAATCCCGCCATAGCTAACATCGGCACTGAATGCACTCTCCGGAACGTCCATCGTACGCCACGTCTTTAATATCTTTCCAGAACTCGTAATGCACTAATAATCAGCTACTCTGCGACAGTTGCAGATGTAGACTTCCATCCATAACAAAACAATTGTAATTTCCAACTAACTACCAACATATCTTTATATATTTTTATACAGTCCTACTCATGGAGTCAGGGGCTTCGGCCCGATACTCTATACAAAACTACAACATTACCGTGACCGTGACCGTCTTAATTCGAACTGGCCACCTGGAATCTCTAACCAGGTAAAAAAAAATAGGGTATCCGTAGCTGGCGGAGAAAAATAACCAAGTCATTTAGGTATTCTATCCCCATTGGTTTATTTTAGTCGCGAACATCTTATACGGTTGGATTACTTGGCTTTTTGAGTTCAAGGAAACAACAGTCGAATAGATTTTAAGCCTCCACGGAGGCTACCACCAACCTGATCTTACACTGTTGACGACCTTGCTATTTCTTTTGGTTTCACGATTTATTTTGTTGCTCTTCTCCTCGAAGGAAGAGGCAAGCGAAATTAGTTGACGACTTAGACATCTCTACTGGTTATCGATTACTTTTTGTGCTTCCTCTTCGGAGGAAGCAGATTAATAACCTACAAACTTAGAGCATTGCTCTAAGAACAACCCATTTAAGAGGTACACCGCTACCCCCCTTTATGCTAAGCTGGCGCCATCTCCTACTTTAAGTATAAAGATGGTCTCTCAGAAGACACCAGTCAAATCTGAGAAAAAGGCACAATCAAACAAAATTCCTAATAACAGGGGCAAAATAATACGATCAACATATAAACCAGAAGACTTCCTTGTGCCTTTAGGTAAAAACAAGCAAACGACCGCTCCAGCGAAGAAAAAAATGAAAACACCTCCAGTTAAACAGACAAGTATTTCGCAGCCATCAACGTCGAAAAACACTGAAGATATGGATTTCACAGTAGTGGGAACACTTAAGCGGCGTAGGTCTTCTTTAGAAAATCTCAACAAGGCTGAAAAACAATTTAACAGCACCCAAGAATGTCCACCTCTCCCCACCAGTAATAGGTTCGATATTTTGTCACCTAAACAAGCAGATTATACTAGTACCAGCAACAACAATGCACCGACTAACAAACTCTCCAGTTTCAGGCCCCCTCCGATTTTCATATACGGAATAACGAACACATATACATTTATAAAGACCTTGTCGCGAGCACTGAAGGAGCCTCCCTTGGCTCAGCCCAATAAGGAGCGCATCCGACTTCAAGCGGCTAACAAAGATGGCTATAACTCAATCAAAGCTTATTGTGAACAAACAAAGACTGAATATGCCACAGGAGTAGCCAAAAATGAAAGGCCCATAAAGATAGTTGTCCGTAAACTGCCTATTGACACCGAATTAGATGATCTGAAGGAAGAACTTACACGATTAGGCTTCAAACCAACAAGTGTCCACCAAATGTCTCGCAAAAGCAAGACTGATGATAAGAAAATACTGATGCCACTGTTTTTGGTAGCTTTGGAGAGAACTGCAGTTGTTAAAGAGATATACGCAATTAACAACTTGCTACATTACAAGGTCCAGATCGAACCCTATAAGCCTCCTTCAGTGCTGCAATGTTACAGGTGCCAACGCTTGGGGCATTCTCAAGATACCTGCCAAGCTCACCCGCGGTGTCTCAAATGTGGGCAACTGCATTTCACACATTCTTGCAGTAAACCAGACACATCCACACCCGCCATTTGTGCAAATTGTCAGGGGGATCACCCGGCAAATTATCGTGGTTGCCCGGTATTTAAATCTTACTCTGATGCACTAAAATTACCGGCACAGCAGCCGAAGAAACGCCCAGAAGCACCCAAGAAAAATTTACAAGAAACAACGACAGAGAAAACCTCCATTCCCACTTCTGTGAATAACCAGCCAATGGATACAGATAATGATCCTGAAGCGAGCATTTCTTCCCACACACAGTCAACTTCTGCACTCAATCAAGGGAACTCTAAAGAAGATCTGGACTTAAAGTCCGTTCTTTCCTTTCTCAAGGAATTACCTTTCCGTAAAATAATAACGCATATCAAACGTGGGATTACGCGGTTCCGACAAGCAGTCGATTCAGCTTCTAAGGCTGCAGTTGTAATAGAAACTATAGCAGAAATGGTTGACGATGGCTGCTTCTAAATCCAAATTTCTCCATCACTCCCTTATTGTAGCAACGTGGAATGCAGATGGTCTCGAGGGGCAGAAACAAATGCTGATTAGATTTCTCACTCAACATAAAGTTGATATTATGTTTATACAAGAAACGCATTTTACTGCTCGAATCACTACTTGGCGGTTACCCAACTACATTGTGTACAGACAGGATAGAGTGGGTAGACAGAAAGGAGGATTGTTACTTATAATCAAAAAGTCATTCCCAGTCAGGTTAATTACAATACCACCCCTACTTACTTTGGAGGCTCTTGCTGTTGAGCTAATAACTCCAGGCGTTCCATTGATATTAGTCACTGGGTACAGGTCCCCGGCTACACAACTAGAGCTCACAGATTTCGATATCATAGCTAGCTTAGGGCCAAAAGTAATCTTGGCTGGAGATCTTAATGCTAAGCATGGCGAATGGCACTCAATTAAACCTAACGACGTTGGAGACGCCTTACACCAATATATCCTAACGTCCAATTTCATCATCAGTGCTCCACAAGACCCGGCTCAGCATTCAAAATTCGGTGGTCAACCCGATGTGCTTGATGTCGCTATTTGCAAAGATGTATCCTTTATTGTACATCCTTATGTCATCTCGGATTTAGACTCTGATCATGACCCTGTCATATTCCACGTTTCACACCGCAGCCTCGAACATACTACCCCTCTCATCAAACAAATAGAAACTGATTGGGATGTATTTAAACGGGAACTAAACACTATGATCAATCTACGAGATAGACCCGCCACCATTGAGGACATAGAACAAGCAGTTTCCCACGTCACTTTAGCCCTTCGTACTGCAGAGACAGCTAGTACCACCATCAAAATCTCTTCAACCCAAACCGGTCAATGCGACAGTTTTCATCTCCACATGTATATTCATCTGAAACGCTGGGCTAGGCGTCGATGGCAGCACACACTACATCCAGCATATAAGACACTATGGAACAAACTGCGTGCAAAGCTCAAGATACTGACTATGCGACAAAACCAACAATACTGGAAAGACACTTTTCGAAATGTTACAGTAAATGATCGCAAAATCTGGACGTACTCCAAAGCATTCCAACGTACTACAAACGCTTCAAAAGCTAGAGTCATACAAGGCCCTCAAGGACTGACTCAAGACCCTCAGTCGCAAGCGGATATTTTCGCCGACTCTTTGGAAAAACAGTTCCAGCCCAACAGAGCAATTCTCGATCCTTATTTCCAACAGCACATCCGAACTACCTTATATACCATAAGTAAACAAATCCCTACAGATGATATCACTTTAGTAACACCTCGGGAAATAGAAAGACATATCAAACGTCTGCCGGCAAGGACAGCATCTGGGCCTGATGGGATTCGAACTGAGATACTGAAACACCCAACAAGGAAATTACTGGTCCTCTTAACTTATTTATTTAATGCCATCCTTCAACTATGCTACTTCCCAAAGACCTGGAAAGAAGCTCGTATCATCACCATACCCAAACCTGGGAAAAATCCGCTGCTCCAGGAAAACTATAGGCCGATCAGTCTTTTGTCACACTTAAGTAAATTATTTGAGCGTGTGTTACTCTGGAGGCTAAGACACCATGTAGTCAATAATGATCTGATACCATCCCATCAGTTTGGGTTTCGTGCGCAACATAGTACTATTACGCAACTCGTACGCGTAGTAGATCACTTAACAGTGGCTTTCAACAGAAAACAACACACCCTTGGAGTATACCTGGATGTCTCAAAAACATTTGATAAAGTCTGGTTAGCAGGGCTATTATATAAACTATACACCCAAGGTCTTCCAGATTGTTTTTTGCATTTACTTCGTTCTTACCTCATTGGCAGAAAATTTCATGTGTCTGTTGACGGTGTCAAATCCTCCTCTAGGACTATCAAAGCAGGTGTTCCACAGGGCGCTGTACTTTCACCTCTTTTATATACTCTGTATACAGCAGATCTTCCGACCCAACTACATTGCTTTCTCGCAACGTACGCCGATGATACTGCCTTTTTTACGACCAGTAGCTCTCTTGCACAATGCTACATCTATATGCAAAGTCAACTAACAAGTTTTCAGGAATGGGCAAGACGTTGGGGGATTAAAGTAAATACAGAAAAAAGTTGTGCTGTCATCCACAGTTCTTTCCTTACTCAAGGGCTTACCTTTCCGCAAAATATTAACCCATATCAAACGTGGTATCACTCGTTTCCGACAAGCTGCAGACTCAGCTTCCAAGGCTGCAGTAGTAATAGAAACAATAGCGGAAATGGTTGACGATGGATGTTTCTAAATCCAGCGTATTGCATCACACACTTATCCTTGCTACCTGGAATGCAGATGGCCTAGAGGGACAATAACATATGCTTACCAGATTTCTAACCCAACATAGAGTCGGTGTCATGTTCATCCAGGAAACACATTTTACTGCTCGAATCACTACTTGGCGCCTACCAAATTACATTGTGTACCGACAGGATCGAGTGGGCAGACAGAACGGAGGATTGTTACTTATAGTTAAAAAGGCATTCCCAGTCAGGTTGATTACAATACCACCCTTACTTACTTTGGAGGCACTTGCTATTGAGTTAATAACTCCAGGAGTTTCATTAATATTGGTCACTGGGTACAGGTCCCCGGCCACACAACTAGAACCCACAGACTTTGATGTCATAGCTAACTTAGGGCCAAAAGTCATCTTAGCTGGAGATCTTAATGCTAAGCATGAAGAATGGAACTCCATTACTCCAAACACTGCTGGAGATGCTTTACACGAATATCTACTCACGTCCAACTTCATCATCAGTGCTCCACCAGATCCTACTCATCATCCAAAACTTGGCGGACAGCCCGATGTGCTTGATGACGCTCTTTGCAAAGATGTGTCTTTTGCAGTCCATCCTTATGTTATTTCGGATTTAGACTCTGATCACGACCCAGTCATTTTTCACGTCTCACATAGAAGCATCACCCATTCTGCCCCTATATTCAAGAAAATAGAAACTGATTGGGATGTATTTAAACAAGAACTAAACACTATGATCGACCTACGCGATCGCCCCCCCACCATTGAGGATATCGACCAAGCAGTTTCTCACATTACATTAGCACTTCGTACAGCGGAGGCAGCTAGCTCCACTACCAGAATCTCTCCAACACACACAGGTCATGGCGACTGTCTACATCTGCAACTTTATCATCATTTAAAACGTTGGGCTAGACGCAGATGGCAGCACACACTTCATCCTGCATACAAGACTCTGTGGAATAAACTGTGTGGGAAGCTCAAGATGCTGACTCAGCGACAAAATCAACAGTACTGGGAAGACACTTTTAGAAATGTCACCGTAAATGATCCTAAAATTTGGACGTACTCCAAATCCTTTCAACGTTCCTCAAATGCTTCCAGAGCAAGAGTCCTACAGGGACCACAAGGACTGACTCAAGACCCTCAGTCGCAAGCGGACATATTCGCTGACTCTCTGCAAGCACAGTTCCAGCCCAATAGAGCACGTCTTGAGCCCTATTTCCGACAGCATGTCCGAACCACATTATATCGCATGAGTAATCAAGAACCTACACATGACATCACCTTAGTAACACCACGCGAAATAGAACGCCATATCAAGTGTCTGGCTGCAAAAAGAGCACCTGGGCCTGATGGGATTCGAAGTGGATACTAAAACATCCAACCCGAAAATTATTGGTCTTTTTGACATATTTATTTAATGCCATTTTTCAACTATGCTACTTCCCAAAGACCTGGAAGGAAGCACGTATCATCACCATCCTCAAACCTGGAAAGAATCCGCTGCTTCCAGAAAATCATAGGCCGATAAGTCTTCTGTCCCATTTGAGTAAATTATTTGAGCGTGTGTTCCTCTGGAGACTGAAACAGCATGTCGACAATAGTGATCTTCTACCCTTCCATCAGTTTGGGTTTCGTGCTCAACATAGCACTACTACGCAACTCGTAAGAGCAGTAGATCACTTAACTGTGGCTTTCAACATAAAACAACATACTCTTGGTGTGTACCTGGATGTCTCAAAAGCTTTTGATAAAGTCTGGTTAGCAGGACTGTTATATAAGCTACACGACCAAGGTCTTCCGGATAGTATTCTGCATTTACTCCGTTCTTACCTCTTTGACAGGAAATTTCATGTGTCTATTGATGGTGTCAAATTCTCATCCAGACCAATTAAAGCAGGTGTTCCACAGGGCGCTGTACTTTTACCACTTTTATATAATCTGTATACAGCCGATCTTCTAACCATACCACATTGCTTCTTAGCAACGTACGCCGACGATACCGCCTTTTTCACAACAAGCAGTTCACTTATACAGTGTTACATCTATATGCAACGTAAACTGAACACTTTTCAGGAATGGGCCAGACGTTGGAGGATTAAAGTAAATACCGACAAAAGTTGTACTGTTATACACAGTAGAAGGCGTATCCGCGCTCGTAGAAATCTAATATATGAGAACGCATACATCCCTCACGCCACACATGCTAAATATTTGGGAGTGATATTAGACCGTGGGTTAACGTTCGCTGCGCACATCAAGGACATAAAGCAAAGATCATTACGCAAAATCACAGCATTATATCCCATTTTTTGCTGCAGTTCAATTTCTCATGAGGCCCGAGTGCAAATATTCAAGATGATAGTCCTGTCCACACTTTCTTATGCATGCCCTGCCTGGCAACATGCCTCATACAGTCACCTTCAGACACTCGAAAGTGTGCAAACTAGAGCCGGTCGTATCATCACTGGTCACGACAGATATACTCGCAACCGCCAAATTCTGGAAGATTTAGAGCTTTCCCTTGTTAGAGAAGTTTTACGCCATCTCCACCGTAAGTTCTGGCGTACCTTACCCAGGCATATTAACCCAGCTATTGCTAATATCGGCACCGAATGCGCTCTCCGAAACGTCCATCGCATGCCACGCATACAATAACTCTCTAAAGCTCGCCTAAAGTCACCATCAGCCATTCTGCGACAGTTGCAGATGTAGCCTACCAAACCTACCAACTCAATAGTAATACCCAGCTCTTCCCCTGTACCTCTGTATTTTGATCTATTTCATTCTACTCATAGAGTCAGGGGCTTTGGCCCGATACTCTACCGTGCTCTTAATTGGTGCTGTAGCATTTTAATAGATAGATTGTACCAGTGAAGTGTCAGTAGAACTTCATCATCCACTGAACATTTCTCGAAGAGTAATATCGTGTCGGGATCTCTTAAAAGCCATCCAGGAGGATATAAAATCGAAGCTGGCTGACCTCATATATTGTAAGCATAGCTAGCATCAAAAGGAAAAAGTCAGGTGAACTAGTTAATACTGACATACTTTCAGTTTGCCTTCAGTTTCCAAAATACATGAAGGATAGTTATTACCATCTTAAAGTCCGTCCTTATATTCCGAATCCCCTGCACTGTTTCAAATTTCAGCACTTCGGGCACACCAGCACCTCGTGTAATGCGAATGCTGCTATTTGTGCGAATTGTGGCCAGTGTAGTCATGGTGCGGAACCCTGTACAGTGACCAAGCCAATTTGTGTCAACTGCAAGGACGCGCATTCTGCTTGTTCTCGTGACTGTTCAGCCTCCAGTTTGAGAAATTCATACAAATGATGGTTGAAAAGATCTCTGCTGCCGATGCTAAGTGTTGCTTAAAAGAAACTACTCCTTCCTTGCTTTCTATCCCACTTGCTACCGTTGCAGCTACTTCTTGGAAATCTATGGCAACCCAGAGATCCGACGTTTGTACCCAGGATCTTGTTCCTTATAATGTTCAGAAACAAAGAGCTCATAATTTCGAGCACCAAACCTCCCAAAACCACGAATTTTAGTTAATGGTGGTAGCACTCCCATCCATCGCCGCTCTCCTTTATATTGCTCTATATCGCTCTCCTAAAATTTAGCCAGCATATATGCCGACTGAATTATTCTGTCCCCTCCCCGAAACAAACGAACTCTACACCCATTCGTAAACTACTTGCAGTTTCTTTGAAATATGATATGGTGGAAAATGACCTGGTGTGGGTACTGAGTGTACGGTACTTTGTCCACGTGGGAAAGTTCAACTTAAACTTTAATCTTTCTCATTGTGGCGCTTCACCAATGGAACCTCATCGGCTTCAGTAGTTACTTTGAGAAAATGAAACATCTGGTCTTTGACCACTGATCAGTGCTTGTCTGTCTGCAGGAAACTCATTTCAGGAATACTTACTCCTCTCTTATTTTTGGTTTTACAATTTATAGATGTTATAAACCTCTTGATGGTTGTGTTGCTGACGGCGAGACCGTGTGTATCTCCGATTCCCTTCATTCTCGACAGATTTACATAGTTTCCCAATTACGAGTAGTTACTTTGCGAGTTTTCTTACCTCGTTCTCTTACCATTTGATGCTTATACATTCCTCAATCTGAAGATTTTACGATTGCTAATCTACTTCAGCTCTATTGTCAGCTTGAATCCTCAATATTCCTTTTTGGAGATCTTATGCCTATCACCATTTGTAGGGCTCTGTGATGATTGCGGGTGTGAGGTGACAGAATTTTTTGAGCAGATTGGGGTGCTTATACCAAACAATTCATTTCTCTACTACTCATGGTATCTATTCCTGTATCGACCTTTTCATGTGCAGTGTTGGTACTTCAACCTCACTAACATTAACATATAGAGAGTATCCTGATCTTTGTGGCAGTGATCGTTTTCCATTGTTTCTCGAAGGTCTCCCTGTTGCCCCCACAGATTCATCTCCGCCGCTTCGACTTAAAACGTGCTGACTGCCGTAAATTCAGTGACCAAAGCGAGTTTCATTGTCGTAATGGCGATGCTGCTCGTGGTTCCATTCCAGAATACGGTGGCTATATTCCTCGCCGTTATGTTCAAATGTGGTCACGGAACTCCATGAGGCTATCCTGGCTCGTCGGTGAACTCTTGCCAATTTTAATCATCATTCAATTGACAAAAACCTACAGCAATTTCACATTATTCGTGCTCAAGCTAGACGTCTTCTTAAACTTTAGAAGCTTTGAAGCTGCAAAAATTATATTTCATCCCTCAGTAGTCGAGCATCCATGTCTACTTTGTGGCGTTGTTTCATTCTCTTACTGGCAATAACTCTTCTCTTGGTGTGCCTGTTTTATCTATGGATGGTGTTCTATCACCAGAAGAAGGTAATGTTTTTGGCCACTATTTTAAGTCTATCCCTGAGTCTGTACACTATCCTACAGCGTTTACTCGTTTTCGTTCTTGTCTACAGCAGAACCCGCTAAACTTCCGTAGCACTAACAGTGAGCACTATAAATATTCGCCTTTCACGTTTTTTTGAATTTAAGTTTGCTCTACGCGAATCGCCAGGACTTGGTAGTGCCTTCTACAATATGTTGCACAAACTCTCCCATGATGCACAGCTTGCATTACTGCAACTGTCTAATCCCATCTAGTCGGAGGAAACTATCCCACCCCGTTGGTGTAACACATTGGTTCTTTCCACCTTGAAATCAGGGAAATCCGCTACCAGCCACAAACCTATTGATTTGGGAACTGTGTAAGCTCCTTGAACAAATGTTCAATAAGCACGTGCTGCGGTACTTGAAATCTAATTCGCTCTTGAGAAAGTGTCAAAGTGGATTTCGCTCTTTACAATCCACTACCGACAATTTCGCTCATCTCGAGGGACAAATTCACGACGCCTTTCTCAACGTCGAACACCTTGTCGCTTTCTTTATCGACTTAAAGAAGGCGGATAGTTCCAATTGGAGTTACGATAGATTAAAACAACTATATGACTAGGGTCTTCGTGGACAAATGGTTCAATTTATTGTAAATTTTCTCCATGAGTGACAGTTTAGAGTGCGTGTGGGATGTGAGCTTTCAGAGGACTTTGTCCAAGAAAATGGTGTGCCACAAGGCTGTGTCCTTAGTGTCACGTTGTTTGCTGTGAACATGAACAGTGTTCTTTCGCAGATTCAGGCTACTATCTGCGGTCGGCTTTATGTTGACTACCTTGTCATTTACTGTCGCTCTCAACACCTTCGTTGCATTACAAGATAACTTGAGCTGAATCTGCATCTTCTTGTTGGCTGGTCGAATGAGACAGGGTTTCGATTTTCCATCAAGAACTCTCAATCTGTCCACTTCTGCCGCCAACCCACTTGCATTGTTGACCCAGATTCGTATATCGATACATTCGTTTGATGTTCGATGACAAAATACGTTTTCAGGGTGTGGTTTTTGACCGTTGATTGACATGTGCACAGTACGTTCGTCGTCTAAAGCGCTTTATTTGTGCTCTGAATTTCCTTCGTGTCCCCTCTCGCCGCACCTAGGGTGCTGATCGTGTTGTTTTCCTATGCTTGTACCGTGGTCTAATTCAGTCCAAGATAGGCTATTGCTGTATTGCTTATGCGTCTACTCGTTCTTCTCTGCTGAAGCAATTTGAAACAGCCCATCACATGGATATTCGATCAATTACTGGTGCCTTCCATAATAATTCCGTTGCCAACCTTTATGTCAAAGCCAACGAACCACTGTTAACTTATCATCATGCGGGATTTTTCGATTATTCTCCAAATTTTCTCTCCGTGGTGAGCAGATTACAACAGGTATGAGATACATCCTCCTGCTACATGCCCATGGTATACATTCGTGCGTATGATTGTTTTCTCGCTGACGATTTTGTGTGGCCCCCTCTTTCTCTTTCTCTCTCGTTGCTTCACTCTTGTGCTGTACCCTCATATCTCCCTTGACTCGATGTCCGTTTGTCGTCGCATGCGAAACAGCACACCAGTTTCCAGGTATACCTGCAGAAGCTAGCAGCATTGTTACAGCAGTAAAACGATTTAGATATGTCCTATACGAACGGTTCTTTAAAAATGGGAATTCTGTTAGCTGTGCTTTGTCAAAAACGCGGACAGTTCAGAATCCAGTATGCGTCACCTGTGTTCAAAATGAACTGCTGAATTAACTGTAGTTAAGCTTGCCTTCGACCATGGGCTCACATTTTCGTTATGTTGTGTGCTGGTTCGTACAAACTCTCAGAGCGTTGTTATAATCCTGCAGAAAGTTTCGAGTAAGCACGCTCTCTTCAAGACATTTTGTGAGATGCCGTCAATTATAACAACAGGGTTGTGTTTTTTTGTTGGGTACCGGGTTATGTCGGCATCCGGGAAAACGGGCGTGCTGACACAGCTATCAAGAACGCCGGCTTAACTAGGGTCTTCCTCACTCCGATCTCTGTATTATTTTGACAACTTGTTATGCTTTCATTGGTTAGTAGATTAGAACCAAGTAAGCAACAATAAACTTCATGCAATTAAGCCCCTCCTGCGAAATTGCCAGTCATTCTCTCACCTTACTCTCAGCTTACACGTAATTATTTGCTGCGTGCCGTGGGTTGTCCGTATTGTAGCGTTTGTATTGTGCCATTGAGTATTCAGCATATTCTTGTCGAATGTCCTGAATACTCAGATCTCAGTGAACGTCATGAACTGCCTTCTACATTTACTGTATTATATGTGAACTATGCATGCCAGAGAATAAATTCTAAGTAAACGTTTTGAGGTATCACACATTTCTCCATGGGAGCCAATTGTATTGGAGGAATCTATCTGTGAGGAGAATAATGCGCTTTCCCATAAATCAGCTACATTAAATTTCTTAGTTCAAATTATCACTTAAAATTATTAAACACATGTTTCAGAAATTTTTATATTTGATATTAATAATTTGGCTATTTCTAAGTGAAATCAATTTGTATATCGCATTTGCATAAGAAAAGGGCTGAAGCACTTGAAATGAGAAGCAACCCACAATCACGATGTTGTCCACTATAAGCTTACTTGGTCGGGAATCGAACCAGGAAGCTCAAACATTAGATGTAAGCGCTCTACCACTGAAGCACTTGAAATGGATTTTAGACCGTAATTAGCACTTGGTCGAACTGTGTTTTCATCATTGCATTTGCATTAAAATATATACTGTATCGTAAGTGGAAGAAAATGGAATTGCAATATACCTTTCACTTTTTTTTTCATAAATCTTTTTCTTTCCTTGGGGAAAAAACGGAGATTTCAGCTACTGTTCCAAATTCCAGCATGTTAATCAATTTGTTTCAAAGTGATTATTGTGTACCCAGCTTTTAACACTTGCCTATCTGGACCTTGTCTAAACAGTTTCCCCCCCAAAAAAATTCAATAGCACACCAAAATAAATATTTGCTTATCTTTAATTTAATTGCTTGTATCTAATGGGATACAAATAAATCTTCCTCGTGTGTGGGTGTTTAGGTGTAGCGGGGTTTCGGGAATCGGAGGGGGGTACCGTATCGAAAGAAGTGCAAAGAACAATCCATTCGATCACACAATTAAATGTACACAGATACGCCTCGTGATATACACTTCCCAATTGACATATCTATGTCAACTTCGAATGCTATTGTAATACATGAAGAGAGAGAGAAAGAAAGAGCGAAATAGGTAGATAGAGAGAATAGAACAAAGATAAAAATAGCATCCTACCCCACCCAACCTCCCGTCCAAAAAAAAAAAAAAAAAAGGAACACAGAAGGAAGAAAAGAGACGAACTGTTTAACCACACACATCACATCGCAAAAAGCAGGCGTAATTTGACGAGGGAATGAGAATCCAAATCCCAAGCGCTTGGAAGAGAATGTGTCACGAACAAAATTAGGTTACGAAAAGCTAAAGAGATTTAGAAAGGATACATTTGACGGTTCTAATTTGAAGAGAACAAATCATTAGTGGAGCAAGGCGTCACTCGTTTCCGCAAATTCCGTTCAAATTTTATTGAATTTTCTTCCCTGGAAAGAAAAAAACGAGCACTAGGTTAAAAAAAAAGGGAGAAGAGTAGGCACAAGTAAAGTAGATTAATTTTCAATTGTGAGTCTGAAATGTCATGTGAAAAATGTTTAAAACGTTACATACCAAATATCAGGTAGAAATGCATAGAAGCACGAATTTCCGTGATATATGGTACATTGTCATTCACTGACTCGTATATCAAGCAAAATTAGGCTTGATATTAATATTACTCAATTTTTAGTATAACGGAAGAATACTATGGTAGAGCTGTGGGATCATAGGCGATAAGGTATCTTCCTGTCATCTCGGCTGATCGGGTTCGATCCCTGACGGGGTTTCTCGTTTTACCCTTGCTGCAATTCGGCTCTGAGGTACACCTAACAGATACCTGGGCTAGAGTGACATAACAATAGGCTTACAAAGAATACAATGCCTGTGAGCCAGGAGCATCATTTCAGATTTTGCTTGGGGGGGCAATGCCCCTTGATACAAGTAAAATTTCGCATTTTTCACTACTTTACTACTATTTTATTGATAAAATATATATAAATCTCAAACTCAGGGGGAAAATTGCCCCTCCCTGCACTCCTAAATGGCGCCCCTAATGTGAGCCTGTCGTGGATTAAGGATTCCCAGAGTCTTCCCTTGTTTGAATAAGAAAGGTCAAATTTTGTATTATGACAGTTGTATATCCGTGTCCTAAATGTTCATTATGGTTATAACAGTAAAATTATCAAAACAGCAAACACAGTAATTCCCTATTTTAATCTTGTGTTGAGGTTGGTGCAGTTATTAGGAATGCTCACTGTCTCAGAAATCGACCAATATCGCTGTTACTATATCGCATCTCCCTCGCATGCATTGATTCCGTCTATTCTTCAGTAAAGAGATAAGGGCCTATTCTTACAACGCTCAATCCATATCTAAAAAATAGTTTCTCACTACCTCTTATCTGTTCCATTTTACAGAGATCAATCTATCACTTCTGATTTCAGTAAAGAGATAAGGGTCTATTATTCCAATGTTCAATTCATATCTAAAGAAAAGTTTCTCACTATCTCTTAAATGTTTTGCTATCACTTCTGATTTCAGTAACGAGATAAGGGCCTATTCTTGCAATTCTCAATCCATATTTTAAAATGAGCTTTTTAGTACCTCTTATCTGTTCTGCTTTGCAGAGATCAATCTATCGCATCTGATTTCAGTATAGAGAATAAGAGTCTACTCTTGCAATGCTCAATCCATATCTTAAAAGGAACCTTCTCTCTATCTCTTTTTGTTTTCACTCTGAGATGATTAACCGGAACCGGATATACAACCGAAAGTTGTAGCAGAATTCTGCAAGTGCCAAATTTAAAAGAGAAATACGGACGAAGATGGAACCTATAGTTGGGATCGCTATTTACAGACAGTGTTCCGTTTCCACCCAATGTATAGACAGCATCGGTATTCATTTACCAACAAAACTGTAGACATACGTATGCCAGTCACTTAGCTTTAGCTAGCAGAATGAAGGTTATGTAGTGATAAAAATATCGCCAAAAAGAATACGTCATAGCTCTATTCCCAATGCAAACTTTAGTATTTCCCATATAGTAGTACAATATTGCAACAATGGTTCTTGGTAGGAATGGGCCACTGTTATATTTAAATGTTATGTACAGCATCTTCCTCCGCAACCAATATCACCAACGAAATCGCATCTGCAGAGGACGTCAGTGAAACTTACAATACCTGTATTAAAGAATGGTGATAGGCAACCTTTCTTACCACAGCTGTTATGGCCAAACAATTACCTGTAGCATAATCAAGATTGAATCGTTCAATACATCACAAATTTAGACTGCAAATTGTATGAAAGGCTAGTGAACATGCATTATCACCACGACATATCGTGGAGAGAAGGATCAATGGTAGAGTGCTGTACAAGCGCCACCTAGTTGGTAATCTTTTCAATTTTTTTTTTTTTTTTTTTTTTTTTTTTTTTTTTTTTTTTTGTGATGAAGACGAAATGTGAGCTAAGTGATTGTGGAGAAGTTCCGGTTATCAATTCAAGAGACCGGAGTGCTTTGTGTTTCAATGCGAAGAAAGTTTCTCGATAGATTTTATGATTGTTCCTGGTTTTTGATAGAGAAAGAAACTGGGGTAGATGAAAAGATCTGAAAATCAATCTGCTCATTAAAACGAACGTCTTATCTTTAGTTTACATAAAAGAAATACCAGTGTTATATGGCGATGAAACCCATCGTGTCGAACTGCATCAAGACAAAGCTTCAAATCATACGGTCTAAACATCGCAGGCCTTCTCTGATCCATGGCAGCTCCCACTATTACCCATGCTATTCCGTTCGAATACATTCCCGTTAAAAGTCTAAATGCTTGTACCGGTACCATGGATGATTGTGCTTTTGAATTTGTAAAACGGCGCCTATCATCATGTAAAGTTCGACGGCAAATGCTTTCTGGAAACCCTGTAAGTAGGAGTGGAATACTCTATACGCCTGGTACAATTGCAACCGATTGTGTTGCAATGGAAGCTTCGATGTCGTGCAATGGTCTATACTGGTGACCATCATATCGAGTATGATCCTTAGTGATAGAATTGAAGGATAGAATATCTTGGAAAGCAACTATTTTAACTCGTTCAGATGAAGAGGGAACAGTCTGTGTATTATCGGTTTTTGCTCCATTGTAATCTATGTTGAAATCAGAAGTTTGAATAGAGAGTTAAGGAAAGTTATAAAACCTGGAAGCGGCACAAGACCTAAACGGCATAACACCTAAAAATATTTGGCGGCACAACACCTATATTTTTAGGTCTTATGCAGTTTAGGTCTATGAATGTTACCCATAAAACCTACTCTTGAGAGCTAAGCATGTGCGGAGGAATATATTTTGGGAAGGAGTCCAAAGCTGCTTTGGAGAGTCAGCTCCAAATTCAATGAGTATAATTTACGAATGTATTAAAATTAATACAATCACCTCTAAATTTAGATTATTTTTTTTTAACACAAAGTAGGAATTTCTGGAGATTCAGACTCCCAGGACCCCCTCCGTCTGCTTTAAACACAGTACATCTCAGAAAATTGTTTCTCGCTGCCTCTTGCAATTTTTGCTCTGATTCCTATTCGAAGACAAATGAAGGTGCATAGCTGTTCTAAGCTTTCCATACTAAAGCATAGCATAATTTAGAAGTAAATAATAACTATTGATATTAAAATTTTTAACAAAATTTGGCAGATATTTTTGATTCTAAGATTTTAAGTTTTCATTCGTCTGAAAATTCTTCTCAATCTTTATCTTAATGTTCCATGCTAAATATAAGCTTATATGTAATCCGCACATTTACTGTATATATTAAAGCAAATCAACTTCCTTGTGAAAATATAATTCACTTCTAAATAGCATTAAAGACAAAAAGATCCTTCAGTATCTATTAACACCTCTTAAATACCTAAGCATTTTTCCCTTGAGTTTTCAATTTTCTGGCGTCATGGGCGGAACACATTTCATCTCACGTAAATGTAGCTAATTAGGAAAGAAATTTGGCACTCTGACGTTTAGTATTCGTATTTGCTAATACAATAAACTTCCATTAACAACTTCAAGTAACATGCTTTGATTCTTAGTGAGGAAGTCAGATAGAAAGAAATAAGTTGCCTAAAATACAGAAAACTATGTTAAATATGTATTATTTCCTGCTTAACTTTTTTTTTTTTTTTTTTTTACAGTTTATTGTTTAGTAGCTTGTATTTCTATCATTTCATTGTATCCAATTGACTGTCAGGAAGCTACTGACACGAGGGAAAAAAGAGGAAAATTTATGGAAAAGGTTAATATAAATCCAAATGATATATTATTGAACTATTAAGATTAGTTGGGACGAATGCAAAACGAATGCGGCACTTTGGGATAGTAAAAGAGAAACAAAAGAACAATTACATATGTAATTAAAGAAGGAGAAGAAAAATTTGTTGCGATTCTCTCTGGGAGAGAATTACGGAAGACTTGATAGAAGGTACGGTGGCAGGAAAAAGAGGGAAGGGGAGAAATATGTTACAGTTGATGAACGATATTGAAAACAGAAAACTGCGACCCTAAGACAAAGAGAGTAGCAGATGTCTGTGGTGTGTGAAAGCTTCTCAGTGTGTCATAACTGACCTACTAATAATGGCAGAAGACCTCTGGTGATGATATTCTAGAAAAATAAGATACAAATGACAAATTAGAAAAGAACAAAAAAATTTTCAAATACAATCTTCTTCTTCTTCAAAAAAAAAAAGTTTAACTACCTGACCCATTGTGGACAGGTTAGTAATGTGTAAATAAGGGATGAGCAAACATTATATTGATTCAGTTCTCTACTTTCAAATTATGAACATCTTTGTCGAATTGTTACAGTTCTTTTGAGAAGTGTCTTTGTGTAATTGCCACCTTCATTTCCCTTAATTCACTTTTAGGGGAAAAGTTTGAAGAGTAAAAATCTGTATGGTTGTCGAGCAAATCCGATGCAAACTTATGGCGTCTGGTTGAGCATAAAAAGAAAAGATTAACAAAATTTTAGCTGCTGTGGACTATAGGGAGCGGAACTATAGAGAAGAAAACTTTGAATGGCGCCGATATGAGAGAAAGACAGTAGTGACGGTGAAACTGAATATCTTACTAAGAGTGAAAGTAAGTAAACTAAAATTTTGTTCACGGAAAAAAACTTTAAACGTGTCGTCGTCTTTGTAGTCATTTCGTCAAAGGGTATCTCAGAATGTTACATTGGATCCATTGGGATCCCAACCATTACTGCTGAAACGTGCCTAAACAACTCGTATTTAAAAATTGTTCCATTCGTCTAGGATTACCACCAAAGTGCCAAAACTCTCTTTTTGCCTGACATTACGAACAGCTATTATGCGGAGGAAACACTGGCTGCCGAACTATAACATATGTGTTGTTCCAAAGGGGGTCCACGCAGGGATTTATTTGTAGCCAGGGAAGCCTGGGAATTTCCCCCCTTCTAAGTTTTGGTTTCCCTGTCTCTAGGTTTAATTCTATCTTCCCAGCCTGGGAAGATATTTTCCAACCTTTTTAGGCTATACAATCTGTTTTAAAGTACAATAATTCAACTCCATATTTTAGTAACAATTCTTTATTTTTTGTATGTTTATTGTCGCGAGCTATGCTGGCCTTGTTTATAGAATTGTTTCCCGAAGAAAAATATTGCAGCTGATTCCACTGATTATCATACTTCATCTGAGTAGCAGTGTAATAATAATAATAATAATAATAATAATAATAATAATAATAATAATAATAATAATAATAATAATAATAATAATAATAATAATAATAATAATAATAATAATAATAATAGTAATAGAACATTTTCAGTTATTAGTGAGCAGTCACTGCAGATGTGAATTGGTAGTTTTTTCGTTGACAAGCACCTTAAAAAGAACATAAGGAAATGGATATTAGACTATATTTTAATAAAGGAAAAGCTCCTGACGATTAAAAGGCAAGTAATTCCGGTACACAAAGTAAGAAAGTAAGAGGCTTTCGTGTTAATTGTGAATGGAATTCGTGTTAAAAAGACAACTGTGATATTTAGAACTGCCTATGTTATTGCGCAAAATCATCTGTCGTTTACCGTGCATCTTATTAAATAGTATGAAATAAATGGAATGAACCTCGAACAAGTTATCTACTCTGATGTTACGTGTTCAAATATTATTGACTTTGTAGCTACAGAAATGAACGAAAAATGACCCAGTATTTTGCGAATTCCTTCTATAATATTTACTAAAGTTTTTGATGTACGGTGGTTAGGCTCTTTATACCGTTCAGTAGAAGCATTGCAGAAGTCATACCCTGCGCTAGTGGAACACTTTCGAGAAGCTTCTTCAAATTTGCAGAGAATCTTTCAGCATCGTGCAGTATTTTCAGATCTGTCCGTGAAACTTATTAAGTGGAATTTTGTTTATGAAATGTCCATAACCCGAGATGCGCTGGAACCTCTACATATCCTTAGCCTTGTTTCTACAAGAAAGGTCTGCATCCCTTGTACAGGTAATAAGCAAAATTTAAAAACTGTTAATGTTCTGGAAGCGTTGAAAGAAAAAGGGGCATGTGCATGGAACAATTACGTCAGTTCGAAGAAACTGGTCAGTTTTGTGAGTCTCACTGGCAAAACCCTTAGACAATTCTCTTGAGAAGCACCAGAAAATAAGATTGCAAGGGTTTAGCAGATAACATACGCTCGAAACGTTCAGTGGGGCCGAGGTTTTGCTACAATCTAATTGGCGAGAAGAATTGTCTACAAGAAAGCTAAACGGCGACAAAGAAGTAATGCAAATTTCAAAAATAAAATAAAATAAAAATCAAAGAGTTAAAACTTTCCTCTGATGATTCAGCCAAAATTCTGCAGGAAGTTCGAGAGCATAAGATGAAACCTAATATTGGCCCAAATCTACAAAATCTTAACATGGAAATCAGTGTTATTCCAGTTTCTTCTGCAGAGTGTGAGAGAGGCTTTTCCAGCTTAAACTTCCAACATACTGATACTAGAAACAATTTATCTGTAAAAACCCTCGAATTTATTATTTTCATAGACGTTAATGGACCAGATATTACCTCGTTCAATGCAGAAAAGTATGCCATCAGCTGGATAAAAATTGACATCGTGCTACTACCAACAAACCAACTGGGAAAAAGACGGTATTCGATGTAAAATAACCTCGTATTGCTAAAGTGAGGTACGGTATGAAAGTATTGTTAATTTCTAAAGACAGTGTTAGATAACGTGCTGTAAATCATGCTTCAGCTTAACCCTGTCTTTGTTCAATTCTGGATTCATTTTAATGCCAGTATGTTTTGTTGGCCAAAAGTTTACTTTTAGCAGAACATTGATAGGTGCACCCACCTTTGAATCTAATTTTATTAAGTACAAGGAGCAAAATGGTACTAAAACTTACTTATAATGAGGAATGACATTTAGTAGCGTCTTTCCCCTTCTATTTAATAAAATTAGGCTCAAGTATATGTGCACCTATCACTTCTCTGCTCAAAGTAAACTCTTACCTTATGTTGTATTTATTGTTCGGGTGGGGAATTTGGTCTTTAAGGACCAAATTAGAACAGCCTAAAGAATTACTTGCCATAGCAAAACCCTTTTACGTAGGAGTGTGACACTTGTTGTGACAAGGTGTGCAAATTGCAATACAACTATACGGCTTTCACTGGATGCTCTACACTTGTTCTCAGCAGCAGGACAAAAAGTAGTAAGGTAACTAACGTACGCAATCTAATCTAACTAACCAAATCTTATCTAACGTACCTATCCGTATTTATCATAAAAAATGTATTTGTTTTTAAAAAAAGTTTTAAAAATGATGAACTTGTGGGTCTCTTATCAAACCAGTACCATAATTTCAAAGTAGGTAGGTTTAAAAATAACGCAGTCCCAACCCTACTAAAGTTGTTCTGTTATACGGAACACAATCTTGCATAAATATTCCCCCTTTCTACAAAATTCACAAATAAATCACTGGGTCCACGTGTCTATACCTAGCACTGTGGAAGATTTTTCACGGTACGTTAGCTGGTATAATTTATGAGGAACGCTGCAAGACCAAATTTTAACTCCGGTTTGAAGCGTCGTATCTTGGAAAATATGAAAACAATGGATATCAAAGTGATCCAGAACATGATGGAGAGAATCCGAGGGAAACTTCGACGATGAAGGTTGTGATCCTTTTCCACTTTGTAATTCTTGTACACTGGCGGAATTTGGAATTTCCTTCGTCCTAAACATATCTGGTCAGAATAGTAAATCTACTATTGGCAACTCCGTTTCTACGCAGATGACTTTCTCTCCCCTCCCTCTCTTGCCCAGCACGTAAACCATACTCAAGTGTCGATCACAGACAAACAAAAAGCCAAGAAGTGAAACGTGGTATGATATATTGTCAGTAAATTGTAATTGGATTTCTAACATTCGGTTTTCAGTTGAGCAATATATGGTTAACTTATCGATCTCAAAGTAATTGTTACTGGGGTTTCTAGGCCTACCAGACGGTTTTTAGTTGAAAAATGTGTTGTCAGCACATTGTTATTGCATATCTGGTTCTACCAGACGTTTCTAGTTAGCATCTGGTCAACACATGCACCCGAGTGTGATTGTTACTGGACTTTCTAGGTGTAACACAGAGCTTTTACTTGAGTTATGTATCGTCACTACATCGACACGAAACGCAGTTGTTACTGGACTTTCCAGGCCTACCAGATTGTTTTTAGCTGACAGATGTGTGGTCAGCACATGGCATTGGAAATATAAATGGATTTCTAAGTCTACCACTAAATGCGGCACGAAGAGAATAAACTTTTCATTTTAACTTCCACAATTATTCCCTTTAAACTAAGGAAGACGAATGATAGAGCAAGTAAATGATGATGGATTAATTGATGTTATGAAAATGTAAAAGGAAACGGGAGTACGCCGAGAAAACGCACGGTAATGATGTTGTCCATCACAAACTCACCGGCGATCAAACCAAGGACTCCCAAGCACCAGAGGAAAACATTCTACTACTAAGCCATCGCCCCCCATCCCTTAGAAAAAATGAAAAAGAGGATCTATCTATATAACTTAATGTTCTAACATTTCGACTTATCTTCCTGTTGAATGATAACTTTATTCCAATTATCCGTATCGAGCGCACATAAACGATTGTCTACACATGAGATACTAGATCAGCTTTACTGTTCTGAAAATACTTCTCTGTTTACATTGTAGATGTTGCGTTTGTTTTATTTTTCTTTCCCTACATGAAATGTCTCTGTTATGCATCGAAAAGTTTTGTTGGGTGGATCCAATACTACAAATCATTACGTCTATGTAATATTGAACGAGTATTATTCTGCAATAGAAAAGACAATAAGTTATCGTAAATACTTTCACATATATTTTTAGAAAAAAAGATAGAACTGGAATGTTCTTTTTTTATGAGAGAAAAAGTATAGATGAAGTGTAAGATCAAATTTTCATGCTACATCAATCATTTCTCTGTTAAACAATTATCTATAGTTTTATTGAGAAGATGTACAAATATATGTTGAGTTTAGGAAGTTTCGGGTAGGTAATGAGCCAGTGAGCCCCCACCCTGTGAATACGCCCCTGGTCCAGACTGCGATGAAAGTTTATACAGAACAGGAAATGCACAAGACAAACACTGAACACTTCCTCTTAACATGACGATGGGCTTCACTCTTTATTACTTCATTGTCTGTCTCTTATTCTGTTTCAGAATCTGGTTGTAAATTATATCTTTAACATTTCACAGTTGTCTCTCTTGCAATTTCTCTTCTACATTTCCATGAACAGGGATGAAATTGTTACACTGAGTTACACATTGCAAGAGTTGTATCAATACGTCACTTCTATTCACATTCAATGGACGAGAAATAGGATATAAAACATCACTGGGAAGATTCCTAACCTCGATTCTTCCTACTTCATCGTACTCTTTTTGGTTCCAGCCAAGAACAATCAATCAACAATCTTTATGTTTGAAACAATCCTCTCTTTAAATACTCCTGCTTGGACAATCGAGAATATTAAAATAAGATATCTGAAACTGCTGAAAAGGAGAACACGTTTTAACCTCCTCACTAGTTTTTTTCCGCCAGACATTTCTGTGATGAAAATTCGTTTCTCTGAGAAGTCAGCTTTAATGTTAATATCTTCTTTTGAGAAAAATGCTTTAACATATGCTTAATTTTTTTTATATAATCTCTGAAAATAATTTTCATTTCTTTTGTCTCGGATTGCCATCAGTTACGTATGCACAAGAATCATGCCTTTGTGCACTCTTAAAAATTTCCTTGCTCAGAAATGAAAAAAAAATGTGTGTTCAAAACAAAATAAGTAATTTTTACTCATATTTGAGACCAAATATATGATTATTTTAAAACGTGTTTTCATTTGTGAGCTCAAGGCAAATTTTCAGGTTCCCATTTATGAGATTTCCTCATTTCTTAAAAATGAGAATGAAATAGTGTGAATGAAAGAGTGAGAATGAAATAATGAGAATGAAAATGAAAATAATGAATAGTGATTAAAAAGATTAATAATGATTAAAAAGCAACAGTAACAATCTTACCGAAATAATATTACCATATTTTTTCTAGGGTGTAATATTGCTAGGGCTTAATTATTATACAGGAAACGAGATAAAGAATTTCAGTTGTAGCAGAGTGCGAATGGATATGAGTACGCGATGCGGCTGAAGTGGCGTATGAGTACAACATACCATTACGAGAGTCGAGGCAATCAACGGCATGCGAAAATAAACATATAGATTTGTTTGGACAATATTTATGGAATTTATGAGCTGTGTTGTATTAAGATTAATATTGTAATGTAAGTTGAGAAAGACATTTCGTTGCTCGCTTTCGAGAAACTTTTTTTTTTTTTTTTTTTTTTTAGAAATGTGTTTCTCAAATGGGGTTATATGTTTAATTTCCTCAGATGTTCCTTTCTCAATTTTAAAAAACAATACATTTTTTCTCAAATTTGAGAAAAAATTTGCACCCTCAGAAATGAGACATAATTCCTCGCATTTGAGTCATTATTTCTCAAAATGATTTGAGAAAATCGAAATCTTACTTTTAAGAATGTATTACTCGGTGCACAGGTAAGAAATGAGTGTTCTCAAATACCAAGAAATTTTTATCGAATTTAAGAAATATTTTTTTAACAGTATGTAGACTATAGCATTATTCTGGAGCAAGGTGAGTACAGAAGTGACTGAGAACGGTACCTAGAATGATTGTAGCCATAAATAAATTCTCAAATTTACATCATTAGTTTATGACAGATAGTGTTGTAAATAGAAAAAAAAACGTTCGTATTTTTTCAGAAATGTACGTTTTTTTTAGAAAAAAAACATTGCCTCTCGTTTTTTTCTAAATTTCGTTTTTTTTTCAAATAGTCATTTGTAATGCATCTTACTTCTATTTATAGTCTAGTAGCTTAGCAGCATAAAAGAGCCGAATTGTGCAAAATGTGATACCAACATACCACTTTCAGGGATGATAGGCCTATTAATAAGAAGTAAATCCTGATATAGAACCACTATGGCGGGGGTCTTGTTTTAGGTATATGACGCCATCAATATGGCCGCCAACGAATTTCGACTTAACTGAGTTTAAAAATGTATTACTCCATTACCTTCAAGGTAGAAACTTCGTCTCTCCTTTATTTTGCAGAGAATACATTGTACCTCTATTATCATTATAAATACTTGCCTTATATTGCCGCCATTTTTAAATATGGCGTCTTGAACTGGAAAAATGTTAATTTTCATAACGATTTTCTATGTTTTATAGCAAATAACTTTGAAACTGCTATGATAATGGAAAAATACTCTGAAACAATCGTCAAAGGGAATTTCAATAGCTCAACAAATAACTGATATAATCAATTTTTTGTAGGACTAAATGTCGAACTTTCGTGAATAATGTTCGAATGTATCCGTAGATGTAGTTATATGGCATTTGTAGTTCCATTGGCCCTTTGATAATGGAAACATAGTAGCGCTACCAGTATGTTCCTTTTAACGTGAAGAATATCAAATCACAGGTGTTTATCTTCTGTCCGTGCTGAAAACCCTTTATAACGTCATAAATCAAAAATGGCCGCCGTGGTTTATTTCCGGTATGCGAAGTGGGAATTTCTCGCCACAGAAAAATAATAGAAACATGCAATAACCGCCAATCTCTTTCTTTGGATGTGAAAAATCTTGACATAACATGTGATTGGCTCCCCTTTGTGTCTAGAAGCCAGTATATGACGTCATAAACACAATATGGCGCCATGCTTACATACGGATTATGAAAATTATTTATTTCTCGCATTAGAGAAACGATAGAAACGTGCAACAACCACCAATATCTTTTTCATATATAGAATCATAAAGTAACATAAGTTATTGTCTTTTCTTTGGGGCGAAAGGCGAGTATATCACGTCATAAACCCAAGATTGCCGTCGACCCTTAAATATGCATGAAGAAAACAATGCCTATCTCACCTAAGGAAGGCGATAGAAACGTACAAAACAACTACTTTTTCTCCTTAAATAAGTTGGATCATGAATTAACACAAAGGTGTATCGTGTTTGCGCCCAAAGGTTAGTATTTGTCTTGTTTAAGTGTATGACATCGTTACACAAAGTAGCCGCTGTAGGTATTTTGAATATTATATTACGGTATGCATTAAACTGAAAAGCTAACAAAGCTGAAATTATGCATTATTCGAAAATAAATTTGAAATATATTCTCTTCAATACTAATTGTCCGAAAGTGAATAGTTTTCATGTTATTAAACAAAGTATTATGTGCTATATGAAAGTATAAAGCTTGCACTAGTACTTGCGCTATATGAAAATTCCAAGGAATATGGGAACTGTGCATTTCGAAAGACTTATTTTACATTTAAAACATTTTTAATCAGTCCAATGAGAATGTAATTGTCTGAAATTAATGCTTTTCATATTATTTTACAAAATAGCTCGAGGCACAAAGTGTAATGTTTTCAAACCACCGTCCAGCTGAATTTGATATTTTTGGAGTTTATATTAAAATGTTTATGAAATAGACTCAAAGCATAAATTTAACAGTATATCAGCGAGAGATAAATTTACAACACAATAAACAGTTATACAATTAAATATGTTAACAATTAGAAGAGAAAATATTAGTGATATAGTATGACTATTAACTTAACATCTGAAACGTACTTCAGAGAACTAGGGGAAGTAATTTTTATTAATCAAATTTCTTATTTAGACAAGATCAACTCACAATAAAATTATCTTCTCGATCACACTGTCCATCGCAGGTACACAATAGAGTACACACTAACCCCAAGTTTTGACACTTGCAAGAACGTTGACAAAGAGTCTTGCAACCACAGAGAATAAGTTCTCTACAGTGCGCAGAAACTTCTGGAAGTAAGGACCACAGAGGATAATAACCACGATCCACCTTCTTCCAACCCCTTTACAAATTTCGGGTATTATGGGAACTTTCTGGAGAGCTTGAGACCAGTAATACCGGCCTGTAGGGCATCTCGCAGACAGTGTTGGAGTAAGGCTGCCTCTGTAGGTGGGATCCCTTCGTAAGAACAATTCTTTTTCTTCATTAATCTTTGTCGACAGTCGTTAAAATTTTAGTAAAGAACTAGAGCGATCGTACAGGAGTACGGTGAAGCGTTGAAGAGCTGCAAAGTCCTTAGCTGAAATTTCAGCAGGAGTAACTGAAAGTTTGATGAATGTATCCGTTATTTCAGGGAGTGCTTGCCACATCTGCCAAGCTGTCTTCTTGCCACGACCACCAAAAGCGGACACTGTGTCACACCCTGTAAATGCGTGCCAAAAGAGCAGGACTTTTGAGTGAGACTTTCCTAGGCTTGTTACAATTTCATGGACAGGAATATATCTCTTATTTTTACCAGTCCCATATTCAATCCACAAGTGTGATACATTGAGCTCAAAGAATAAAGCAACGGCAATAACAACAACATCAGAATCGACAGTTTTAATTGAGATATTCTTATGTCCGTGGTTGCTGGCATGCAATGCATGCAAGCCCATGAGTGTGTCTGCTTCTTCTTGTTTGCAGGGCATAAGGCTTGTTACGTCCATATTAGAGTTTGCTGATGCGGCATCATCACATGCACACAAAATCTCTCTCTTATCATCAGAATCACTTATGTTCTGTAAGTGTTTACACAGAAGTAGAAATAAATCAATTTCGTTTTCAGAATTATTCAAAAACAATGCTCATTTTTTGGGAGTCAGTGCGGAGTCTTTCACAAGTATTCTTGGTCATTTTCCTCGTTGGTTTCGTTCTTCTTTTTTCAGACTGTCGGGATCATAATTGTCAAAGACTATGTCCATTCTAACGACATCACTCGCAAACGTTTCTAAAAATGGTTGAAATGTGTTAGTGTAATACATAGAAAACGTCTGTCCCGGAATAGGCTTCAGCATGTGAGCTAATACTGCTCCATCAAATATAACACGATACACTAAGTACATCGTATTGTGATGTTCCAAGTGGTTCTAAGCAAGAAATAACATCTGATTCTGTTCCCTTGTGCAATTGACCATTTGAAGAGAGTGACGGAGAATACAAAAGGTTTTCGTGAGCAAAGAAATCTTTGATGTCTCCACCTCGACTTTGACAAGCTGTGTATAAGCGAGAAAACAGGCTACAGTCACTCTTTAAAATTGACTCCTTGAGTCCTTTCTTCGTTCCTTCTTTTTGCGATGTGTGAAAAAGCGAAAGTTTGTTTCTTTTAATCGGTTCTCTTAAAGGCGTCTGGCATTCTATGAGCCGTTTCCGATCAAATGTTTTGTACTGTTGCTTTCCCAATTCTTCTGCTTTGAAGACAGACTAATCTGCTTGCTCATCCATAACAGCATATGTGGCAGTGCATATTAGAGCACCATTTTCTTGAGCAAATGGATTTCTGTCATTATCTTCACATGCATTTACTAACGCTTTCACATGGTCTTTGAACCTAGAGGAAAAAGCGTTTGTATCTTCATGATGACTGTGATAATCTGAATCGTCACTTATTCCTGCCTCTTTCTCAAATTCGGTTAGTAATCCTGCAATCACTGGTCCCGAAACCATCCAACGCAGAAGAGCACTTTCATTATCAAAGAGACCAATGGCAATTCGTTCACATTTTAGATACTTATTACATTGTTCATGTAACTGATCGTGGGACATGTACGAATATTTACTGGTTGTCTTTCTTCCCACAAAATTACCTTTCTGAAATTCATCATATACTTGTGGGTTTCGTACATTAAATTCTCCCCAAAACTACAAATACTGATATCCAACGGGCATAATTGATATGATCCAGGGCGAACATCCAGGGAGAAATCTGAGCCAATGCACTACAATAGGAGGAAAATTTCGCCTATCGAATACTGTCCACCAAATAAAAAAGAAGTGATTCAAGGTTCATGGCCGTGTACCAAAATTTGAATTGGGCCGAGAAAAATAAATCATATAATATTATGCATAATACATATTTAAGAGTCGACGGCAATCTTGGGTTTATGACGTGGTATACTCGCCTTTCGCCTCAAAGAAAAGACAATAACTTATGTTACTATATGATTCTACATATTAAAAAGATATTTGTGGTTGTTGCACGTTTCTATCGTTTCTCTAATGCGAGAGATAAATAATTTTCATAATCCGTATGTAAGTCATGGCGCCATATTGTGTTTATGACGTCATATACTGGCTTCTAGACACAAAGGGGAGCCAATCACATGTTATGTCAAGATTCTTCACATCCAAAGAAAGAGATTGGCGGTTATTGCATGTTTCTATTATTTTTCTGTGGCGAGAAATTCCCACTTCGCATACCGGAAATAAACCACGGCGGCCATTTTTGATTTATGACGTTATAAAGGGGTTTAGCACGGGCAGAAGATAAACACCTGTGATTTGCTATTCTCCACGTTAAAAGGAACATACTGGTAGCGCTACTATGTTTCCATTATCAAAGGGCCAATGGAACTACAAATGCCATATAACTACATCTACGGATACATTCGAACATTATTCACGAAAGTTCGACATTTAGTCCTACAAAAAATTGATTATATCAGTTATTTGTTGAGATACATCAATGATTCTGGTCGCGTTCGAAAGCTATTGAAATTCCCTTTGACGATTGTTTCAGAGTATTTTTCCCTTATCATAGCAGTTTCAAAGTTATTTGCTATAAAACATAGAAAATCGTTTTGAAAATTAACATTTTTCCAGTTCAAGACGCCATATTTAAAAATGGCGGCAGTATAAGGCAAGTATTTATAATGATAATAGAGGTACAATGTATTCTCTGCAAAATAAAGGAGAAACGAAGTTTCTACCTTGAAGGTAATGGAGTAATACATTTTTAAACTCAGTTAAGTCGAAATTCGTTGGCGGCCATATTGATGACGTCATATACCTAAAACAAGACCCCCGCCATAGTGGTTCTATATCAGGATATACTTCCTATTAATAGGCCTATCATCCCTGAAAGTGACATGTTGGTATCACATTTTGCATGATCCAGTCGCTTAGCTACTACACTATTAAGTATGAAATATTTTTATGTAGGTGTAATTACCGTAAAATGCAACATAAATTAAACGCTAGATATTGATAAGCTGCAAATATTTTACAATTTATATGAATAGCATACCTACTATCAATTCGGGTTTCAGCAGTGTTAATCAATATTAACTTAGAAATAAAAGTAGAAATGAAATTTTGTTTTTTCGTGAAAGCAGGTCTTTAATAAGTATAAAAATAATGTCACGAACAGTATAAAATTCAAATAACTTGTCTAAAGGTAAAAGCTAATACCAATTTGCCTACTAGCATTTATCTAAATATAATATATAAATAATTTGTCAACTAGATATGTAGATATGCATAGCCGGCTCTACCATATGTGCATGTGCCTTTGCATGGAGCGGCAAGTTTGGAGCGTCCGGCAAAATCTGTCATAAGTATGTTGTTTAAATTAAATATTTCTCATTGGAAACAGACTTCATGATGATGGTAGTTACATTTACTAAGCTGACCTAATATTTGAAAATTACATTCATAAATTATGTTTAGGTTGCATTAGTTTAAAGTCACATGGACAATGCTAAAGCAAATGGTCAAATAAATCGTTTGAATTGCTTGTTTGTTGTCAAATGCAAGAACTCTATTCTCGAATAATAGCGAATATCTGTTCCATTTAGTTAGTTATCACAGTTTTGATATGACAGCTAGTCTTGTTTTTGTCACAAACAAGCTCCTTATCATTGAAGGTAGAAAAAAGTTTTTTTAAATGTTAACAGATGTAAAAGAAAAATCAAGAAATAAAGATAAAAGAGCTAGTTGCACTGCAATTGCAAACTGATACATTGAGATTGAAGCTCGATATTGAATTCTATAAAAAGGATTACCATCTTTCCTCTGCAGGTGTGTTTCCTTTATCTCTCACTAACATTACTGATTAATATTTAAAGAAAAAACATACAAAAGGAGATTGTACTTTTAGTAAGTATTTAACCCTTTCTGAGTGCAACTGCACTTACCCTCCCCTTCGTTGTTCATGCTGGAGTAGCATACTTAAAATCGTGACTTTTAAGATTTGTTCTTTCTGGAGAAAGGGGGAGGTGGCAAATTATCCCGTTTCACGGGGCGACAAATTGCCTAGGGCTGGCCCTGATGATATGTATATACAAGACATGAATATAGGATGACTCAATTTGAAATAATGCAGGGTGTTTCAAAATGAATATTTGAGTTTTGAAACTTTGTAGAATCTATTACAATTAACTTACAATTATAAATATTCATGCATTGTTTCCTCTGTCTGCCGTTAGAAAGAGCTAGTAGCAAAGATGGAGACTAGAGAGCAGAAAGCTGTTTGTGTTTTAATAAAGACTGAATCTGTAGTTTACAGTGCAACCGTCTGTGTAAAGAATATTAAGGAGACGCTTGCAACTACGTCCTTATCGTTTGCAGTTACTAAAGGTCTAAGGCTAGTTTTAGACGGAAGCATTTATCGTAGCAAAAATTATATCATCGACATCCTACCGTGTAAAATAGCAAATGCTATAGCATTTCCCATGCCATGGCATATCCTATGGCATTTCTTGTCGATAGAACCTGCTCTATTTCGTAGCATTTTCCCCAGCATTTCTGTTCCGATTGCAGCGCCGTGGTGTGTTAAAAGGAAGCGAAAGATTTCGTGTCAAATGTCAAATATCCATGCTCTCTGTTTTGTGTGGGAAATTGAATTGTAGTAAAGAAAAATGAGTTGGAGTAGGAATACTATTATTATGTTGATTAAAAAAATATGAGAGACATCCTTGTTTGTACAAAGTTAAAAGCGTGCAGTTTCACTATACGGATCCACACAGAAATTCATTTTTAAAAAATACTTTCTCGTTTCATTTATTGTACCTTCAGGAATCATTTTTGAGGTGTGCTCTTACATTCTTCGGTGCAGGTTCACTTTAACAGTTCTTCTTCAAGACAGCTGGCAACGTGTAGTTTTACCATACGGATCCATAGTATAAGTAGTAGTAGTAGTAGGTGGATGAGGAGTAAGTAGTAGTAGGTGTATTAGTTGTTGGAGGAGTAAGTAGTAGTAAGAGTAGAAATAGGAGTACTTAGTAATAGTAACAGTAGGAGTAGGTATAGTAATAGTAAGAGTAGTAGCAGTAGGAGGAGTAATAGGAGTAGGAACGGGAGTCGTAGTACTTGGAATAGTAGTGGTAGTGGGAACGGGTTAGAAGCTCCGAAGTTGTTGGTTGGGTTCTCTTCTCGATACAAAATGGGGAAATTACAGACTTTCCAAAATTTTGTGGCAGCTTATTGAAGATTACGTGCATTTCAGGTTCGACTTTAATTTCTATATTTCCCCATAAATACGCATCTCAGATGTAAGTGAACACCATATTTCCATTACTTATACACTACTCTATTAAAATATTAGAAATTTCTTCTATAAATTTTAAAATCTATGGATCTGTGTAGTATGACTGCACCGTTAAAAGTCCTTTGCATCATAATAAGCATATGCGAAAAATGGCTTTAGAAGAAATAGTGACTGAAATATCTGTTTTTAGTTTTGGAGCCATAATTGCGCTCTTCTACAGTGATTTGTTTGCTACGTCACGACAAAATGCTTATCAAAATGCTACCGTGTAAAAGCACAATATACTTTTGATGCCATATAATATTATACGAGATTTTTGGTAGCACATCTGCTACGAGAAATGCTACGATAAATGCTTTCGTCTAAAACTAGCCTTAAGCCTACAGACTACGGTTTACGTGGCAATTTCGCAAATGAAATATTGCTGTATAACAATGAAGATTTTCTAGATCGTGTCGTCTTCAGTGATAAATCGACATTTCACCTAAGAGCTAATGTGAATACTCATAATGTTCGCATCTGGCGGTCAGCAAATCCTCAGGAGATGGTACAGTTGAAACGAGACTCCCCTAAATTGAATGTGTTTTGTGCCCTATGGCGGAAAGTTTATGGGCCTTTCTCACCTATCGACTAGATGTGTGCCGTATGACGAATGAAGCTCACATCGAACACTTGTAGCAAAGATTGTTTTAGGTGCTCTTTTACTTGATGTATTGTTTATAATTGTACGAACATGTAATAAGTACTATGAAGACTTAAAACCCCGAAATTTATTTTGAAACACCCTGCATTTCTTAACAACAATATTGGACCTAAGATTAAAAAGGAGAGAAAATTTTTCCTTATAAAGTTATTGTTTACAACAACGATATTATTATTAGTCCAGACTATAACTACTACAACAACACGAGTTAGTCGAAACCGTTTCGGACCCAGGTGGCCAACGTGGCACTCACGGGTATGTCACTTTTTAAATCCGCTCCTGTGTGGACACTAATTAAAATATCGAGATATTATTTCTGCCAAATATGGTTGGACCATAGTTTATCATATTAATTTCTTTTTCTTCTCGGGGTCGAATTTCCTTCTCAAATTTCATCCCAGTTAAAAATTCGAGAATTTTCGAATTTCTTTTACTTTTTTTCCTTGTAGCTTCCTTCATTCTAGAGAGACTTCGTTAAGACTTGCCAGGTAGATACCTCAGATAGGTACCTAATTGTTCACATCAATTAGACGGGCCTGCGTGCAGTGTTGCCAATTAGGTAAATTAAGATTTCCACAAATTTTGGCAAAAAAATCAAAATTTTTGTATATAAATCCGTATCTATACGTCCGAGTGCAAGTCAACTTACGCCAGTCGAACATTTGTACTTACTGAACAAACGCAGGAACAGATCGTTACAATGGGGTAATTAGGGGCGCACGGAAAATTCGTATTTAGGTTCTAACCTCTAATTTTTCTAGTTTTTCCCTACTTTTCTGTTTGCCGTAATATATTTTTGGTAATTAGAAGCTTTGTTCCTTAAATATCGGCATGATACTTGTAGGATATATTAATGGTGTACCAATGTTTAATTTAAGATTGTTTGCGTCTGTCTGGTAGCAGTGTTGCAAGCTACAAAAAAAATTAATTACAGATTTTAGGGGGAAATATTGGGAAAATTATTTGTTTCTATTATCTCCCTCTTGTTCACTACATCGGAACAAACGTATCAGTATCTGAAAGTCTTGTCTTTGCCCTACACAACGCACTATAGAAAGTTTTAATAGGATAATTAGGGGAAGTACAGTTGAGGTTTACAGTAGACATTGTTCTCTAAGTTGAAAGACAACTGTGATTTTTTTTAGGTAGAATGAGAGATTTTTTTATTGACACGCTTACTTTATTAGATATCGTCATAATACTTGTAGGATATATTAGAGGGATACCAAAGCTTATTTTGAGATAGTTTGTGTGTGTCTGATAGCAGTGTTGCCAGCTACATAAAATTTTAAATCCAGATTTTAGTGGAAATTTTGAAAAATTCGCTTTTTGTCTCTGTTATTTCCCTCTTGTGGCTACATTCGAACAAACGTACCAGTGTCTAAAAGCCTCGTTCTTAGCCTACACAGCGCATCATAAAAAGTTTCAGTCGAGTAATTAGAGAAAGTTCAGTTGAGGTTTACAATAAACCATGTTCTGTAAATGGTAAAATAATGGTGAATTTCTGAGGTAGAATGAGATATATTTTTTAAACATTTCATGCTTACTTTGTTAGGTAATGCCATGATACTTGTAGGATATATTCTTGGAGTACCAACGTTTATCTTCAGATAGTTTTCGTCGGTCTGATGGCAGTGTTTCCAGCCAAAACAATTAATTCCCGATTTTAGGTGAAAATTTCCCTTTCTCCTCAATTATTTCTCTCTTGCTGGCTACATTGAAACAAACGTACCACCACCTGAAAGCTTTCTCTTTGGCCTACAGAACGCAGCATTAAAAGTTTCATTAAGATAATTAGAGAAGCTGTAGCCCCGGCTTATCTGTTGATTTTTGCTTCTGAGGCGTAAAAAGTGTGAAAATTCCATGTGTATGATGAAAGAGAATTTTTTGTTTCCCTCTTTGAATGGAAGCCAGCGACTTCAGGGTTTCACTGTACCTTGTCAACACACAAAAGAACCTTTTAGGTGACTTGAACCCGCATGGCAGCAGTGGTGCTAGATACAAAAAAAATTTGAAATTCGGTTAGGGAATTTTTTGTAAATTTTCAACCCTACATTTCCCTCAATAATTTCCCACCTGTTGGCAAGACTGCAATGTAACTTACAACAAAAAATAGCCACATCAATTTTCTAAAAAAACAAGGCCTTAACCATATCAATCGAATAAACAGTTTTCGAGCAATAAGTCACTAACTGAAAATGTAGATAAACGCCAAAAATGACCTGGGTACGAAAGGAATAATCACACAATTTTACTAGTATATAGGTACAAAGAAACAAACGATTTGTAAGTTACGAGGGCTTCAACTCATGTTCTGTTGATTATTTCAATAATCTGCAACATAAATCAATAAATAATAGTTGCCAGGAAAAAAAACATGAAAAAGAACGATGTTTTTTATTGAAAAAAAACTTCACAAAAAAAAACGTTTTTTTACAACACTAATGACAGAACGTGTATGAAATTTAGTTTTGCAATTGCAGGTTCCCTTTGGCACATTCAACAACAGGGTTGGAAGAAAATACAATTTCTTTTGAAGAAGAATAAAACATGTGATTAAAACATGAAAAAGGTGATCAAAATGTTTTAAACTTGTTTTAAAACACACACGAAAAAAAGCATGTTTTAAACATTTTGAACTGTTTAAAACATGATTTTAAACACATTTCAAAATCGTGTGATAACATATTTATTAATACTGTTTTGCTCTTGTAACCTATATTTTCATTTATTTTATTCTCGCTAAGGCTATACTGTGTTGGGTACAGAATATTTCAGTATAGGTTAGTAATTCTCAACTTATTTCATATCACGACCACCTTTTATTACACCCTCTTGCCAGTGATTCTCATAAGTACTTTCTTGGTTGTAATAAGCTTTTTAGGTAGATTTTAAAATCTACCTACTATAGAGATTTCACACAAGCAATCAATATACATGGCAAAACAAAAGTCCTCACCATTCTTGTGTGTTGAGAACGGGTTGAGGGAGAATGATCAAACTTGGAAGTGCTCTGACACATCAGATGGTGCTATCAAGCATCATGGCGGACATCTTTGCATATTATTCAAAAGCAAACGGAGTCATGTTACATGTATTAAGGCTAGAATTTTACCAGATATACGGTTGTGCGGTTATTTTAGACCTAAAGCAAGTCATTTCGGAGTTACAGCTTCTGAAAGTTTTCTAGTTATACCTTTAGGGGATAAGCTCGTGTTTCGTGGAAGTGAGTGAGATTTTTGTTGCAAAATTTGATTACTATTTCAGAACACTGATGCTAATAAAATTATTTTAAAATAATAAATTTTCGAACAGTAATGTTCGAACACACTTCATGTTGTGCTAACTTAAATTTTCTGCAAGCCTACGTTTTTTTTTTTTTTTTTTTAGTCAATAATTTATTGAAGAAAGGTAATATTTGGGATGTTCAGAGCACAACGGATTCAAATCCATTTTCAATAAAGTTCAGTTTTGCTCAGCAAATGAATTCTATTTCAAAACGTAATATCTTCGCAGTCAAGAGTCCGAAATAATGTAACTAAAAACACCTGAAAGGGCGTGGGATAGATTCATATAACAGTTGCTATCAGGGTTGATATGTTTAAAACAAAATGTTTAAAACAAGTGTTTAAAACATGTTTTAAACGAGGGCTGTTGTTTTATTCAGTTTGTTTTAAACGTTTTAAACAAAATGTTTTAAACGTGTTTTTTCGATGGTGGTTGAACATGTTTAAGACAACTAAGATATCAGATTGAGTAAATTAATTTAATTTTCTAATCAACAACCCATCCTCCGCAGGATTTGTGCATGGAGTAAATTACAAGCAGAGTCATATTCTTATTATAACACCAATTACTGAACGAAATTCTGCACATCAATGTACGTATAACTAAACCAACAGAAATTCAAATGAAGTATTTCAACATTTCTTAATTTCCAAGAATAACGGAGGTTAAACACACTATACACTATTCTAAGATCCAAATTCACAAATTCAAAACTTGGGTAGTTTTTGATCACTATCATTTCCATAATAATGAACAGTTCTCACATCATAAACTAGAAGAAATGCTCTGACAAATACAATACAACTCATAGAAAAGAGCAGTGACTAGCCTAAAGGAACAAATGACATATTTTAACTAAACAGTTTTCAAGATACATCTCTATCTGCAACATGGGTAGCTAATAATGATTAATGTCTACAGCATAACAACACAATTAACTCTAGACAACCGCCAGGGAATTTAACAAAATGGTAGACTCTCACGTTCGGGGCTCTAGTGACCTCCCTAATTATCACATAGTCATGAGTTATACACCATTGAAAAGCTTATAGACTACAAATTCCAATGAGGTAATATTCGTGAAATTCCCGCCGTATTCGTAGAAATAGAACAGACATAAAAAATCATTAAAAATATGAAAATAATGACTTTGCGGGGCCCTGGCAACCCTTGCAGCCACCCTACGCTGACAAAATGATGAATGTGTAGGCCATATACTTGTGACAAAAATATAAGAATTAGTAGCCATTGCTGCCATTGCGTAATGAATTCGTTTTAAGTAGGAAATATTTTCAAAAAAAATTATGCGCAGAAAACATTCATTGAATTAGACATTCTCTCCCCTCCCCCACTAGTACCACGTCCATATGCAAATCATTTTTGCTGCACACATCATGTATACGAATAAGAATTATGCTTCTAGACCACTTCAGTGAAATATATCTTGTGTTATATGGAACCGTCCCGAAAATAAATGTAAATTAACCAAATTTGACCCCCCTCTTCCTCTATAAACAACAAGTACACATACAGGTTACTATCATGTAGGGGACTACCTCATTGCTTCACATACCAATGTTTATGGATGTACCACAAAGGGGGGAGGAATACCCGCCGAAACCTAATGAAAAAAATTTGATGAAAAATTAAAAAATGAACTTCATCCTCCCTTTCTCGGCCGTACATAAGTACCCCCTATATACATAAAATGCAACTGACGGAAAGCTTCATCCCTCAAAAATACTTTGGTACCAAATGATCTTTCTAGCTTAATTAGAGGCTGAGCTATTGATGTTCGTTGTAAAAATAAATGTAATTTACGTCGAAAAACTTAAACTTCAAAAAATTGCTAACTTTACCCGCTCCCTTCTCCCCCATATAAGCAAGAAGTACAAATACACGATATTACCATGTAGTGGCGTAACTTCATTGCTTCACGTAACAATTTTTATGAACCTATCCCCCAAGAGGGGAATGGCCCCCAAAAAACTGTTGAAAAAAAACTATATTTACCCTCCTCCCATATACATAAAATGCACACCAGCAAAGCTGCATCTTTCAGGAATAAATTGGTACCAAAACCATCTTCCAGCCTTAATTTGAGGTTTAAGACAGTCATTGAGGTTTAAAGCCCTGACACAGCAGTTGCGTCAATGGGCGTTTAAAGATTAAGAATGCAGTCGACTAGTAGAACGTAACACAAAGAAACTAAACTACATAATCCGTGAACGGAGATCGGGAAAATCCCGATTTCTTTCTCCGGAATTGAACATTTGGGCGGATCGAGATTAGGGAAGTTCCCGAAATTTGATCTAGCGGTTGAATATAGATGGCAAGCAATACCTAAGAGTGTAAAAATGTAATATATATGCGTATTTAGATTATTATTTTAAACAAAATAAACATTTTAAACATGTTTTTTTTTTGTTTAAAACAAAAGTACTTTGTTTTAAACGTTTAAAACGTTTTAAACAAAAAAACATGTTTTAAACCTAAAAAACGTTCTTTTTTTTAAAAAAAAACATGTTTTTTTCAACCCTGGCTGCTATATGGGGGACGTCAGTGGGGTAGTAGGGCAGCCGTCCCCATCCTCACTCTGAATTTCAGGTTTTGCGGGCAGTAAGGCAGTTTTAGAAATCTTTTGATAAGGAAAGTCCAACAGAACAAGCTTGAGTTCCTTACACCGAATAAATACGGAGAACATACAGATAATTAAAACTGGAAAGTTGCTTAAGCTCAATTTCCAGAATTTTAAGCAGATCCGAAACTCGAAAGGAGAGCTACTTTTGAGCCAAAAAATACACAAGACAGCAATACAGGGTTATAACTCCTTATGGACAATGGAAATGGATTAAAACTTATTAAAATCCGTAGTTATTTGGTGCAAGGACTTCAAGTGTTTTATGTTGGATTTTGCTCAGCAAAAGGTTTCTAAATCTGCATTACTTACCCCAAAATCTGAAATTCAGGGTAGGGGAGGATGACCTTTGACGGAAAATTACGCCCTGTAGCGTGGTGTATACGTACAGACAGACGAACGAATTGAGATCAAATTGTCCCAGACACTGACATTTGGCACTAATGTTACAATAAATATCACGCTTTAATAGTTAGTTACGCGGACGACTGCCATACCTTGCGCTTTCTCGCCTGGCCCTTTCATACAAGCTACGCCAAGGTGTAAAGTTTTTAAGAAAATTTAGAACGGAGGTGGGGAGAGGAACGAACTAAAATTTTCATAATATAATGCAAAAGAAATTGATGATAGAAAATTAATTCTTGCGTGAAGTTTCCAGTTGCATCTCAACCACATCACTGACGTTAGAATCATCAGAAGCAATTTTTGGATCAACTCTTTTACCATTTGTTTGGGTTTCCAGTTTCTTTCACAGCATTGCATTTTTTATAATGATTCTTCATTCTTTGAAATAAACCAATCATTTCTTTCTTACACGTTTTGCAACGAGCTTGTATGATCGTTTTCTTACCTGATGGAGTTTGTTTCTTTAATAAATTTGCTCCAAATGATGCACTTTTTTATTCCCGTAAAACTCATGTTAAACGATTACAAGTTGTACGGAGACTGAGAACCAACATGTACTGTATCAACGAATGTCTGCGGTATTTTAATTTCAGAACCGCAATTTAGCACATAACCATTTGTTTGCTTTCTGAATACAACACAAAAATTTGTTTCCATGATAATTATTTTATTTATTTTTTAATATCAGTTCTACAAGTAGTCCAACCTTCGACTACGACACTTTCTCGAAAGTTTACTGAGAAGCATTTAAACAATAGAATAAACGTTAAAAACAAGGGGAAAAACCTTTTGTATAAAAGTTTCTTTCTCTGGCAGATTTTTTACAAAAATAAAATAAACAAACAACATATGTTTAAAACAAATCTTAAAAAATACACGTGTTTAAAACAAAAAGTTTTAAAAAATTACAAAATTTGTTTTAAACAAAATCAATTGTTTAAAACAAGTTTTAATAATTTGTTTTAAACATTTTGTTTTAAACAAAACAACTCTGTTCAACAATACTGTCAAAAACAAACTATTTTGCAGGGCTCAATTTCATCATAATCAAAATCTACGATGGATGGCATAGTTTTCAGCCAAGGGCGCCGATTCTGGGGAACCCGGGAGGCCCGGGCCCTTCCAATGCTCATGTGAGCTCCCCATGTATATTTATGAATATGTATTTTTTATTGTTATATGTATTGTCACTCTTAACTAGCAGGCTCAATATTGGACTGTTAACTAGCAGGTTGGTCAAATGCTATATCTGGAGCATTGGTCTGTATGGTTCAGAGACTTGGACATTACTTGGAAGTTAGAGAATAAATATTTAGAGAACTTCGAAATGTGGTGGTGGAGGAATTTGGAGAAGATAAAATGGACAGAAATAGCTACAAACGAAGATGTTTTAAAACGAATAGGAGAGAAGAGGATACTTCTAGCCAGCATCCTTCGTAGGAAGGCCAATTGGATTGGACACATCTTGTGAAGAAATTGTCCTCTTCATACCGCCATAAAAGGAAAGATGCAAGAAAAGCGAGGAATAGGAAGAAGGAGAACACAAGTGATCGATGATCTGAGAAACAGAAGAAAATATTGGGAGTGAAAAGAAAAAAATGAACATCGAAAAACGTGGAAGAAACATTTCCAGGCCTAAATCTAAAATTAAAAAAAAAAACTCTAGCCCCAGGACCTGCCGAAAGGCAAAATATTTATTATTATTATTATTATTATTATTATTATTATTATTATTATTATTATTATTATTATTATTATTATTATTATTATTATTATTATTATTATTATTGATAGCTCTAATTTTCTAGAGAGTAAGCTAGTTCCTGTCTTCCAATAAGTATTGCTATGCTTACTAAGCTCTGGATAACCATTCTTCTGATCTCTGAACCGTTTGCAAATAATAATAATAATAATAATAATAATAATAATAATAATAATAATAATAATAATAATAATAATAATAATAATAAACCACATATAATGGTCAAAAAAGGTACGGATTTCAAGAGATTTAAGGAGCTTTATTTCGAGAACCGTAAGTCATAGAGAAATGATATTTTATCAATTTTTCAACTTTGAGCCCTCCATTTTAAGCATGTGTCTTCGTAAAACAACATATCGCAGAACGTTTTAACAGAAGTCTTGAACAAAACATGTGGAAAAAATTTCGGAATCAAGGAAATTATAAATGAATTGAAGAGTTACTTCAAGAATTGTTCAATGAGTATAATAATAAAGGACATAGAACAGTTGGTATAAAGCCTGTCGAAGTTAATACGGAAAATTAATTCTTTTTAAGTTCGTTCTGGCATAATGCTCTTGGAGCATTCTCAACTGGTTTGATATCTACATTTAATATTTGAAAACATTGGTCAATCGATCAGATGCACAGACATATTGCACAAAATTATGAAAGATACATAGCCCTATAATGAACGTGCCCGGTTTGATTCCCGGTTCGAGAGTATCGATCGATCCCTTTACAATAACCCGGATTCCACCTTATACTGTAGGTTCACGTTTTATACACAAAACCCTCGGCGCTGGAAACGAACTCTAAACTTGAACAAACAAAACAATATTCACAGGATTGAATATTGTCGTTGTAAAAGAACAAAATATATTGTCAACTACCAATATTGCATTATCTGTATACCGCCAGTGTATTTTTTTTTGGTTTTATTTCATATTAGGTTTTTTTTTTTTTTTTTTTTTTTACTTTGCTGTATTAAACATAGTCCAGATACGCCTTCGAGGTAAATGTCACACACATATGTCATAACAGAAAGAATTCAAATAAACAATGCCAAATAATAAAAACAATACAAGACATAAAGACAAATGAAACTACTTCGATTTCTTTTTTTGTTTAAAAAAAAACAAAAGTGCAAAACAATGCAGGGAAATTTTTAAAAAAAAAGTACATGAAAAATTACCAACTTCAAAACATAAATGTCACTGTAAGGTGGAATTAAATATTTCCTCTCTACTGAAAACAAAAACAAACAAACAAACAAACAAAAAACTGTCCAGTGATCAATAAACCTGTGCAAACTCAGAGACAAGAGATTTGTTCCCTTAAACAAAAATACTATCGTTATAAATAAAAATTTCCGGTGCATGCTATAATTTAAATCGTCTTTCCTGAGCTGTATTGCCAATATTATTTGTAAATGGGTAAAAGCAGAGAACTTCGATCTTTTCTCTTTCTCTGGATATTATCTCAGGAAATTTCAATATGTGTGGGTAGCTTTGTCTTCTCTAAGTCTAAAACCAATGCTAATCATCTCAGTCGTTTTAACGTTTCATGTTTCTAGAAATAGTTAAGGGGAGCGCGGTAGCTCAGTGGTACACCGTTTAGCTCCTCTGCATAGGGTCCCTGGTTCGATCCACGGCCAAGTGAGTTCTTGGTAGGCAACATCGTGCCGGTGGGCTTTCTCGGGGTACTTCCGTTTCCTTCCACTCTCTCATTTCACCAATTCTTCCATCATCATTCATTTGCCTTAATCATCATCACCCTTAGCCTAAAAGGGCATAATCGTGGGACGTTAAATTGAAATATTTCATTTAGAAATAGCTAGTTCTACAGAATTTCAATCTTTTGTGTGTCCCTATTCCTTTTTATGAAACTTATTCTACATAATTTTAATCCTTTTTGTGGCTTATTTCCTTGTTTCTAGTATTATGTAGTACAAACTATTTTTTCTAAAATTCTTATGTTTCCAGAACTAGTACTATGAAATTCAGATTTTTTTAAACTAATCTCTTTCCTATAAGTAATTCTAGATTATTCCAGTCTTTTTACCTTCCATTTCTCTATTTGAAAATATTTTTCCTAGATCATTTGAATTTTTTTGTAAATTTGATTTGATTTTTCCAAGAACTACTTTCAAACATGTTAACACGTTTTAACTTTTCTCGTTTGTAGAAATAATTCTTGAAAATTTCAATCCTTTCAGTTGGTTAGTTGAATGAGACTTTACTGTCCCTTTTACCATCGAGACTATATGGGACTTGGACCTACAGCTTAAAGTGGGATTCAAACTACACTTGTTTCTACTAGCAATATAACCCGGATCCCTCTCGCCCAAGGAGTGTACATGAGTTATGTACCCACCAGGGACTCTTGTATTCCTTCCTATAGAAGTAATTCTAGATTATTTTCATGCTTTTGATTCTTTATTTCCTTGTTTGTGGAAGTAGTAGTATGAAATTAAAATTATTTTAACTAATCATTTACCTTTCTATTCCCTATTTCTAATTATAATTCTAGATCATTTCAGAGCTCCTTCTTGGCTAAGCGGTTAGCGTACGCGCCTTTGGCGTGCGAGACCCAGGTTCGATTCCCGGCGGAGGCTCATGTGCTTCAGATTCCATGTTAATCAGTAGGTCCACGTTTCATATAGCCTCGCTGCTGAAAGGGACGTTAAAATCAACTCAACTATAGATCATTTGCATCTTATTGGCTTTATTTCAATAAATTTATAACGGTTCTTTAATTATTGAGCCATTAAAATACATCAATTTATCTTTTTGCACACTTAGTTTAATAAATATATAAGAGAGGTGTACATTTTACTACCTCACAAATTTTAAGATGTCTGCTTCATTTTACTCAATCATTCTATTTATTTTATGTTGTAATGACGACGACATCGAGATTTTTGATTACATAAAATCATTTGAATAATCTTTTTATATTAACCTTATAACTATATTATTTCTTTTTCTTTCTCTTCTTCTAATACCCGATTCAGCCTAGTACTTATTTAAAAATGCATTATGGCCCAAATTTACAAGTAAAAATATACAACATACTGTTGTAAATTTAAGACGTTTTAACTATTCTTGTTCACAGAAATAATGCTAGGAAATTTCAATCTTTTTGCTTGGTTAGTTGGTAAGTGAAAAAAAAAAAAAAAAAAACTTTGCAACTTGTTTTGTATTCCCTGATCTAATTCTACATATTTCAAATAATTTTAACTATTTTTTTTATCTTCTTTAGAACTGATTATCGATAATTTCAATATTTTTGTCTTTGTTTCCTTCTCTAAAACTAGTTCCAAAATCTGTAAGATGTTTTAACTTTCTATGTTTCTAGAATCAGTTCAATAACGTTCCAATCATTTTAGTTTTCTTTCTACAGAATTTATTCTGAATAATTTCAATATTTTTGGTGACTTATTCCACTATCTGTAGAACTACACAGTAAAAAAAAAAACGATCCTCGTCTTTTTCACTATGACATTCAAGTTATTTTAGCTAATCATTCTTCTTCCTAGAACTAATTCTTAGATAATTTGAACCCTTATCTTTTTGGCTGTCGATTTCCTGTCTCAAGAACTAGTTCCAGTGAATTTAAGACTTTCTGACTTTCCATGTTTATAGAATTAGTTCTAGGAAATTTTAATAGGAAATTGATTGGTTGGTAGATTGATTTGGAGCTTAGAATTTCTTTCAACATTGAAGTTATGTGAGATGTAAACCTACACCTTAATGTGGAATTTGAACTACATTTGTTCCCTCCAAAAATGGAACCTGAGACCCTTTCGCCTCAAACGCCTACGATAACCTTACATATACGAGAAAATTCATCAAAATTTTTAGCGTCCCTATTTCTATCTATAGAACTAACTTTAATTTTAATGCTTATAGTGACTTATTTTTCTGTTTCTAGAACTTGTTATTTTAAATATATATATATACATATATTTGTTTGCTAGTCTTTTCGTGTTTCCAGAGCTAATGCTACGGAATTCAGATCATGTTAATTAACCCTTCTCTTTTGTAGAACTAATTCTAGATAATTTCAAACATTTTACTTTGATTTCTCTATTTCTAAATCTAATTCTAGATCATTACAATCTTTTTGGGTTTGTTTCTTTTCTTCTCTAGAACTAGTTACAAAGAGTTAAAGATGTAACTTTCCATGTTTCTAGAAAAATCTTTCGATGTTCCTATTCCTTTCTCTAGAATTCATTCTCTAGATAATTTAAATATTTTTGGTAGCTTATTTCATTGTTTTTAGAACTGTGTAATGAAAAAACGAAATATTTTTCTATTCTTCTCGTTTCCGGTACAAGTACTCTGAAATTCAAAGTATTTTAACTAATATTTTTTCCTTCCTAGAACTAATCCTGGATAATTTCAATCTTTGTCTTGCTAGCTATAATTTTCCTGTTTTAAGAACTAGTTCCGGAGTATGTAGGACGTTTTAACTTCCCATGTTTAGGGAATTTCAGTATTTTAATTAGTAGTTTGATTTGGAGCTTAAAGTTCCTTTCAGTAGAAATTATGTGAGATGTGGACCTACACCTTAAAGTGGAATTCGAACCACCAGAAATAGAACCTCAGTCCCTCTTGCTGAAAATGTGTACGCTAACCTTATAAACATGAGAAATCTCTCCATTTTTTTAAAATTCCTATTTCTTTCTATAGAACTACTTTAGGATAATTTAAATGGTTTTTTGGTAGCTTATTTTCCTGTTTCTAGAACTAGTTTCAAAAAATTAGTTGTTAGCTAGTCTTCTCTTGTTTCCAGAGCTAGTTCTGTGGAATTAGCTTCATTCCCTATCTTTTCAAAAATTAATTCTAGATAATTTCAATTTTTTACCTGCGGTTTCTCTATTTCCAAACCTAATTCTAAATCCTTTCAATCTTTTTACCTTTTTTATTTTATTTTATTTTATTTATTTATTTATTTATTTATTTATTTATTTATTTATTTATTTATTGAACTAGTTCCAAAAACTCAAAGACATTTTCACTTTCCATAGTTTTAGAAATAGTTTTACAGAATTTCAGTCCTTCCAATGTTTCTACTCTTTTCTAAAGAACTTATTCTAGATAACTTAAATATTTCTGGTGGCTTATTTCACTGTTCCTAAAACTACGTAGTACAAAAATGTCTATTCATCTCGTGTTTTGAGAACAAGCAGTATGAAATTCAAATTATTTTAACAAATCTTTCTGTTCTCTAGAACTAACTCTAAGCAATTTTAATCTTTTTAACTTCGATTTTCGTATTTCAAAATCAAATTCTAGGTAATTTCAATCTGTTTTTGGGTTGTGATTTCCATATTCCTACAACTAGTTCCAAAGAATTTAACATCTTTATATATTTATAGGATTAGTTCCGGAGAACTTCAATCTAGGAAGATCAAAGAAATTTAAGTGTTCTTTCTATACTAGCTCTACATCATTTCAATACTTTTGGTTCTTATTTTCTTGTTTCTAGACCTAGTAAAATACGCCGAAATGTGACATAAATATACATTTCTTATTTGGCCGCTCAATTACTACTTTATTGTGCTTTCGGAAATAATTTTTCGAAATTCAAATAATTTTAGCTAACCTTTCCCATCTTTAGAACTAATTGAAGATAAGCCAGCTTTTCGAAGTAGTTCTAGAGAATTTTAATATCATTTGGAAATATTTCGACAAAGATGTATTATATACTTTCACAAATAACAGCTTTTTAGTATATTCATTTTATGTAACATGCCTTTTAATTATATACTGTATATACACTTAGTGACTCTAGCTTAGTTCATAGGTCACTTCCTCTTGTGCGAGAAATCCGTGATTCGAACTCAGACCATATTAGTTTGTATCGGACAACATCGAGTTCACAGGTTTTCACGAGGGTTCTCTCATTTCCTCCCTCATTCTCATTCCACTAATTATTTCGTAATGATTCACCATTTTCGTTATAATTCAGACACCACTCCATTAATGATCCATATTCTTTAGCCTAAAGGACACAACTGTTGAGCATTAAAGTAAAAAGTCCATTTCATTTCTAAGTCAGTTGGTTCGTTTATCGACTCAAGTCAAATGGTCCCATTGAGGACGGAAAATAAACGAGATTGAATCTACTGCTTAACAAACAACTATACCTGGGTTTGTAACGGAGTTAATTATCCTCTCAACGCATAGGTAAAAGTGAGGGGGAACGCGGGATGACGTCGTATCTACACTTCCAAAAAATATCTGTGGCGTCCCTCTACTTCCTGAGAAATTAAATATGCAAAAATAGACATGAAGACGGCGTAACGTCGTTCGTCTCCCTACCTTTTCAGATCCACTTTTACCCCTGCTCAACGGGAATCGAATCCGAAACCACGCAGACGTAAATATACATTTCTTATTTGGGCGCTCTAAGTTGGATCTGAAGAGGAAGGTTATTTTCAAAAAAAATCCTCAACGCGAAGTACATTTTGAAGATACAATAGGTTAAAGAAAATTAAAATTCCGTTGCAGTGCTATAGTAAGAGTCAAAGCAATATATAATTTTAAAACAATAGAAGACAATAGCAGGCTTTGAAAAGCAAAACACATCACATATATATATGCTAGTATCTAAACAAATGTAGCAGACAAGACCTTTTATAGTGTACAGGAAACGCTCCATTAATGTATGTGACACTTCGGGTGTTGCAGTATTATACATTTAGCACATCCATTGATATTAAAATACTACTAAAAAGAAGTTACAGTTACAGTTGGGCGGAACTGTACAGAATTAACTAACCATGGCATGAAATAGTTTATTTTATACGGAAGCTCTTTACAACAGCAACAGACTCATATATATTTAGTTACCAGTTACACTGTCCACACATTTATGTGACGAACTTTACGTTCGTTTTCTCTTTTAATTACTATTGTTTTAGTTAGTTAAAAGTATATACTTTACAGCTTTTTTCTTATTTTTCGTAATTGTTAAACATATTCTTTATTTTTAATACTCTGTATTACTTGAATGAGTGAATGAGATAAATTTTCAAATTTTGATAAATTATATGTTCATTTATGTTAACCTGTGAATTAAACTTTTGTGTTACAAGTAGTATGTGTCTAAGTGTGTCATAGTTAGGAAACGACAAATGACAATAGATATAAACTACTGTGATAGTTAATCCTGCATTTTACTACACATAATATACGTGAACAAGTAAAATTTTCTTTAAGTAAGACGCTAACTGGGAATTAATATTATCTACGAACGACACTAGGGATGGGCACGAGTCGAGTCAAAGGTAGTTTTCTAGAGTCGAGTTCCGAGCCGAGTTACTGTTTTTCAGATCGAGTTTCGAGTCGAGTCGAGTTTGATACATAGCTCGCTCGTTTAGCTCGTTTTAGCTCGTTTTGAAATCATGGCCTGATTAAACTGGAAAGCGAAAGCCATGAGAAATGTAAGCCGTAATGTGGAATACTTTTAGTGTTGCTCATGAGAGTGGACACTGCTTGCATCTCATCTCGTCTCGATAACTAGACCACAATAGATTTTTTTAAAAATAAAAAGACAGCCTCAAATATCGTGAGCACCAATATATGTATATACTGTAGTTTTTACCATCAAGGCTGAGACCTGCACGGTCGTATTTCTGAACCTAAGCAGAAGCCCAACCCGGGTAGTGGTGTCAACGGGCTCGGCTCGGTTCAACTGAGCGAACAGTTCGAGCCGGCTCGTTCGAGATGAGCCACCGAATCGGTTCGGTTCACCTCAGGTGAGCCATCGGTTTTTGCCATCTCGGTTGGGTGAGGTGTTGACTCGGCTCCCTTCTCGGTTCAGCTCGATAGTAGATGAGCTGTGAGCCGAGCCACTCGATCCGTTGACAACCCTGAACCCGGGCCGAGCACCGCGGTGATTCAAGTAACTGCTAACTCCAGAACAGAGAAATAACAGGGTTGCCGGGTATTCTAAGATGGATATAGGCCTATACAGGATGTGTCTCATATAACCCCTCTTTAATCAAATTGATGTGGGCATCAATTTATCTTCTGGCATACACCTTTATGCTATAGCCGTGTTGAAGCAGCTCTCACGTTATGAATACTCGTAATTAATTAATTAATACGTAAAATTTACCATATTTTCCAATATTTTATTATATATATCTCGAATTACCCCCTCCAACCATAATTATCAACATTAAATCTCCTTGTCTTTATATATGTGACGTGTATAGCTGTGTTGAAATGGCTCCCATTATGAATGATTAATAAAAGGGATAATTCAAAATTGATCACTTTTCTGAATATCTTATCATAGGCTATATGCAGAAATTACTAATTTTTCAGTATTAACATATTGCTTTATTAGTCTGTTTTTCTGTTAGTATCAATCATTATAAAGAATTCTAGTGACAAAAGAAATCATACTTAACTTTAAATTATCTTCATAATACTCTTTCGTAATATTCCTATATTATCTTTAGCTGTATAATTTACCTATGGTATTTTCAAATCCCTCATATTTAAAATTTCTTACGAGAAGAATAATCGTCATTTAGTTTCTACATATTATTATTATTATTATTATTATTATTATTATTATTATTATTATTATTATTATTATTATTATTATTATTATTATTATTATTATTATTACCAATATTTGCTAAAAGCCTATTCCGGATAACAATGTTGTTATTTGTGGGCAGCTCGTGGAACATAATTGTATACCACATTTTTTGACTTTCGAGTAAGTATGAAAAGAAAGTTGATCATTCCTATGCAATTCGATACAATGACACATACCAAACAAGTTTCCCTTGTGGTTTAATACCAATCCAGTCCACCTAATAACTTAATTTTACCAGAAGTACCACATTTTTTGACTTTCGAGTAAGTATGAAAAGAAAGTTGATCATTCCTATGCAATTCGATACAATGACACATACCAAACAAGTTTCCCTTGTGGTTTAATACCAATCCAGTCCACCTAATAACTTAATTTTACCAGAAGTGACAGTTATCATGATGTTCGGTAAATCCTCTCATATCATGATAAAAATGAAATGAAATCTTTAAGTTTTATGTCCCACGGTTATGCCGGTTAGGCTAAAGGAGACGGTGATGATGAGAGATGAGTGAAATGGTGGAATGAAGAAAGTGGGAGGTAACGGGAGAACCCCGAGAAAACCCACAAGCACTATGTTTGTCCACCACAAAGTCCACACGGTGGGACTGGGATCGAACCAGGGACCCCAAGCACCGGAGGTGAACGCTCTACCACTGAGCTACCGCCGCTTCTTAATATTTTGTATGGCCGGAAATTATCTTTTATCTTATTCATTGGAGGCAAACGTTCTTACGGATTTAGACTGGACTGCAACTGAACACGTGTGGTTTATTGTTCAACAGCCCTGCAACTCTGCAAGTAAACAAGTTACCAACAAACGGAATCTGTAATCAGAGGTCCCTACTAGAGATGCAAAAAAGCCGGCTTTTTTGAATCGATGGTTTTTTGCACATAAAAAGCCGGCTTTTGGGGGGGAAAAAACGAGAATTTTGGAAATTTTGGCTTTTTTCATTTTCATGATTTTTCTGTTTAAATAGCTTTCTTATAGTATACTCTAAAGTTAAGTAAGATTCCATGACCTGAATGCCATATTTCGCTCTGGAATTCACCATCATGATGGATGGAGCACATGCTTTATGAATTAAAGTAAAAATAAAATACGTAGCATTTGAGGGCAATTTTAGAAGCTATTTAACTTGATTTTAAGTTCTGAATTATCAATATTTTTTTCTTCTCTAGATCGTTTCTTTTTAGTCATCCATGTTTCACTTCTTAGGACTTAGTACTCTAGCTTCTAACACATAATTAAACTTATGTTTTTTAATATATCCGTCAGAGCGAACGTTTTTCAATATATTCGTAAAAGCGTACTTCCACATTTCCGTTATACTGTAGCTGTGCAATGATTTAACAATAATCTTCCTGACACAAGCTTGAATACCACTTGATAGAAATAATCAGTATCGGATTTAGAAAAAATATTTGGGAGGGGTTTTTCTGAATAATGTTTGGTTTTTCTACAAATTCCTAATTTTTTTATTTGAGGACAGCTTGAAGTTTATGAGTAAAGGTAAAACTAATATTTAGTTTGTTTTAGAAATTCCGTAATTTCGGGGTAGAGGCTTCATCCGAAAGATATCCTCACCCTAACCCTCTTCGCAAATCCATCACTGCTGGTGATTAGTAATAACAAAGATTTAAAAACGATTAGAAAGGAAGTCGGCCAGGACTCACAATACACGCACTATCTTTACATTTACAGATGGAATTAAGAAAAACTTTTGTCAAAATGGTCCAATGCGGGGTTGAATCCCAGAAGATAGAAGCGCGAAAGCTAACCACTCACTCATGTTTGTTGTGCAGTTGTGCTTAACTTAAATGTATTCTCTCTCTCTCTCTCTAGAACAAAATTTCTCCATTGACTTCTGTCCTTATCCAGGTTTGGGTACAAAACCTCACGGGCCAAAATCTCGCCTGGCCGAAACCTCGTCTATCCAAAACCCGCGGGCGAAAATCTCGCCGGCCAAAACCTCGCGTCCCAAAATCTCGTCATACCCAAAATCTCGCCTGGCCAAAACCTCGCGGTCCTGATCTCGGGACACAGAATCTCACCTGGTCTAAACTACGTAGGACGTAATCTCGCCTGGAGGAAATGTCGTCAGTATAAAACGTCGTCACGACGATTTCTTCGCTGATGAATGCTCTATTGCTGTTTGTATATATTTTGCAATAACACATAATTGCATTTTAAATAATGAGAAGAAAAATTCTAGCGCGTGCTTTGAAAATCTATCCTATATAGAAATGAAAATGACTATTTTTTGACATCATATTTCTTGAGCCACTCGACCGATCTCGATGAAATATTCAACATAGATGAGGTTTGTGCCTAAGGTGTATTTTAGAATTTCATTTAGGCGACACAACGAAGAGGAGGGGAATATATTTAAATATAAATAAAACTTAATAACCCTTGAACCACGAGACCAATCTCGATCTAATTTGCCACACAAATCAAGTTAGACCCTGGGATGGTTTTTATCATTTCACTTTGACGGGAAGAGGGAGGGGAAGGTGGAGACATATAGAAATACATAAAAATGAAAGTGGCTGCGTCTGTGACTTAATAACTCTTGAACCACTCGATTGGTCTCGATCAAATTTGCAACATAAATGGGGTTTGAACCTGGGATTTTTTTTTACTTCACTTTGACTCTGACCTTAGGAAATTCTAACAAAATCTAATAATATTTATGAAAGTATGAAATAATATCTGAGTTTTTACGTCCCTCGATTATGTTTTGTAGGTTAAAGGAGGCGTAGATGATCAGGATGAAGGAAATGATGGAACCAAGAAAGTAGGAGAAAACGAGAATAACCCAAGAAAGAACACGCTCACGATATTTTATATCTTCTTTATTATTATTATTATTATTATTATTATTATTATTATTAGTAGTAGTAGTAGTAGTAGTAGTAGTAGTAGTAGTAGTAGTAATAATAATAATAATAATAATAATAATAATAATAATAATAATAATAATAATAATAATAATAATAATAATAATAATAATAATAATAATATATAGAATTGCATATTAACAAACTCATTGGGTAAATTTTAAGGAAAGGTTTCATTCCGCAAGGTTTTGGCCAAGCAAGATTTTGGTCCGCGAGGTTTTGAGCAGGCAAGATTTTGGCCCACGAGATTTTGGGCGGCGTGGTTTTGATAACGCGAGATTTTGGGGCGAGTTTTTGGTCCGGCGAGATTTTGTCCCGCGAGGTTTTGGGCGGCGAGGTTTTGGTTGTCGAGGTTTCGGCCGCGAGATTTTGTCCGTATCCCCCTTATCCAATTCAATCCAGTTTCTACTCTGTATTCCTATTTCTGCTAGATCCATCTTAATCTTGCCCTCCCATCTCGGCCTAGGTTTTCCTAATAGACGTTTCCCGATTGGATTTCCAGTTAAAACTTTGAAAGCGTTCCTACTTCCATTCTGGCTACATGACCTGCCCACCTGAGCCTCCTATAATAATAATAATAATAATAATAATAATAATAATAATAATAATAATAATAATAATAATAATAATAATAATAATAATAATAATAGTGAATATCTACAATATATTATCATTATGCATACTTTATCTTATTTCTGACAGCAGTGTTACATACATAATTTTTCTTCAATCACAAGCCACTGTTGTGCTTATCCGATTCAAATTTCTCCTCCATATCGTTCTGCCTATTTACTCAGTAAAGTACTACTAGACTAATATTCATTCACAAAAATTCTTTGATCCAATACTTGATCCAAATTGTTTTGTATATACCCACAGTCATGTCCAGTTCCATCTAAAGAAACTAGTGTAAAAACAATTTTGTTCCCGAGCGTTATTGTAGTGTATGATTGAATTCCGGATATATGAAGGCCCATAAATACGCAATTTACATATGGGCCGTTAAAATTAGTGCAATATGCATTGGCCCGCGGAGAACTTAGAATTTGAATCACTTTTACACGAATCCGGAGAGAACACTTCGCGAATGTAGCATAGATTGTTTTAAGTAACTCATATACAGACCATGACAATAGTCTAGGAGACAAAGTTTGTGTCTGTCTCGTATCGAAGAAGTATGCACACGGTGTTCGTCCACCATAAGGTGCACTTGGCGAGAGCAGAGATGGAACCCGGGACCCCATTTTCCAGAGGTGAACGCTCTACCAATGAGCCACGGCGGCCCTTATAATAATAATAATAATAATAATAATAATAATAATAATAATAATAATAATAATAATAATAATAATAATAATAATAATAATAAGTTGTAGTAGTATAGTAGTAGTGTCATTGATAATAATTGTATTGTGTATGTATGATACTTGAAGAGAGTACTTGAACTACACACACGATTCGGCTCGTTTTGGCTCGACTCGACTTGAAACTCGAACCAAATTCGAGTCGAGTTCCGAGTCGAGCTGGAGGAAATTTTTCGAGCCGAGTTCTCGAGTCGAGTTCAAAGATGTCTGTTTCGAGTCGAGTCGAGTCTCAAAGAAAACTCGCTCGAACTTGCTCGAACTCGCTCGTGCCCATCCCTAAACGACACTTTTTAGCCCCTCAAAAATTTATTTTTTCGGCTTTCTCAAGAACTACACATGAGAATTAACCCAAAATATATGTTATTTTCTTCAGATCTATCGGCTGATATATAGCTTATTTCTGAATAATATTTTAGTCAAAGAGAAATTAAAATTTAAGAGTTAAATAATAATTGAAGACTTTGGTGCAAAAACTCAAGTTCAAAAAGCGAAAGTGTAAAGGAGATAGCTTCACAAGGGTTTCTCGTCTTCCGATTTTCTTCAAACTAGACCGAAAATAAATCGACACGTATTTTTTTTCTTTCTTTCGGAAGATAGATTAAGAGGGACAAAGGGCCCCTTTTCAAAAAGAGCCCCCTTGACTAAGACGGCCACATTAAAGAGACGAAACTCTCCCAATGCAAAGATGACTTCAAAGTAGGAAATACGGGTTTTGTCGTTTCTGCGAGAAGAGTTTCAGGGGGAAATGGCTCCCTTCGAAATGACAAAGGACCCCGCACAATCCTTACGGAAATTAGATTTCGGTGGAATTGCTTGAAATCGTGATATGTATATATTGTGTACCCGAGAAAAAGTCTCAATGGGCACAATGAAAAATCATTGACCATTTGGCCACTACTGGACCACTTTTCTAAAACAGCCGAAGATAACGATATTCTGGATTTCAGTAAAAATGACTGAAACCGTGATATTTGTAGATATTTTGATCCTGAGAAAAGTCTCAATAGGCACAGTCACCAATCACTGACCGTTTGGCCACTACAGGGCCACATTTTTGAAAACACGGAAGGTAACGGTATTCTGGATTTCGGTAAAAATGACTGAAACCGTTATATGTTGTAGATATTTTGATCCTGAGAAAAGTCTCAATAGGCACAGTCACCAATCACTGACCGTTTGGCCACCACAGGGCCACATTTTTTGAAAACACGGAAGGTAACGATATTCTGGATTTCGGTAAACATGACTGAAACCGTGACATGTTGTAGATATTGTGATCCTGAGAAAAGTCTCAACAGGCACAGTCACCAATCACTGACCGTTTGGTCACTGTAGGGCCACATTTTTACAGGACGGACTGGGATTTCAAGAAAATCGGAGACCTTTACGTTGGCCGCCCTAGTACCCCTTCTAATTGTCACAGGGACATAAACTATACCTCGTTGTAAAGGTTATGGAACGCAGATTCTAACGAGCTAACTTTTGTGTTTCTCGTGCTCAAACCGTAAAAGAAGAAGGAGAAGAAATTAAAAAAAAAATTGAAATAAAAATACATTTTCTTGAAGTTGGCAACACTATTATTTGTCGTGCGAAAGAATTGCCATACACAGGGTATTATTAGTTAGGATATGTATTTATCTTTATTGATACAGTTTTTATGCTTGTGGCCCCCTTGCAGGGAGAGTCTTTCTCCCCCAAATGCTGAGGGGGAGGGGGAACTAGTACATCCAACTTCTCCCCCTACCCTTCCGCTGCTGGACTCCCGATGTAGACGAAATGCACACCGTTAGAAAGTTTGATCCCTTGTAAAGAGATAGACACCTAAATCATCTCTTTAGGTTAATTAGGAGCGAAGTGATGGAAGTTTAAACTGCTAGCTCAACCCTTGAGCCGTTCGTCCTGTAAAGGTTAAATGAGCAGAAGGTAACGGTATTCGGGATTTCGGTGTAATTGCTTGAAACTGTGATATGGTGCTGACCGTTTGGCCACTACGAGGCCACTTTTTTGAAAACAGTAGAAGGTAACTGTATTCTGAATTTCGGTGGAATTGCTTGAAGCCATAATATGTTGCTAATATTGGATCCTGAGAAAAAGTTTCAATGGGCAAAACCACCCATCACTGACCGTTTGACTACTTAAGGACCACGTTTTTGGACAACAGCAGAAGGTGGGTTTGGTTTTCGGTGGAATTGGTTGAAACCGTGATATATTGTGGATATTGTGATCCTGAGAAAACGTCTCAATGCACACAACCACCAATCACTGACCATTTGGCAATTATGGGACCACATTTCTTAAAACAGCAGAAGGTAAGATATTCTGGAGTTTTGGTGGAATTGAATAAAGCCTCGAAAAGTCCTATCCAACAACCCGGAAAAGGATGAGTAGAGTAGCGTCTAACATCATTTAAGCATAGACAACATTACAATGTTCATCTTGAGGGACAAAGGAAAATCCTGGAAAGCACTAGATAATTTTTCTCAGGATCATAACATCTACGTTTCACAGTTTCATTCATTTACACCGTAATCAAAAATATCGTTATATCCGGCTGTTTTCAGAAATCTGGACCTGTAGTGGCCATACGGTCAACAATTGATGGTTGTGTTCATTAAGACTTTCTCTCACGATGAGAAGATCTACAACATATCACAAATTTACTCATTCTTACAGAAATCCAGAACCAGAACATCGTCATACTTGGCTGTTTTCAAGAAAGTAACCCTGTGGTGACCAAACGATTAGTGACTTGTGGTTGTGTCCATTAAGATTTTTTCTCAGGACGACAATATCTACAACATATCATGGTTTCTGTTATTTTGACCGAAATCCAGCATATCACTATCTTCGGCTCGGTTGCTTTCAAAAAAGTGGCCTTGTACTGGCCAAATGGTCAGTAATTGGTGGTTTTGCCCATGAAGACGTCTTCTCAGGATCGCAATATCTACAATATATCGGTTTCAAACAATTCCACCGAAATTCAGAATACTGTTACCTTCTTATTTTTTTAACAAAAAATCTCTGCAGTGGCCAAACGGTCAGTGATGGATGGTTGTACAAAATGAGACTTCTTTTCAGGATCTTAATATCTATAACACATCACGGTTTCATTCATTTTTACCGAAATCCAGAATACCGTTATTTTAACTGTTTTCAAAAATGTGGCCCTGTAATGGCCAAATGGTCAGTAATTTTTGGTTGTTCCCATTGAGACTTTTTCTCAGGTACACAACATATCACATTTCAAGCAATTCCGCCGAAATCTAATTTCCGTAAGGGTTGTGCGGGGTCCTTTGTCATTTCGAAGGGAGCCATTGCCCCCTGAAACTCTTTTCTCGCAAAAACGACAAAATCCGTATTTCCTACTTTGAAGTCATCTTTGCATCGGGAGAGTTTTGTTTCTTTAATGTGGCCCTTTTAGTCAAGGGGACCATTTCTTTTTTGAAAGGTTCTCTTTGCCCCTCTTAACCTATTTTCCGAAAGAAACGAAAAAATACGTATCGATTTATTTTCGGTCTTGTATATATGTGCTAAGTTTGAAGTAAATCGGACGACGAGAAACTCTTGTGAAGCTACCTCCTTTACAATTTCATTTTTTGGACTTAACGGGTTTTTGCCCCAAGGTCTTCAATTGTAGGTTATATATCTCATTAACCAAACTGTCGACTTTTAAATCTATATACAGTACAGTAGAACCTCTCCAATCCGTCACCTATGGTCAGAACGCGCACAGTACAGTACAGAAAGCACGCACAACCAAAGAAACGATACAAGAGATGACGGAGCACTAAGGCAAACAAGCACTAACAGTAAGTAAACAACAATGCCGCGACAACGGTAAACGACAATAGGACTTCTGAGTCACCGACGAAAAATTAAATTAAATTAAATTTTTGAGTTGTACGTCCCACTATTATACCGGCTGTCCTAAAGGAGACGATTCGGGAGAAGTTCGGCTCGAGCACGGTCGTATCAATCAGAGTGGCAGACCAGCCGAGGGCGGATGAGAGGGAGTTCTACACTTCTACTGTATTTAAAAACAGAAGTGACTATGTTTGTGACAATAACTCTTGAACCGCCCGACCGATCTCGAATTAATTTTCAACATAGATGAGGTTCGAACTTGGAATGGATTTTATCATTTTACTTTGAGGGGTAGGGGAAAAAGGATAGGAAACTCCACCGACAAACTTTTGAAGGCGGTTCCTTATACAAAATGAAAGAAAAAAGTTCTAATAAACATGGGTCGAAAAACGTCTCCTTTCAGAGTTATGAACTACCGAAAATTCGAAATATCACGTTTCAAATATCCTGGCTTAGAAACTATAGTGCCTATCCCAAGCGGTTTAAGGAATTACACAGGAACTGGTATACGCTCTATCTAAATATCCATGTTTCAGAATTCACTGGTACCAGCGAAACGAACACACCATTAGTACTTAAAGGAGTATCCCGATACTTCAACTTCCTTTTCACAGTTCCTTTCACCGATAACGGAAGATGGTAAAACATGGATATTTAGATAGAGAACATACTATTTCCTGTGTAATTCCTTAAACCGCTTGGGATAGGTCCTATAGTTTCTAAGTTAGGAAGTTTTGAAAGATGATTTTTCGAATTTTCAATGGATCATAACTCTAAAAGGAGGCATTTTTCGGCCCATGTTTATTACAACTTTTTTTTTTTCATTTCGTATAAGGAATCGCCTCCCAAACTGTCGGTGGAGTTACCTACCACCCTGTATATATATCGGGTGATTCCGTTAGCCCGTCCCAGGCCTTTAAATCGACAACGGTCCGAGATATGTACAAACTGAAAAACACGTACGTATCCCATTAGTTGCAAAGGACAACAGAGCGAAGTAAAAAGTTTTCGTCCCAGTGTCCCCCGCAGGGTCCCAGACGGGGTCCAACTAAAAATTGTCAAATGGAAAGAGGGGTCAAGTGGTATATCGCTTGAAAGCTCTTGTAAAAAGAATGAAGCTACAAGTCCCGATTCGCTACGATCACCCTATGCAACATGGCGGCGGGTCAAAATGTCATCAAAAGTTGCATTGAAATGAATGTGAAAAAAACACATATTTCAGTGGAATTGGCGGTAAAATTGCTGGACAGTGCGCGGTAGCCCTGGAGAGTTGTGGTGTCCATCATAAAAACACATCAGCGAGTGGTGTACACAGCCGAAATATTGAGTCAATGATACTAGTCGGTCGGGAGAAAACAACTGTTTTCACTTTGCTTGCACAGAATTCTTCGAGATGTGGAACGAGGCAAGTATGCTCTACCAATGTTTCCTGCATCTGTTTTGTAAGAGGTCTGGGGCTCTTCCCAGATCTTGACCTTGGTGTCCGCTCAGGATGTGTATTTGAAAGCCCTTTGTCGGTTGTTGTGATGTTGCTTCTTAGGGTGGCCTCTCCCCTCCCAGACCTCCGACACTATGGGACCAAGGAAATTGAACACTGTATCCTCCCGACTGGCTAGTGCAACGGACGAAATATTTCGGCTGTGTGCACTATGCGATGATTTGTTTCCATGATGCACACCATAATTCTCCAGGGTACAGCAATTACATGGAACATTCCCCTGGGACATGTTTTGCACCATTTGCCCGCATTCAGCCCAGAACCCAAAGCGGCGGTATAAATAGATCTTTATGCTAGACTTGTCGTGTGCTATCCAGTGACGTATAAATCTTGCCAATTCCCGAGTGTCACGTTGCGACCCTCTTCGCGTTATTGTGTTATTTCCGGTCGAGAATGCATTTTCCCCCCAATTCCCGACCTAGGTTTGAATGATCTCACAGCCTGGTTCGTCTGTATACCTATCTTAACCTCAGTGTACCTCAGTAGCAACTGGCGAGTAATGGGATTGACGCAAGGTTCCAGCCCTGTCCTTACCCGCCCTTTTCTTCCTTATAGGTCATGTAAAAGTGAAATTCATGAGACATTAATGTCGTGAAACGTATAACTTCAAATGAAATACCGAAATGGATAAACATACACATCTTTGATAACGATTACTGTAACTGGATTGTGCTGTTTGCTGGTTTATGTTTGTTGTACAAAACATACGCCTTTCGAGAGAAACAGTCGCAGACAGGCACGAATTGAAAGGCACGAACGTGAGGTACGCTGGAACACAGTTTGTTCCACAGTAAGTTGAGCAGGCTTTGCTGAAGGGTCGTTAGTACGAATTGTAGTGAAGTACTTGTGCTGTGCAAAAGAAATACACGCTACGAATTGAGTTGTTTGTTTGTGTGTGTGTGTGTGTGTGTGTGTGTGTGTGTGTGTGTGTGTGTGTGTGTGTGTGTGTGTGTGTGTGTGTGTGTGTGTGTCAGAAAGCTTCCATTTCATTGTAGAAGGTGGCACATACTACCCTAATATCGTGTGTTAGTGCAGTGTCGGCTAAAGATAGCATTGTATTGGAACAATGCCATATACGAACGAGGAGGCATTTGACATGTTAATGATGTAGGCGAGACTATAGAGCTGCAGCCCGAATTTATAACGCAAGGTTCCCACAGCGACAATCAATTTCCCATAATGTACTTCGCCGATTAGCAAATCGTCTGAAACAAACAGTGCGCATACCTCCTCAATATGGGGGTCACAAACATGCTCCAATTGTAGATGACAACGATGTCGTTATTGATGTTTTGGCTGCTGTCGAAGTACGTCCTAATGCTTCCTCCAGAGATATTGCCCGGGATAGCGGAATTAGTCAAACAAGTGTACTGCGCATACTGTGGAAGCATAAACGCCACCCGTATCATATCTCCTTGTGCCAGGTGCTAACAGATGCCGACCGTAATAAGCGCCTCCAGTTTTGTAATTGGGCCTGTCAGAAATTAGGACAAACCCAACGTTTTTCAGTATGTACGTGCTGTGGACGGACGAAGCAATATTTACAAGTGATGGTCATGTCAACCTACACAATGCGCATTATTGGGCTGCGGAGAATCCGCACTGGACACTACAGATCGACCGACAAAGACGTTGGAGCATCAATGTGTGGGGTGGTATCATTGGAACACATGTAATTGGGCCCTGGTTTATTGATGGAAATTTAACGTCGGCTCTGTTCCATCAATTCTTGACAGAACATCTACCGCAACTGCTGGAAAACATCCCACTTCATGTGTGGCGTAATATGTGGATGCAATTGGATGGTTGTCCAGCACATGCTGCTCGTATATGCAGAGGTGCATTAAATACTTTATTTCCGCACCGTTGGTTAGGAAGAGGGTCCAATACTCCTTTCCCTCCTTGCTCTCCAGACCTTACGTGCATGGGCTATTATTTCTGGAGTCGACTCAAGGAGCTTGTTTACACGAATAAACCAACTACATCAGAAGATATGAGGCAACGTATAATGACCGCACTTCGAAGCATAGGAGAGGCAGAACTTGAAGCTGTGGGCTATAATTATTATCGCCGTCTGGACCGTTGTCTTGCTGTACATGGACGACAATTTCGGTAAAACGTGATGTAAAACGTGCTGTGTGAAGTGCACATCTGTTCCATAACGGACAGCAGCCGTCTCCAAGGTAAATATGATGTATCCTTTGTACGTTATGCAATGGTAAATTAATTCTTAGAACATCGTTAGACGTTTCAATATAATATGCTTACTGTCCACCATAACGCTTCCATTTCCATATTGTGTATGTTACCAGTGTTGACTACGAGACGAAAAAAGACAACACTTTTCAGTAGTGTCACGAAAGAGGACTGAACAGTCTCTGTAGTATTGTACCCGGAAAACGTATGTTACCAAGGAAATATAGCTGTTCAAAATGTTCAGGTCTTCCCTCCAGCACAATCAAACAACTGCTAATTTGGAGGTGGACCCGGCCTGGATATCTAGAACTGGTTACCGTGATATGTTGTACTTTTGAAATAATGAGACACTTGTTTTTCAGTTTTTACATCTGGCTGCCCGTTTCAGATTTATAGGGGTGGTCGGCCATATTGTTTTCAATGCAACTTTTGATGACATTTTGACCCGCCGCCATGTTGCACAGGGTGATCGTAGAGAATCGGGACTTGTTGTAGCTTCTTTCTTTTTACAAGAGCTTTCAAGCGATATACCACTTGACCCCTCTTTCCATTTGACAGTTTTGAGTTGGACCCCATCTGGGACCCTGGGACGAAACTTTTTACTTCGCTCTGTTGTCCTTTGCAACTAATGGGATACGTACGTGTTTTTCAGTTTGTACATATAAATGAAATCTTTCAGTTTTACGTCCCACGTTATGCCGGTTAGGCTAAAGGAGACGGTGATTATAAGAAATGAATGAAACATTCCCCCTTCCCTCGCTGACCCCCGGCTCGCATACAATGGTAGCTGAATTTGCAAGTCATCGATAATAGAAGTGTCACCATTGGTCTCAGCGACCGGGAAAACTATGGATTTGACACTGATATCGGCCATTTTGGATTACTTTTACATGTCTCGGTATCCCCTCCAGTGACCTGGGCCGCAGCCAAATGGAGTGAATTTGGAAGTTAATGCGATCAGAGTTTCACCATTGATCTCAGCGACCACGAAAATTATGTATTTGACACTAATATTGGATTATTTCACATGTCTCGGTACCCCTTCCCCCCTCCGGTGACACTAGGCCCGCAGCCAAATGAGATGAATTTGGAACTTAATGCGATCGGAGTTTCACCGTTGATCGAAAACTATAAATTTGACACTAATATCGGTCATTTTCTACTAAACGCCCCCCTGAGACACCTCTGGTTCGAAATTTGAAAAAAAAAAAACGCTTCGTCTTTATCTGCGACCTGGACCAAAGTACCCGTGACCAAAATTTGGTAACTCTGGATCCACTCGTCTGATTCCCAGGCCCCACACAGACAGACAAACACACAAACAAATTCTTAAGTCGCACCGTGAAAGCAAAACGATAGGAACCATTCCAAACCCGAACTTAATCAATGTTGAAAATTTGATCAAGATCGGTCATATAGTTCAAGAGTTATTGTCACAAACTTGGACACTTTCTTTTTTATTTATATAGATAGATTATATCCCTAGTATTTTAATTAGACCTATTAAGAATACTGATACTCAAAGGTTCAATAATAAAGAAATTACTCGTAATTTGTAATTTTAAAAAACAAAGGTTGTAGGCAAATATTAAAGTACTCCATCTTCCCCCAATCTTCCCTACATGTTAACGAAAACATTATGTACCTTTGATCTTTCAACGTATGTAGAGAACATTAACACTTCGTCAAATTCCCTTTTTGCTTACTCTCTGTAATCTGATTGTATATTAATTTTAATAACAGTAATTTTTATCACACAGTATTTTACTCTGCTGAGATTCTCTGTAGGTTCCGGGATCACACATAAAGCTTCAGTTTCTTTGACGTAAGAGATTGTATTTCCTCTTCCCCCCCCAAAAAAAAAACAATGTAGGTATAAATAGCAAAGTAATCAACATTGTAGAGCAGCATCTATTTACGTAGTCCAATCCACCTGTATCTTGCACTTTTTATTACTGGGAAAAACCGAGATGAAAGGCATTCCCTGTTAACAGTCTTCTGACATATAATGTCTTTATGAGAAGAGTATTTTCATGTACTTTTTTTCCCTATTCTTTCATTCAGGTGTTGTATTTTGTAAAAGCACTATTGAGCCATATACTTAATTAGGCTCATTTAGCAAATTAGGCCTTGAAGGCAACAATCTATATTTAGAACAAAGCCACATCTCTGTAACTGCGATTTCCATTGACGTTGATGACAGGTCCCAGTGTTTTCAGCATTTAAATACATGTACTTCCTTTCTATGTTTATTTAACACAACTTTTGTTACATAATAATCTTCTTATTTGAAATGAATATTTATAAAATCATATGAAGATACGTGTATTCCGTGGCACATCTAGGATGCGACAAAGGGGCTGAAACCCTTGTAGCGCTGAAGAAACAATATATATATATATATATATATAGTATTAACACTATAAAAATAATGGAAAAATCAAAATATCATTTTTTCAAATCTCCTTCGTCAATTACATTCCCTCTTTAAGAAGAGGAAGAGAAACTGGTTGAGACATTGGTTAAGAAGGAACTATATCATGAGGAACGTGCTAGAGGATATGGTGGCAGGGAAAAGAGGGAAGGGGTCAAGAAGACTGCAATTAATAGACGATATCAAAACAGAGAAATTGTACGTGAAGACGAAAAGATTAGCGGAAGACCGTGTAGCATGTAGCATGGAAACTTTTCAAATGCAGCAAGTGAGCTGCCAATAATAATAATGATGATGATGGTGATGATAATGATGACCCTATCTTATATTGAGCATAACACTTCCAATACTGCTACATGAGAAGCACGCTCGTGGCTGTATGATGAGCGCCGGAAACCTGAGTTCGATTCCCAGTGTGGAAGCTCATTCGATTCGGATACCATGTTAAGGTTGTAGATCCATGTCTCATATAGCCTTAATGTTGAAAGAGATGCTAAATTCCACTCCAACCAACAAAGTGGTTGTATGGTACAATATTTATAACTCTCCACGCACACAATCCAGCTAGCATCCTTTCTTTGCCTTTAAAACCAATCCTAGATATCCCTACTGAAACGTTTGTTAAATTCCGAAAATCTGTGAAGAATTTGGGAGAAAAAAATTAACACGAGTACAAAAACAACGTTGATTGCAGCAATGGTGACGAAAAACAAAAGCAATGTTGACTGCAGTAAAGGTGACGAAAAACCAAAGCAACGTTGATTGTAGCAATGGCGACGAAAAACAAAATTAATGTTGATAGCAACAATCGTGACGAAAAACAAAAGCAATATTGATTGCAGCAACGGTGACAAAAAACAAAAGCAATGTTGATTACGGCAATGGTGGCGAAAAAGCAATGTTGACTGCAGCAAAGGTGACGAAAAACCAAAGCAATGTTGATTGTGACAATGGTGACGAAAAACAAAAGCAATGTTGATTGCAGCAATCGTGACAAAAAACGAAGAGCCAAAGGCGGGTACGCTAATCGCTTATCCACAAAGAAACACAAAGAGTTTAATGGGAGTATATGTCAGTACCAGTTTCACTTCAATAAGTGAGCATAGTTCTCATTCAGCATCAATTTTTAGGTTTACGAAGAAATTCGATTTTTCTCCATTTTCTCGAAAACTACGCATGACATTTTATAGTCATTTGCATCATTTTGTTCAGCTCAATCAGATCTATTGATTAGTATTTTAACTATTTCATCTTTGGAAAAAAAATCATCCATTCAGCGTTAATAACACAGCCACACGAAAAGAATTGAAGTTCTGTGTACCGGCCCCAAGGATATGAATTTAATGTATTTTGTTACACAGAATCCAAATTTCGAAACCAAAGGACGATCGACCATGTCAATTTTGTTTTATGGGCGAAAAACGTGTGTTCTCCCTATTCAAAGTCACTCAAATTTTTCGCCCATAAAAATGACATGGTGGATCGTCCTGAGGTTTAGAAATTTGGATTCTGTGTAACAAAATACTTCGAATCCATACCCTTGATTGCGGTATACAGAACTTTTGATTTTTGTGGTTGTGTAATGTAGAATTTTGCATGTTTTAACTTATTTCAAAGCCAACACAACACTTTGAAATCGGATAATATGTGTTAACGGTATAAATGTAACTTGTACACTTTTACACTGTAGGCGTTACTTCAAAGACGATTAGCCGTTTTTAAGGTATAACACTTTCAATTCGAATGTAGATTTTAGAGACACCCTGCCCTGTATTACAACTAAGTAAGGAAATAAGTAATTGTACGCTATAACAATTCTTTTTATTTACCAGCTAGAGTTACTTTGCACTGTAACGTAAATATGGCAAAGAAATCTATTGAAAGAACGTATCAATATCCCAGTATTCACATAGAAGAACTTGCAATTATTGTTGGAAGGTGTTTGTATGTCTCTCTGTGTGTGGAAGCAGAAAACATGTACTTTTTTAAAAATAAAGAAAGAAAGAAAGAAAGAAAGAAGCATGCGTGGTAATTTATTTTTTTTTTAAAAAAAAAATAACGTATTAATTATAAAGAGTCGGGATAAAAGAAAATCGGAAAATATCTAAAAAGTTTCTCACGCGTATTTTTTTCAAAACACATTTTAAAATCAATACTCAGTTTCATTATCAGACAGAAAATTTTATTTGTTTTCACTTTTCATATGCTATTCTCACAAAAAAAAATGTGTATGTAATAGGCAGCTATGTTTACGTGTATATAATAAATAGCTACATAAAAAGTAAAGAGAAAAGATGTGCATTATTCACACCATCCGCTCCATTTGTTCACCTACATAAAGGTTGTGAAATTAGAAACGTAATTAGTATGTACACCAAGCTCCTTACAAGCTTTTTCTTTAACACAAGCTATTTAACTACTCAGTCGATATTAATGAGAATAGCAATGGCCGTTATTTAAATATATGGTAAACGATGCGAATATCGACACCACTTGGGAATATTGGAAATAATTCATTCATCTCAACAACACTGGAAAAAATAAATAGTACATCAGCTATCTTGCTCTAAAATGACAGTCAGTTGAATGTTGAACACTTGAAACCAACTACTATTTACTAATACTTTTCTTACAATAGATAAAAATGGCAATATTGCAAGCATCTAAAGATAATATTGCCACTTATGAATCCCAAGATTTAACAAATATATATACCTATACATTTGACTTGTAGGTTTCCAATCCAATATTGTAAAAGAACATAATCAGAAACACAATAATTAAGTCTATAGCAAATAATACACAATGAGCCATCTACTTTAACAAATACGTCCTGTAAGTATTAAAATGATAATCCTTCTCTGTGGATTCACATAATGCACATGTACTGTATTATGAAAAAAAAACTTTTTATCGTCCAACAATGCACAGTCTAGAATAGTCCAGCTACTGACACATTTTCCTGACTCATAGTTTTCATGAAACTCCCATCATACATTCCATACATTGAATCCAGGAACTTAAGTCTTGTTGTTGGCAATGAAACTCCCCACAATCACTACAAAAATTGTCTTCCTGATGGTGCTTCTTCTTAGTAATAGATTGACTTTGACTCACACAAATTTTCGGATCATGAACACTTTCGAATTATCTGAATGGTCCAATTGTACTTAATTCACTCTTCCTGATTTTGTTTGTATTTATGAGTCACTTTTGGACAGGGTTGATATGTTTAAAACAAAATGTTTAAAACAAGCGTTTAAAACATGTTTAAAACGAGAGCTGTTATTTTATTCAGTTTGTTTTAAACGTTTTAAACAAATTGTTTTAAACGTGTTTTTTTTTCGATGGTGGTTGGACATGTTTAAAACAACTAAAATATCAGATTGAAGAAGCTAATTTAAATTTCTAACAAATAACCCATCCTCCGCAGGATTTGTGCATGGAGTAAATTACAAGCAGAGTTATATTCTTATTATAACAGTAATTACTGAACGAAATTCTGCGTATCAATGTGCGTATAACTAAACCAATAAAAAATTCAAGTGAAGTATTTGAACATTTCTTAATTTCCAAGAATAACGGAGGTTAAACACAATATACATTATTCTAATATCCAAATTTACAAATTCAAAACTTGAGTATTTTTGGTCACTATCATTTCTTTAATAATGAACAGTTCTCACATCACAAACTAGAGAAATACTGTGACAAATACAACTCATAGAAAAGAGCAGTGACTAGCCTAGAAATGACATATTTTAACTAAATAGTTTTCAAGATAGACCTACATCTCTATTTGCAACATGGATAGCTAACAATGATTAGTGTCTACGGCATAACAACACAATTAACCCTTAGATGCCCGCCAGAGATTTTAACAAAATGGTAGACTAACACGTTCGAGGCCCTCGTGACCCCCCTAATTATCACAGAATCATGATTTATACACAGTTGGAAAGCTTGTAGACCACAAATTCCAACGAGGTAACATTCGTGAAATTCCCGCCGTATTCGACTATTCGTAGAAAAAGAACAGACACAAAAAATCATTAAAAATATGAAAATATTGACTTTGCCGGGCCCTGGTAACCCTTGCAATCACCCTACGCTGACAAAATGATGCTAATGTATAGGCCACATACCTGCAACAATAATATAAGAAATATTAGCCATTGTTGCCACTGTGTAATGAATTCGTTTTATGTAGGAAATATTTTTTAAAATGCGCAGAAAAACATGCACGACATTCTCTTCCCTCCCCCACCATAGGTACCATGTCCTTATGCAAATCATTTTTGCTGCACACATCATGTATAGGGTACAATTTTGAACACTTTAGAAACTTTTTTTTTATTTTTGGACAAACTAGACGTAAGAACAGGACAATTTTTGGTAAATATAATAAAGTTTGTAATCTATGTGTTGCGTTACAGAAATATTAAGAAAAAAACTCTGTTACAATATCCATAAACATAATTTTTTTGCTAGCACAGAAACGTTCAGATTTGTACCACATCAGGTACAATTCCGAACACTGGTAGGTACAATTTCGATCACATACATTTTCCATAAATAAATTGTTTCTTACCTTGTGCACCTACACACACTTCATGATACCCTACTTGGCAAGACTGGCATCGTATCCAGTCGCCTTTCACGAGGGACTCTTCGCTGTAATAGCTCAACTGGCAAAAGCTACATATGTCCTCATTTGCTGGAGTTAATGCCCTACTTCTTTGCGGTTGTCTTGTAATTTGAAGCTTCTTTCCTGGAGTAGGCCGGTTAACAACACAGGATTTCTTAGCCTGTGCTTCAACAATGTGAGCTTTGCTTGTAAGATGGAACGAGGTTAGGAGTTTTCTTTTACGTGTAGGAGGTTTCTTCTCAGAGGTTTTGAGGATGCTACGAACCAAAGCATTTTCCGGAGAATCGGAGGGGTTTGGTGTAGGTAAGAGAATGGTAGGCTTGTCTTCGTCTTGTGGCGTAGGAGAACCTGAGGTATTTCGTGTAGGTGAGATAATAGTGGGCCTATCTTGATCTTGTGACGTACGTGAATCATCAATTTTCGATATTCCTGGTGCAAAATGTCTTTAGTTTTAGTGTTGTTCCTAGACTGATTGTTTTCTTCCAAAGACAATACGAACAGGCGGAAAGGAGCAAATTTGGACTTTGGAAAACCGTTTCGGCGAAAAGGGCATGATTTCAGTACACGCAAAACCTTTTATGGCCGGGCCAACAGAAGCTGCCTCGTTCCAAGCCTCGCAAAAGAGAGGATTAAATCTGAGCTTAGACAGATCCTCGTTGGGATGGCGATGTTGCCAGTTTGTTGCTTTGCTGTGGTAGTGTTCCTTCAGAGACTTGAACAAAGTTCTATCTAAAGGTTGCGTACTATGAGGTGGTAAACCCATGAGCTCGATCTTATTCTCCACGTTACTCTTCTCGAATTTCAAGGCATTAAAATTGGTGTGGCTTCCATGATTGTCCAGTATAAGCAAAACTTTACCAGGAGTTTTGTATGTACATAAACGCTGCAACCAACTAAGGAAAAGCCTTTCGTTGCTGTAACCACACTCGCTTAACTCCACAAATGTGCAAGGTGGCAAACCGTCATTAAATTCCGGGCGCATTCTGACACCTTTGAAAATGATCGTCGGTGGAATGCAAGAGCCACAAGCATTGCAGCAAGCAACGGCCGTCACGTTTTCCCCTTTTTCAAAGTTGGTTAGTGACACGATCTCACGCTTTCCTTTTTGACTTACTATTTTCACGGGTCTATTATTCAAGGGAATCCCTGTCTCATCCATGTTGTATATGCATTGAGGCTTATCAAACAAATTAAAGTCATTCATTACACCTTTGAGAATTCCTCACTTCTTCTTCGTTCAAACCTGCAGCTCTAGCTCTCGATAGTCCTTCTGGTTTCCTCAAACTTATGTTTGGGCGCCTTTTCATAAAGGCTTTGAACCAGTCATCAGCAGCTATCTTCACATCTAGATTCCATGGATGCCGAACTCCACAGGCCACAGCCACATCAAAAGTAGCACGTTTTACTTGCAAGGGTGTAAGTCTTAATCCTCTGTTCTCGAAGTACACTAACCTATTCACCAAAGCCTTCTCTGTTTCTTCCGATAGTATACTGTGGGATGTCCAATTTTGCCTGTCACCCGTGGAGTAAGTCCAATCTGTCTTTCCTTTTCTTTGTCTACACGGTCATGAAGGGGAACTAGTAGAATGTGATACAATGCCGATACTCCTCTTAACGATAAATCACCCAATAAAACGCTCTTCACTGCTATTACCATATTAGAAGGATTTCACAAAAGACGCTTCTTCTTTTCAGTTTTCCGTCGTGGCATCTGTATTGACAAAACACGAAAGGCACACTGAGAATGGTAGCACAACTGGCTGATATGTACCTTCAACCTAGTGTTCAGAACTGTCCCTTATTAGTGTTCGAAATTGTACCTTTCGCTATAATTTTTCTGCGACTATACAGTTACAAATGCTGCTCATAGATGGCATCTGCTTTACCATGCTTGTTTCCATCATGGACCGTGCAACATGCTACAGTAAACTAACAACCAACATTTCGCAATTTAAAGCAACAATACAACGTCAAACAATTAGCTATTTTATAGTACGACATTTTCTATGATTGATATACATACCTTTACTTGAAGAATGATTTCTGTACGGCCTCAATAAACAGCTAAACACACAACTCTATCAGAAACAAACAAGCAAAAGAGCCACTGTCAACGCGATATTCTTCACTCAGTGTTGGAAACTGTTGTATTTCGAAAAATGGTGCAAAAGCTTACTGTGTTCAGAATTGTACCTGTTCGAAATTGTACCCCCTTACCCTACGAACAAGAATTATGCTTCTAGACCACTTAAGTGAAATATATCTTGTCTTATATGGAAACGTCCTGAAAATAAATGTAAATTTGAAAAATGTGACCCTCTCTTCCTCTATAAACAACAAGTACACATACAGGTTACTATCATGTATGGGAATACTTCATTGCTTCACATATTTAAATACAATTTTTTATGGATGTACCACAAAGGGCGGAGGAATGGCCCACAAAATCTAATGTAAACAATTTGATGAAAAATTTAAAAAACGAACTTCATCCTCCCTCTCTCGGCCGTACATATAAACCTCCTACATACATAAAATGCATACTGGCGGAAAGCTTCATCCCTTAGGAATTCTTTGGTACCAAATTATCTTTCTAGCTTAATTAGGGGCTGAGCTATTGATGTTTGTTGAAACAATAAATATAATTTACGTCAAAAAACTGAAACTCCAAAAATTGGCTGACTTTGCCCCCTCCCTGCTCCTCCATATAAGCAAGAAGTACAAATTCATGATATTACCATGTAGTGGCCTACTTCATTGCTTCACGTACCAATTTTTATGAATCTATCCCCCAAGAAGGGGAATGGCCAAAAAAAACTGTTGAAAAACAAAAACACGATATTTACCCTCCTCCCACCGCCACGTAGTACCGCCACATACATAAAATGCACACCGGTGGAACGCTGCATTCTTCAGGAATAAATTGGCATCAAAACTATTTTCCTGCCTTAATTAGGGATTGAGCCATTGAGGTTTAAAGCCCTGACACAGCAGTTTAGATTGTTTTAAACAAAATAAACATTTTAAACTTTTTTTCTTTTAAAACAAAGTACTTTGTTTTAAACATTAAAAACGTTTTAAACAAAAAAGCATGTTTTAAACATAAAAAACGTTCTTTTTGTTTTCTAAAGTGTTTTTTTTTTTCAACCCTGCTTTTGGAAGACCCTTCAAATTCTACCAGCAATTCCCGTTTCTGAATAACTACTTTGGTTTAAATGATTTTCTGCAAACCTTTGAACGCTGAATCTTCGGCGTTGATAAAAAGTCAGCTACGCTACGTACTTTGATATAAGTTCCTCAGGAGAGTTTGTAATGATCTCTTATGTTTATCATGATATATAGAATTTTGAGTTGGGAACTCATCTGTCGGAGCTAGACACTTATCTTATTCTGAAGTGGATCTGTCAGTATTTTATTGGTTGCAGGGTTGTACGCATCTTTCGATTTCTCATAGATTAAGCTAGGAGCAAAAGCAGTTTCTAGGAACAATATGGATTATAATGTTAGGGGCTGATTTCTATTGCCTTAAACTCTAAAGTAGCGATTGGAAGAGTTGCGGACCTGCAGTGTACTCGAGAAAAAAACCTTGTAAACTGTTCCTTGTTCAAAAATTTTCCAGGATACAGTGGTTGAAATATGTCTGTGGCTTCATTCTTGGCTACTTTGAGATATTTGAAGCAACTCGCTTCAAATGAAAAATGAAATCTTTGAGTTTTACGTCCCACAGTTATGCCGGTGAGGCTAAAGGAGACGGTGAAGATGAGAAATGAATGAAATATTGGAATGAAGAAAGTGGGGGAAACGGGAGAACCCACGAGCACGGTATTTGTCCACCACAAAGTCCACACGGCGCGAGCTGGGATCGAACCAGGGACCCCAAGCACCGGAGGTGAACGTTCTACCACTGAACCACCGCGCCCCCCTTGCTTCAAGTGGTTGCGGTTCGTGGCTTCAATGAAGAATTGCGATATTGCTAACGAGCGTGTGTGGCGATATTGTCAGCATTACACTATTTTAATTATTCATTACTGTATCCAATACTAACGAAAGGAAACACACCTTTTTAATCACTTACAATTGAACCAAAGTCTTATGTGATACAACATATATTGGAGAATTGTGTGTATAAAATAAAGAGAATACGAGGGTACTTAACCAAAGTGTTCTGTGAAAATTGACGATATTTTTGTTTCTTCAAAGCACACAACGTATCTTCTTCCATACAGTCTCAGACGAATTGACGCAAAGGAAATGTCCCGAAAATATGTTAACGTGCTACCAGATAACCAACAAATATGTAAATAAACAAACAGTTCTTCGTCAGTGTTGCAGCTTCCGATGATAAAATCATATGCTTCAGCGGCGACATTGTCAACATAACGTTAGTTGCCTCTATAACTCTATATGATTGTATTTGATTCACATTCAAAAGATGTTATATCAATTTACCTCAAACATTGAAATGTGAACGTCACACACAGAGGACAGGAAATCCCTTCCCCACAACGTCTTTTTCAAAGTCAATGATTGCATATACCACCGCATAAAACTGTTATAAGTTGAACTTGAAATTCTTCTTTTTAGTAACTTAGTTAGGTTCTGCGACATAACACTGTAAAACATTTCATAAGTAAATTTACAAAAAAAAAAAAAAAAAAAAAAAAAAAAAAAAAGTGGAAATATTTTGTCGCTACTCTATGTAAATCAATTTATGTCTATAAAGTAAAATTACTAATATAAAATGGTGTAAAATTACATGTTTATTAATAAAAATATCATACATTCTTATAAATTTACTGTAAATTTGTAAAAAGACTTAGTACATTGTTTTTTCAGTGTAGCCGAGCGACCTATCCAACTTTGAGTGTGTCATTTAAAAACTATCGAAACTGCCTGTGTCAATGTAAGGGTGCTCTGTCTTGCTGGAAAATGAAGCCAAGAAGTCTTCATTAAGTTATGAGTAGAGACCGGATGTTTAGGCACTAAAAACCTGGAAAATAGGCAGGCAAATAGGCACTAAAAATTTAAAAATAGGCAGTAAAATAGGCACTAAAATGTAACTCGAAATAATGAAGAGATATACTCAATATAATTAAAAACTAGATTCAAGTCATAGATAATGTTCAAAGAATATAGAAACATACTTGTTTGTTAATATCTTCTTTTATTGTATATATAAAAACGAAGTCTGTTATGCATTCCATATATACTGGGAGAACCGGAAAGATGTGCACATACGTCAAGAGGTGATTCATAACATCAAAAAAAGACAAAAAGTCCTTTTGCATGTTGTCGAATTCCACGTCGTGTCGGAGTGACAAGGGGGCGAACTTGGAATCCAAAATCAAATCCTGACAATTGGAACGAGACATAAAGGTGTACACATACTTCCGGAGGTGATTCGTGATATTCAAGAGGACTTTTTGTCTTCTTTTCATGTCACGAATCACTTCTCGAAGTATTCGCACATCTTTCGGTTTCGTTCCAATTGTCAGGATTCGATTTTCGATTCCAAGTTGGCACTCTGTCACTTGTACATGACACGGAATATGAAAAAAATACACGAGGACTGTTTGTCTTCTTTTGATATCATTAATCACTTCCCGAAGTATACGCACATGTTTGAAGTTCACTCTGTATATATATATATATATATATATATATATATATATATATATATATATATATATAAGGGCGGATCTAAGGGGGGGCTACGGGGCTTTAGCTTTACACTAGATAAAACGGCAAATTATGGTTTAGCCCCTCCCTTGATCATATCCTGGATCCGCCACTGTATATATATATATATATATATATATATATATATATATATATATATATATATATATATATATATATATATATATATATATATATATATATATATATATTGCAACGTACCACGTGCTTGTGTTTACAAACACCTAATGTACACATATATGTGTGTATTATTTATGTTATATAAAATACATTTTTCCCAATAAAGGCTTAATTTGAAGAAAATCCATAGAATAGGCAACATTAGGCACTAAAGCAATTATTTAGGCAGTAAAGGTCGAAATAGGCAAAATAAACTTGGCTTAAATTGAAACTATAACCCCCCATATAAACTTTAAAACGTTATTTTTGATCATATCTTTAATATTAAAGAATAGGCATTTTGCCTAACATCCGGTCTCTAGTTATCAGAAAAGCCAGTTCTCCAGTATTTCGAAGTAAATACACTCATTAACTGTGTTTTCCTCGAACAAGAAACGACCGTAAACCTTTCTTGCAAAAAACAGCACTGAACGCGTTAACTATCGGCGAATCTCTCTCGTGCTTTGAAGTTGTACATTGATTTAGAAGTTTCCAAATTCCCATGTTGTACAGGTTGACTTTACTGTTTTGATAGAATCATCACCAAAGCCATTTAGATTTCAATTCAGTGAAGATTTAACGGCAGTTGTTCCCATTGGGTTATTCAGCTATTATCACATTCGGAGAGAGATCTAGCATTGGCCTTAGAAACATTGTGACATACTCTTTCAAGAGATATGCATACCAATCACGGTCAATTCACATGATTGCAGGGATATAGAGCTCTGAAATTGGGTCCATCGTTTTGATACATGTGTATTGTCATTAATTCAATACAAAACTTGTTTCCTTCCCTGACAAATTCATCCCTCGTTTCCTTGGAGCTTACATCTTCCCTACAACTTAAAAAGATAAAGGAATAAAAAAAGTTTTTTTCTTCAAAGAAAATTTCGAGGAATATTCCTCTTCTAGTCCTGTTTCGAAAATCTCCACAATAATTGACTGAGTACAGATTTTGAAATTAGTCGATGTTTACATTCATACAAATATATTTACACTATACTATATTTGATTACTGTATGAGTTGTGAGCAATATAAATAGTGTAGCCAGTCTGTATCGGATACCTTCCATTTCCCATTAATGTCCGTCATTGTATATATGTAACAAATTAATTCGTTTCACTTTGTGAAGCTACGGTAAATGTCCAAACTACAGGGATCCAATTTTAGCACGTGGTGAATCTATAACATCCGGAATCATGAGAGAAAAAAAGTGGTAATGGAACTTCAATTGTTTAAGGACTTACCTTCGTGTGGAGGGTCCAGTATTGAGATCAGAAGCTGTTAATGTACCACTTCTGATTTCAATAAGAACATAAAGTGAGAAATTAACCAATTTTTGCGACATTAAATCCATAAATGATTTTCCATTAAAAATATCATAAAGAGCACTTTACTCATGAGGTGAAGTTTCTCCGGTCAATTCTGTCCACATTTTATTAATAAAAGTTCCACTAAGAAACTACAAGATGGTATAAATATTTTTTTTATTTAAAAAAATTAACAAGGAGCAGTTTATTCTTGAAAGAGAGTTTTTCCTGGCCTATTTTCTTAGAAACGACTCAGGCAATTTTGTCCATATTTCATAAATAAACATTTCTCTAATAACCCTACAATATGACATAAATACGAATTTCTCATTGAAAAAAAAATCTGCAAGGAGTAGTTTGCTCCTAAGCTTATTATTAATTTTGATAAACATTTTCGTAATAAAGTACAGCATAACATAAAGACCGCAGTGGCTCAGTAGTAGAGCGTTCACCTCTGGTGTATGGGATCCATGGTTCGATCCCAGCTCGAGCCAAGCCAACTTTGTGATAGACAAACACCGTGCGTGTGGATTTTCTTGAGTTCTCTCGTTTGTTCTCACTTTCTTCATTCCACCATTCAATTCATTTCTCATCGTCACTGACTCCTTTAACCTAGGCTTTATAACCGTGGGACATAAAACTTAAAAAATTTAATTTCACATTTTTACAGCATAATATAGGATTCAATTTAACCTGAGAGCAAGAAAGTTCAATGTGGTTCCTATACGTTTTATTTAAAACTATAATATTGCTCAAAAATAAGATATAATTATACAAATCGACAGACGATATCGGGCTGTGCAAAAAGACATTTTTAAAAGGCAATTCTTATGTGTAGTTTTCGAAGAAATGGTGCTAGAAAGTATGTCATATGTTATTAATAACAATTTATAGATTTTATCCTATTAGAACAAATCGTTTATTTATTTATGCGCATTTGAATACCATTGGTTCTATCGTGCTTTGTCTGCTCCTAATGGTGACACACTTATTCCTAATAGTGACGCCCATGCTACTTACAAGATTAACTGATTCTAATAACTAAAAGAATTAGTTATTGAGTTGAATAACAAAATAAAAAGAAACAATATTGAAATTTTAAATAATAACACGAGTAATGAGCCTGTTACTTTACTGAAACCATACCATGACCGCGGGAAAAAGTAATATTGTAAATGTGTTTATTGTTTTAAAACTTCATTTATGTTAAAACGTGGTTTTGAAATTAATTAGATGATAAGCCAACTTCATTTTCTTTCTTTTGTAATGGTTGTAAGCAAATTATTTTTTTTTTTTCCCAAGTTGCTTGTTGACAGTATTTGCTAACGGGTGTCTCCATCTTCTAGTTATTATTGTCCAGAAGCATGCTTGAAAGTTGTAAACGTCTGTACCTATCTATGGCCCAATATCTTTCTCCACTTGCGGCCACAGTATCTTCTATTAGTATACACTTGTGTCAAATTTACTTTTCTAAGCGATCTTTAACTTCAGTGGCCAATAAATAGTTATTGTGTGCGGTATCCGAATTGCCGTTTTACCTTGAGAATTACTGCTACGTCGACCAATCCGCTTACCGCGATGTTCTTAACACTGTGATGTGGGAATCCGAACCCAATTCAGCTATCATGCTGCATGTTCTTAATGAAAAAATAACCTGTGTCGGAATATTTGCCCACTGAGAATGAATTCCTCACAGGAGGTTTGACAACAACACAAGGCGAGCTCATTGGTTCACACAAACGTAAAATCGGCTTCCGCATTATGTTGAAAAATGATCAATGAAATAACATCGACTGTATCCGTTATCCGTTTTGGGGCCACGATGGTAGACTTTTATCTCTGGTGCGTGGGGTCCCTGGTTTAATCCGAGCTCGTGCCAAGTGAGCTTTGTGGTCGACAAACACCGTGTGCAAAGATTTTCTCGGGGTTCTTCAATATCCTCCCACTTTCTTCATTTCGCCATTTCAATTACTACTCTCCATCACCATCTCCCTTAGCCTCAGTGCATAATTGTGGGATGTTAAACTAAATATTTCATTTCATTTTGTATTCATTTTGTTTGATCAAAGAATTTTTATCGAGTAATCGGCAGACATAAGGTGTGTCGATATATATTTATATGTAAACATATCTAATATATGTTAGTTTTTTATATATATAACTTCTCATACAGATGAAACACTATCTAATGACTTAGATCTAATTTTAAAATCCCAGTTCTAGAGTATAACAACCTCTTTCTATAAGAGTTACTTATTTCAGTGACGTGTTATGAACCACGAATAAGCAGAAAACAAAGACTATACTTAGAGGATCAAATTTGCAGCAGCATCAGTGGCGTAGCTTCATTCTCTCCTTAAGGGAAGTTGTTATTTTAAATGCGTTATTCCGAATATTTAATGATTTATCCTCAATATTCTGTGACTTCTTTGAAGTATTCATTTTACTGCATTATTCTGTTTACTCGGATTAAGTAGCGCTTTTTTATAGCTTCCATGGACAGTATTAGCCCTGATCCAAATGAATCTCTTTTCTTTGTATATTGTTCATTATAGCCTTGGAAATATAAATAAGTTAAAAGTGACCAAAGCACTAAATATATATTAGAAACACTTGTGTAACAGTTTCGGCAATGTGACATCTTCTTTACCAGGGACAGCGTGTCTCAAGAAGGCGATGTAATATTGTCGAAACTCAAAAACAAGTGTTTTTAATAAGAGAAAGGATCACATACTAAAGATACAAGACCAATATTTCTGGAGTTTCTCTGTTATAGAAGAATGAGGAATATGCGGTAAATTTAATACATGGAGTTGGCAGCTGTACAGAGTTTCAGCCACCCGCCATCTATTGCGCTATTTGTAAGTAAACACAAATGGTAACCCGTTTGGAAAACTTGTCTAACGAAGAATTCCGCTCAGTTTATTCGATTTCTGTGGGCGAAACATGTAACCGAAGATAAAATTCACCGGCAGCTGGTAGAGGTTTACGGAGTGATTGTAACGTCTCGTCAGTATGTCGCAGAATGGTGTCGAAAGTTTGCGGCTGGTAGAGAAAACGTCACCGACAAGGAACGCAGTGGCCGACTCATAACGGCATCAACAGCTGGGGTATCATCGACCATCCTCCCTACAGTCCGGACCTCGCTCCAAGCTACTTTCACATGTACCAGCACTTGAAAGAGCAACTAGGAGGCCGTCGCTTTGCTTCAGAAGAGAAGATGAAACACTTCGTGACAGTGTGGCCGAACACGCAAGGGTGGGATTTTTACTATAAGGGAATCTTCAAATTCATCCCACGAAGCGACAATTTCTTCAATCGATATGGCGACTATGTCGAAAAATGACCTAATGTATGTACTATTTGTTGGTTGTATTGATTGTATGAAATAATATATACACGTTTTATTGCAGGCTTTGTAAACTTACTTTCTGATCAACCTTCGTATATACACTAGTGTATTTAGTGCTGTGGTCAATTTTGATTTATTAATACTATTGACTTAATATTATTTAATCTTTAGAACATAGGCTGCTTGTTTAACGTTAAACTAAAGAGTTTATATCCAAGATAAGATATCCTATACTCTTACAAAACTGCTTCCAATTTGCATTGATTCTTGGTAATACGCTCTACTCAATTTCGTCAGGACGAAAACTCATACTAGTGATGTTGATGTTATTTTCTATTTCTGGCCTAATTCTTTGATAATTATTTTGGTTAATTCACAGTGATATTGTTGTGTCCGTTTGAAAAATGTTCCGCTCAGAACATTCTTACAATTACTGAAAATATTCTTATTCCGTTAACACTATTGAGTGAATATACTTGAAGTATTTTTGTACGCGTGGGTTACGATAAATCTCTTTGAAACTACTTTAGTCAGAAATTTAATTTTTCTCGTGTATTTTCTAATCAATGAATTAAAACTGTAGCGATCCATGCCCTAAAATTAGTCTTAAAGTTGCTACATATTAGATATACAGGGTAAGACGTTTAAAACTGTTTATGAAAATATCTAGAAAACTACAAATCGGATTATTAAAAAAAATAAAATAAAATAAAAAAACTTGTTACAAAAGTTGTTCGTCTCAAAGATGGACGTCCAATGACACAACACTCGATTCCCTCCCCACCGCCGGAGGCGCGAGGGGGACAACTTTGAAATCTTAAAATGGAACCCCCATTTTTTATTGCAGATTCGGATTTTTTGGGCAAAAATACGTAATTTTTGTATCAAATATTTTGATCTTTGCGTGATAGAAGGCACTGTAATCGGCAAAAATCAAAATGGGTTACAAACAGTTGCAAAATGATCCATTTAAGACTGTTTTTGGAAATATATGGGAAACTAGAAATTGGATTTTTAAAAAAGTTGTAACAGAAGTAGTTCGTCTCATAGGAGGCAGAGGCGGATCCAGGGGACGAACGAGGCGGTTGCTCCCCCCCCCCAGAAGAGGAAAATTTCTTATTTTATATATAAATAAAACCCATCCCAGAGTTTTGAGCTCTTAAAAGTAACTCTAAGTAGCAATATTACAACTCTCCCCCCACCGGAAGTCCTTCCTGGATCCGCTTATGATAGGTCATTCAATTACACCACATTCGGACCTCCTGTCTCACCCCCAGGGGCGAGAAGGAGAACAACTTTGAAATCTTGAATACGAAACCCCATTTTTTAATGCAAAATCGAATTCTCCGGGCAAAAATACGTAACATTTGTATTGAACATTTAGTTCATTGTATGATAGATGGCGCTGTACTGGGTTCACTTTTCTCAAATCTTTATTGTGCATAACTTCGTTATTTATGTTCGTTAGCCGCCATAATTTTGGACTATCTAACACCCTTGAATGAGCTATTTAAATCCTTCTTTTTAAGGTTGTGCAAAACCCATTTTACAGTTGCGAAGCATTCCTGATTAGTTGTAAATTCCTTTTCCGATGTAAATGAGAAAGTATTTATTTGAAGTATGTATGATAATATTGTAGCAATTCCACCCAACAGCACCCAGGGACGTACGCGGGGAAATCCCGAACTTTTTGCAGAGGTGATTTTACAAATTTTAATGATAATTTATCCTCATATTGAATTTAGAACCTTCCAAAGATAAAGCTTTGGACACACCCACTCCGAAAGAAAGTCTGCCTACGTGCCTGACAATACCAATACATTTCGTATTCATCTTAAAATAGAATGTTTAAAGATTTATTTACTATATATTTTGCATTCTTGACACTTTTTCACTAACTGATAAACAAACATCCCTTAAAAATCCATTAGCGGACTCAGCGGCTGAGTGATAGAGTGCTTACCTCTGGTGCTTAGGGACCCTGGTTCGATCCCCTTCCAAATACGTTTGTGATCGACAACATCGTGTCCGTGGGTTCTCTCGGGGTACTCCTGTTTTCTCCAACTTTCTCATTCCACCAATTCTTCAATCACCATTCACTTGCCTTAATCATCCATCTCCCTTAGCCTAAAGGGCATAATCGTAAGACGCTAAAATGAAAGATTTCATTTCACCCTTTTCATTTTCAAAAATCCTTTAAACTGACATGAAGCTGGGATTTCCTCTATAAGCCCAGGAGAAAAACTTTTAAATTGTGGGTCTACGTTTCGGTACGGCCTCGGTACGGAAATAAACGCTAAATTCCATTCAAACTTACCAATAATTTAGCTCCAAGCTAACTATGTTTTTAGTAGAGTTGTTAGAATAATGAAACGTACAGAACAACACAATTCAGCAATAATAAAGAAATTGAATAAAAATAACGCAATAATGAAATAAACATTAATGAATTGTATTTTTTTTAGAAAAAAATCATAATCATTAACATGATAATTAATTTTATTTTGTATCAAAGCAAAGCCATAAAACATGATTTCCATATATTTGTATCAGAGGAAGATTATACATCATTTTGACATTGTTTTCTGTTCGGTACTCTTGATAATTAATTTTGTTGTTGAAGTGATGTAATTGAATATGTATTGAGTTGATTTTATACTCTCTATCTAATGAACAAAATATGCAAAATACTGAATACATATGTAGTTGCACATACAGAATAAGTATAAATTGTATATGGGTGTGCGTGCGTATATAAATTATGATTTCTTTTATAATTGTCAATCTAATATGATTTTAGATTTGTCATGCATCTTCCGAAAAATGTTTAACTTACGAACATATTTAAAACACAAATATCTTGTTATCTGACTCTAGTATAACCCTCAAGAACTGAAATAAGGTTTCCTAGTCTCATATAGTATAGTTTTGTCGAATTTTCGTCACATCTCAAATCTCGAAGATTTTTCTCGTCTCATTTCAAATCTCGAACATTTTTGTTTCATCTCAAATTTCGAAAATTTTTTCTCGTCTCATTTTCATTCTCGGAAAGTTTCACTCGTCTTGTTCTGTAAATTTATGTACAAAATTTATGCCCTCATCACGAGAGGCCAGTGTGAAGTTAACCATAACCCAACTTAATATGACAAATATATCTTAACTTTTTCGAAACAAACTATTTTTCTTCAAAACAATCAACAACAAATGAAATAAAAACTATCGGCTTGGATTTTGAACCGAAATTCGAACTTTGAGGTACTACGTAGTGTGAAATTAACCAAAAACACAACTTAGTTTGATAAATATATCTTTATGTTTTCGAAATAAAAAAGAATAATTCTTCAAAGCAATTAGTAACAAACGAGTGAATCAAAATTTGAAAGTGGGGGCCAGTGTGAAATTCCCTCAAGTTTATTTTAGAAATAACTGTTTATGCTTTCGAAACAAACATATTTTTTCTTAATCACAAACGATTGATTTTGGTTTTGAATTTAAATTGAAAGGGGGGAGGAACTTCACACACGTCACGAGACGCTTTGTAGAATTCTAGAGATCTTCAGATGTTTTCTTGAAATGGACTTCTTTCTTGCCTAATTCGTTGTTATCTAAACCAATGAAATCGTAATTGAATTGAAAACTTATTCTTTCAGAATAGGAAACACATCGACAACACAAACTATCCACTAGGTGATATTTTCTATGTATTAAACAATTACTAGAAAAACATAAGTATAAGGATTAATATTTACATTTGCACCAAAATATGAAATGTGAACGTCACCACTATGAACAAAAAATAAGTGTTCCTAACAGGTAGCCAAAGTGTGTGTGTTGGTCGAGTGTCAATTGGGTACCAGAAACTCCAACCCCAAAAATTAAGGTGAAAGGGAAAAAAGTACTATCTATTCGAGGCCTGTCGGAAAAGTATCCGACCTTTGTTTTTAGGGAAACTACTTACATGGCGCAGGTTGACCAAATTTTACATCGTGGAAGAAAAGTCAATGATGTCTTTACCCTGCAAGTAGTGTTACTTTCACTTGTGTCTGCTGTTGTGGAGGAGTTGGTTTTGTTGTGCCTTATCCCAGGAGCAGAAAGACACACAAATTGCATGCAACCCCACATTTCTGGAGCGGTCCCACGCTGACGGCCAGAGATTCTTTGATCACATTATTGCTAGGAACGAAATCTGGCTTCATCATTTCGTCTCAACGAGCAAAAGGGCCAAAACACGTTGGATCACCAACGAGAAATAAGTTTAAGGTTATACCATCTGCCAGTACTTATGGCATTCATATTGCGGTGTGATTCTAATTGAATATCTGGAGCATGTCCGTTGTGTAACTGGCCATCGTTATTGTACAATGTTTACCAGGTTACGTCCTGCATTGTTGAGTGAAGCTGTCATCTTCCTGTATAACAATGCAGGCCCTGTACTGCTTGCCAAGCTCAAGCACTGCTGCAACGTTTCAACTGGAAAATCCATCCCCATATAGGCCAGATTTGGCTCTCTGTGTCCATTTCCTTTTTCCAGCATTGAAGGTGCACCTCCCTGGAACAAGGTTCGCTTCAGACTGTGATGTGAAAACAGCTGCTGAGAACTGGCAGAATAGGCAGGGACGTGATTTTTATCAAACTGGGAAAGAAAAGTTGGTCCTACGACGTTCTGGTAAATCCCTAAATCTATTTGATAATTATGTGGAAAAGTAATTGACACTTTGTCGATTTTTACCCATTTATATTTTCTCTCTCTTGTTCATACGTATTTTTTTCTTAACTCTGTAATATTTGTTTGGATCTATCCTCATATAAAATAGTGAATCTAATATCTCAATCTAATACCTCAAGTGTGTTCTATGAAACAAGAGAATCTATAGCATGTTTCACGGCCATACGTTGTCTTGATAAAGTGTATAATCATGGTTCATTTTTATCATTAAGTTATTTCTGCTTTAACATAATACTGCGCTCAGTCGGATATATTACTGTTAGTAAAAATTAAGAGTGTGTTTACTTATTTTTAATTGCAAAATAAGGCAATTGAACACAGAAACTAATGTGACAGGAATAGTGTTCCCAAGTGGCGATTAATGTATTAAAATTAACCTGACATCTGGCGCTGTCCTATTTTAGAACCGAAGAAAACCTGAACAACGGTTAAACAAGGAATTTTGCCGTTTAAAACGAGAGAGCTTCAACGTTCTCAACACAATTATAAGGTAGATAAAGCAAACTGTTTCCAATTAAGTCAATATCTTTTTAACTGGAAAGTCAGTATTTTACTAAAAGAACGTTTGGCATTCTATAATTTTGACACGATAGCTCTAGACTTACCAGAACTTACGCTTGCCGATTACTATTGAATATACACCTTATAGTGAAAAGAATTTCGTTCGAAATAGTGTGCCGAAAGGTCACTTCCAGTTGCAGGGCTTTATGTGACCATTGTCATTTAAGGAACAAAATTGGTTCGGCTCATTTTTTGTTAATTGTTCATCGAATGTTGAAACTTTGCTGGACTAGAAGAACATATATACAATATCCGTGGAATCTTCCTGAAAGTAGGTCTCTCTCCTTTCCAGCTAAAACTCAATTTTTATTCATGTATGTGTCAGCAGGAGTAAAAGTGGATCTGAAAAGGTGGGGAGACGGTAGGTAGCGGCATGACGCCACGCCGTTTCTCCTGCCTATATTTTCCCATTGTAATATTTTATGAACTGGGAGGACGCTGTACACATTTTTTCGAGGTGGGGGAATGGCTTCCCCGCATTCCCCCGCACTTTTACCCCTGTATGTCACCAAAGTTCGAGAGAGGGGGTGTATAATACTGAATTCTGTTGATGAATTTGAAGCTTAAAGTACATAAAACGATAATCACGTGTGTTGTACTATATGATTGCGAAACATGGTCGCTCACTGTGAGGGAAGAACGCAGGCTGAAAATATTTGAGAACGAGATCCTGAGACGAATATTCGGATCCAAGAGAAACGAGAATGAGGAATGGCGGAAACTTCATAACAAGAAGTGACGGAAACTTCTAAACAAAACATAATTTATACGGCTTTCCAAACATTATTAGGGTCATCAAGTCTAGGAGGCTCAGGTGCGCATTTCATATAGCAAGAATGGAAGAAAGGAACGCTTTCAAAGTTTTTACTGGAACTCCAATCGAAAAATGTCAATTGATACCTAGATAGCTTCTCCTTCATATCCGATTGCACAAGTAGTGCCGCCAACTCATACGTTAAACAAGATCCAGTTGGCTGACAAAAGTCAATGGAGAACATTTGTAAATGGAGCATTGAATCTCCGGGTTCCGCGGGCCATAGAGTTAGATCGTTAGTTGCTGTTGAATTCGTGGCAATAAATGTAGATATTGGAACGTCACTGCAGTTGTATTTGTTTAAGGTATGAGTTGGCAGTACTACTTGTACAATCGGATAGGAAGAAGTTGTCTGGTAACCAGGTTCACAAGAGGTCTCAACTATAGTTCCTGAAATTATTTTCTTCTAGACGGACGGACGTACGAACAGACAAACTCCTTAAAAATTAATAAATAAAACTCGTTTCTACGTACATGACACGACTACTCGAAATTCTCAGTTTATTTCTTTACTCTAGTTTTCCATATGGTACCATCTGAACTATAAGGAAATGTCATAGTATTGAGCATTACTTCACTATTCTACCATCTTAGACCTAACTAAAATAGGTAGAATAAATGGGTTAGAACTTGCATTTTTGGTTGAACACTAAGACAAACAGACTGAATATGGAAGATGACATACTGAATTTTGATGCATGCAAAAATCGTACATGAAGATGAAGAAATTAGCTGAAGACCGTGGAGCATGGAAATTCTCAGTTGTAGCAAGTGTCATGTCTGTACTGTAATGTAAGAATACATACACCATATGACGATTATGTGCTCGGGTTAAATTTTTGGTTCCTATTTCCATTATTAGTTAATGTTATCGAGAACGAGACATGAGAATGTTCGTTTCGATGTAACAAACAAGCACGGATACCTTATTTGCTATACTCGTAGTCTTTCCTTATGAGATAAAGTTGGATATATGGAAAATGGATTAACATTGACCTTTGTTTGTTGATACAATCCATAATGCAAGAGTAACTTTGCGGTTTAAAGCAAATGATTAGAAAGAAAAGAAGAAAAGAAAAAAAACTTAGTGACAAATTCTATTGATCCAAACACTATGATCTGCTGTGCGACATCTGCAAACTGATCTCGTCCCCAGGCAGTTATTATCACTGTACCCTGCTGTTTTTGGCCTTTCAACACATTACCGCTCCACCATATCAATTTTTCTCTTCACCACATTTCGATACTGAATGATCATCTCATCCTTGCGAGGCGAATAGTAGCTATTAAGTGTGTTGGAAAGTTATCAATGAACTATAGATAAAGAATCAAAAAACCAACAAATGTCACATTATCAGCGAATTGATTCCATAGGCTACATTTAACAATTTCAGTCATATATTGTAATAGCCCACATAAGCGAACATGTTACCAACTACAGTTGTCAAATTAATGTTACCCCCCCCAAAAAAAAAAATTCGGCTGTTTTGTATTTTAACGACCCAATTTTAACTAGTGAAGGTGACTCACTGGTAAAACGATCACACAGAAAAAATCTTATGTGGCGTACATAGAAACGTAGGTTACATGTGTAAGTCCTGTAGTTTTTGGACTTAACGTACAGCAAACGTATAACTGAAAAAGTATATTGTTTTATTGTACTTTCCTTATAAGTGTTACGAATAAACGTGCTTTCCATACGAACGAAATAACTGCATATAGACGATCAGCCTCTCACATACAGATGGACGTATGTACCATCTAGCTGACGTATGTAACATAGATATATGTACGTATGTAATATGTCGAAGACTGTTAGATGACATACATCCTGCAACGGCACGATGTAACATTTAGGCGGGAAAAGTATGTAGCATAGGGGTAACGTATGCTTCGTACTGATTTCCATAGTAAGCATAAGGATTCCGTGTATTTGTACAGCCATGGGATTAAGAATCTCCCTCCCTGAGTGTTCTAATTCCATTACTTGGGGTCCAGATCATTTGCAGTAGTGGTAACGCCTGGACATATTCAACCCAACTTACACGAATGTTTTCTCGGCACTGGCAGCAGTTGATAGCACTGAAGCAGGTGTTTATACAGGTAAAATTGCAGTGTAGGTGACTAACGATACAGTTCTCCATTCTAAGACGAGTCTTTATGTTCGGGTCATGTTATCCAATGAACACCATATATTAACCACAATATTGATGTGTATGAACTGAATTCTTTCTTTGTATAATGTATGTTCATAGAAATAAAAACACTGACCATACATGAATCTGAAAATGCTTGAATCAAATCTAGAACAACTGGAGGAATAAGTTTGTAAATCCTTGCCTCCATTGACATACCTTCTCCAATTCTCCACACTCCAACATCTTTTTCTTTCTGGAGAGAAGAAGATCTTGCTTGTCACACTGAGTATGTATTGAAATTGAAATTTAAATATTTGAAAAAGTTTGAACCTAGTGGGGATTTGAACCCGGGTCCGCCGAATAGAAGTTCAATGCCCTAACCACTTTCCTACCGTGTTACTTCATCTTCCACCCAAACTATTAGCTAGTTAAAATCGTTTCATGAAAGATAATACACAAGATATTAATGCTCGTGTAAGGGAACGCTCTTATGTGAGTATTACAATGACTTACTAGAGATTTCCTTCTTAAACTCAAAAACAAGTTATATAGACCTTTCTCAATGAGGAAAATATCACGAAACGTTCTTCAAGTTGAGGCTACCTCATCGTTTTTAACGATGGTCCCGATTTACATTACAATTCTTTCTTACCTTAACTTCTAATGTCCAATGAAGAAAAGATGACAGACATTAGTTCAGTATTCTTTGAATTGCATCAACACTTGTAAAAATACAAAGGGTTCTATGTTTATCTTCCGAAACTATTAGTTTATTTTCTTATTTTTGTATGAGGAATTTGTGGCAGAATGGTAAAGCAGGAAACTCCTATCCCAGAGGTTCTTGTTTGAATCCCGTCATGGCAATTATTTTTCTTTATTGGAAGATATTGTTTACGTAGTTGGTATTGCAAGTCTGTTACTCTTTTCTTCTTCTTCTTCTTCTTCTTCTTCTTCTTCTTCTTATTATTATTATTATTATTATTATTATTATTATTATTATTATTATTATTATTATTATTATTATTATTATTATTATTGCAAAGTCGAGACTTGGCTATATATTTTATATTGTATGAAGTTTCTGATTGGATTTCAAGTATTTTTGTTGAAGAATCAACACATTCCATTGTAAGGGGTTACGGGAGAGAAACATCATCTTGTTTTTTATTTGTTTGTTACTTGCATGCTAAACTAAGCCTGGATACTAAATGTCACCTTTCTATATGTACGGGACGTACCTTAAAGGTTTTGATAATCGTAAGAGAGTAAGTGAGTAAGTGATTAAATCAATGAACTTTGCATATTAACAACATCTAAAGCATCAGGTTGTCGGAGAAGTCATGACGCATTTTGATAAAAGATGATAAATGATGATGTGTGTTTATACAAGAGTTAATTGAATCCATGCAATTGTTATGTCATGAATAGCTAAGATGTTGAGCGTCTTGTGTATTAATAGTGTTCTTTGTTTCGTTTGGTTTTACTGATTTGAGAATACTTTGAACATGAAAGACCAAAAATTGTTTTTTAACATTATTTTATTACTTTACTTCAGGAAATGGAAGAACGCGTGAAGAGTCTCTGTGATTTTAACTGTCCTCAATGTTTCTGTGTTCTTGTCCTTGTTCTTAAAGAGTTATTGGAAAAACTGTAAAAAAATGAGTGGAACGAGTAAAATTAAGCAAAACGAGCAAAAATAGGAAACATAAATTGTTGAGGATGGTTCGTTATATTAGTTAACTTGAAATAATAATTCAGTGCTCTGGAACTCCAGATTCCAGTAAGAGGAGTGCCCGTTAAGAGTTCGAAACCCTCTGAAGGCCAGTTTCTTCTTCATATCCTTCCGTGTTTGTATTTCTTTCTGTTTTCAATTTAAAGTAAAATTATCTGGACTTTTCTTTCTATATAACACTTTACTATTTTATTATGACTGAAATCAGTGTTTCGTCATTATTAGAATATTGGAATCGTAAAAGTGTACAACTTGCTGATTTCACTGCACATCGAGTCTTTTTCCTCTTTCTCAACAGTGATGTCTTTGAATAGTGATTTAAACGTCTGTTTCACAATCTTGGCGTACTTGGTTCGATTCCCGCTGAAATAATTTTTATCATTTGCAGTATTGATACTTCTGATCTATACTAACATTAAAAATGTTCAATTTCTCTGGGTCTCAGCGTTGAAACGACTTTCTTCACAGCGTTGAAACGACCTCTGGGTCCCTTTGGGCGTCTTCTGTGTTAATGATCGTATCTTAAAATCACCTAAAACATACCACATAGTGTATGTAATATCTGTGTAAAATATCAACCACATATCTTGAAAAATGAGAGGGGGAAAACTATTAACCCATATAGAAAGAATATCCTACTCTACCCTACATCATAAAATATAACATGATGTTACATAAACATTTCCTGACACATCGTTTTTATCCGAGGATCATGAATCGTACCTCGTTCTCTTTGTAATGAACGACCCTTTCTAACGGTATTATTCCCATATCGGTATCATGCACCTGAGGAGATAAAATTTCCTCCAAAGTGGAATTTTGTAAGAAAAAAATCATTATTTTCCAAGTTTGGGCCTCTCTGGGCCATCTCTGTTTTAACGCCCGTATCTCAAAATCAACTAAAACGTATTAGATAATGTTTGTAATATCTGTGCAAAATATCAATCTCATATCTTGAAAACTGAGGGCGAGAGGTATTTAAAAAAAAAAAAGCTCAAAATTTACCATTTTTTCCTTCTTCAATGTTCGTGACGTCACTACCCATAGGCATCGCACGCATGCCTGCAAAATGCCCGTGAAACAAGTTCTTTGATGCTTCCAGGCTTCAATGACCGAAAAAAAACTATGTGAAAAGCTTTACTACATATTTATAAAGCCAATTCCGAAGGTCAATGCCATGGTACAGATTTGTACCAAAAGTCCCCAAAGGGATATTTGACCATTTTTAAGACTGGCGGGAATTTTAAATCAAACACTGGACAGTTTTGTATTAATTTCGAGTATAAGACGCAGCTGAATTTTGGAGGTAATTTTTTGAAGAAAAAAGTAGATCTTATAGTCTGTAAAAGGTGTCATTTAAAAAAAGAACGAAATTTAGGAAAAAAAACGAGAAGCAATGTTTTTTTCTAACAAAAACGTACATTTCTGAAAAAATGCCAACTTCTTTTTACAACACTAATTTTAAGTTAGGTCTAGAGCTGGCAAACCTATTCCGGGCGAAATAAACAACACTAAGGGTGAAAATCCAAAGTATGAGGACAATATATAGGAGATGATTTGATGAAGTACATGATCCAATTGAGAACTTTTGTGCCTGCAGCAATAAATCTTCAGTTCTTAACCTGACAATTAGTTTAGAAGTAGAGATAACCAACCTCAGGAGTCCATCCTGAAATGCAATCATCCTCATTGTCAATATGTAAGCGTCGTGTTGTTAGTAGTTGAAGTGGTTAGTTTTATACACACGGGCTTTACTATAAACTGGCTGATGTAGCAAGTGTCCAAAGACCCACAAGATGAAGGGGACGAAACGCCACCCGGTACAATTTTTATTTATTTTTAAAGAAAACTTCTTAACATCAAATAAATGAACCACAAGATATTCATTTATATGCATAATTATGACATATATCCATGTCATTTCCTACAACTAAATTGTAAGATCGGTCAGCACTTAGTAATGCGATCTCCGAAGAAGTGACAACAATCCGTGGACTAGCTTTGAAAAATCGCTTACTTTCATCCAGTATTCCCAAAATCTGTACAGATTTGATGTTTCTAAAAATTCCTTGCTCTTCCTATTGGTGATGTGGCTAGAGCGTGCATATTTTCCCGGGTTCGACTTCTGGTGCGAAAACATCAAAATTTGAACGCATTACTGTGGTTCGAATTCCTACTCCCTCGCCCTCATCATGTGTTGCTCCGGTGCTGGAAAATGATGCTATACTTCAACAAATAAATAAATGCCAATCCTGTCACAACTACCAGTGCGGAACACTCATTTTTCCAAAACCACAAACAAAAAAAAAACAAAAAAAATTAAAAATGTACCTAAAGAGCATCGTTGTGCAAGAAAAATAGAAAGTTTAATATTTCTTTCCATCGAGCATTCCTTGGCTCCGAAAGTGGATTTAAAAACAGTAATTGACAACTTTCCCGAAATGAAAACAAAGGAGACGCTTTTGAGTACGAAAAATGTGTTAAGATACTAAATCTATGACACTTATTAAAAAACATTAATTCAGAAACAAATTCTATATATTTTACACATACATTATATTTAGAATGGCGTATTTCTAATATGCGGGATACAGAAATACTTCAATTAGTGTAAAAATTGTGGATTTCAATTGTCAGTTACAAAAACCAAAAGAGGGAACCACTATAAAAGTTACCCAGAAGCCTGTATTCCTCTACTTACGCTCTTAATTATATACCCTCTCATATTCTTAGTATGTGAAGTTTTAACCTTACTAATATTTTTTTTTTTAATTTAACCAAAAAATCTTAAATTTGAGGGTAAACGGATGCCAAACAAAAATACTTAAGAGTATATATACACCCTCTCATCCCCGAAGTATGTGAGTCATACTCCATCTCATAAACCAAATCAAACCATTTGGCGTAACAGTCTTTTGTAGGCCTGAACTGCTCCAACGCCATCTGTTAGCGATCGGCTGAATTAAGTTCAGCGTAACGACGAACACGATATCAGCAGCCTGCTTCGTCCTGTCTCTAAGATATCAGGAGCTATCTAAACCTAGCAGCCATCACGTCTTTTATTCACGTGAATCCTCCGTTTGCTTCATGACGCTGGGTGTACTCCGAAAATTGGGAAGTACCGGCCGGAAATCGAACCCGCGACCACGCGGACGTGATTCCAGCACTCTAGACATTAGACTACAGTGTCCCATCATATTCCATCTCATACCCTAAGGATTTGAGGTTTTAACCTCACCAATACATTTTTTTAGAGTTAAACAAAAAAAATATTTTAACCTCGAGGAAGCACATCTGTTTGACATCCGTTTAAACAACAACAATACTATAGGTTTATCCTCTCATGCCCCAACTAAGGTTTCAACCTCGTCAATATTTTTTAGATTTAACCAAAAATCTATTTGCCGAAAAAAATTAAACCTTAGAAATATTTTATCTTTTATTCTAAAAGAAAATAAGCTTAGCGAAATTCAGTAGCGGATGGGGGTGCTAGCATTACAATCTTATAAGGTCTACTATCATGATCCTATTAGATATTCCCTAGAAGAGATGTAGCAGACGATAAACCATTCTAAAATCTTTTAAATGTATTATAAATATCTTTGCGGACAACCAAAAACAGCCTTGTCACAGTGTTGTCAGATGGCGGGAAATTTCCTGCAAAACGGGAAATTCTTAGCATGAGCAGGAATGCAGGAAATTCTAGTTGAAAATGGGAAATTCTGTCAAATCTTCTTCCTGTTCATGTCTTCTGTTTCTCACTTCTTGTCTTCATCTCTGGGGTATATGGAATAATACATGGATTAGAACCGTTTTTGAAGGTTAGAAAACAGAAGAGAGGTTAATAAATCGAGCCAAATGGAACTGATTGTTAGTCGGGCCAGTATCCATTTTTTGCGAGAAGAAAGAAGGGAGGGAGGGTTTATGGCCCTTTGCTTACTATATTTGTTACGGACAGTCATTCACAGAATGTTAGAAAGAAGAGAGGGGAAGGAGGGAAGAACATAATACTTGGAAGTAGCACACACACATACACACAAAATGTATATTTCTCTCTATACCAAATATACCCTGTAACTACAGATAGAAAATAGAATGATGGCCCTAAATAGATTTCTCCTCCCGCAGGAATATATGTACTTCTGATTGATTGTTCATTGTTGTTGAATTTTAATTTGAAATCATTAATACTTTATAATAATTAATTAATCATTAATAATTGAGGGAAATTTTGCAACCGATCGGGAAATTTCAGGGCTTTGGGCGGGAAGTCTGTTGTTCTGAATCTGACAACACTGCCTTGTCAGGCAATGATGGTTTCAGATTGCTTCTCCCGCGGGGTAGGGGGATTTCAATATGCTGCTACTGCTAAAATACTGGTAGCCCTTTATCGAGACTCTCGTGCCCTGGACAATACCTGAAATCATCACTGTTCTCCGGAGTTTGTGATCCAATCTTAAACCTTGGTCTTCCTCGTTGTTTATATGCGAAACTGAAGTATGAGAATCAAGAGTTAATAGCGATGTGTGTGGTTTAGCAGTCAGTAGTTGATGCTGAATAAGACCGAAGGTGAAGAGACGCTGTAAAGATTGAGTTATACTGGGATTTACTATTATTGAAAGTACTAAACATTTGTTTTTTTTTTTTTTTTCAAGCACAGTATTCTTTTCAGTGGAAGTTAGAAAAAACCTGCGATTTACTTGATAACTATGTCACATGAGTTTCTACCGGCAATTGAACTTGAGTTTTCCATACCAAAGATGGTTGCTCAAACAGGGAGCCCTGAGTCGTGATCAAACCCCAAGTTTCTGAGTACAGGAAAGTTAACAGTATGTACTTCTCAAGGTTACTTTATATTGTAATTTTTAATGTATCTTTTTTTTTAAAAAAAAAAAAACGTATACAACGGTCATATAACTTTACCAAAATTTTCAAGCTTACAAGCATGTCTCTCTAAGAATGGTTTCTTCTTTTTTTTAAATACATACCCATTTTTTTAAATATAAGACCTAGATTTTCATAAATAAGAAAACTGTTAAGTTGGCCGTCTTTTCTGGCTTGGCCTCCAGTTTAATTTTGTCACATACCTGTGTAAGTAAAGCGATTAAGAGATATTAAAATTATGAAACAAAGATGGCAACTCATTCTGTTGCTTACTTGTACGTAGTTTCACTGTATTTAATGCTCTTTCTGTGATTACTTACGAAAATCAAGATTTTACTGTTTTTAGGTGTCTCAGTAGCCTCTACGTTTAAATTTTATTTGCTTCTTAGAGCTTCAGGCTACACAGCAACTTCTACATACCCACGGATAATAGATAAGATTTTACCTACAGATACGTAGAATAACGGGGAAACTTGTAGTTTAGTTATAATACAGCACCTATCCTCATGAAGTTGTTTAGTTGTAGGTGTTGTTAAAAATTACCAAACATGAAAGTAAATTGAGGTTCATGCAGTGTGGACAGATCTGAAATTTATCAAAGTAGCGGATTTGAACTATTTGTAGCCCAATTATAAAAATGAATTATTTTGTAACTATACACTCTTACAAATGATTATAAATACAAACAGTGGCGTATTTAAGATTTTGTTTCGGAGGGGGCTTTGCTAACTTTCTGGGGGGACGCTTTGCCTGAAAATGTAAAAATTCAGCAAGATATTTCATATACTTTACTATAGTAAGTAAGATTTCAGGGGCGGGGGCTTAAGCCCGGAAGCCCCCCCCCCTAAATACGCCATTGAATACAAACCATTATCAATTTAATGGAAACAACTTAAGTTGGTAATACGTCAGATATCTGGATTGGCGACGACCGCAATTTCCGATTATTGATGGTGTGCGTTAGATGCAGATTTTTTTAGAAGCCTCAGTGTGCAATGGACGATCTTTTTCTGATGTTTGCCTAAGTCAGTTTTGAAGGCTCTGAGATGCACTTTACAAAGTTTATAGTATGTATTTCACTATTACTCCTCGACTCTTCAACTCCTTTGCTAAATTCTTTATCTGTGAGTCAATGGAAGTTGTTATTATATTTGCTCCACTTACCCTTTATGTTAACATAGATAGTCCACTAACACAACTGAATTTGCAATGCTCACGTTTACACCAGGGGCGGATCCAGGACCGAGTTCTGGGGGGGGCGGTGGGTTGTCATACTGCTACTTTTAAAAGCTCCAAACTTTGGGATGGGTTTTATTTATATGTATAAAATAAGAAAGTTTCCACTTCTGGCGGGAGGCGATGCCCCCCCCTGGATCCGCCCCTGGTTTACACAATATAATTCAGCTACTAAGGATCGGCATTCGCTGGGATGCCAACACAGTCAGTGATGCTGCAACAGTGTAAACTCAACAGAACTTTGATGTTATCAAATCTGAAGATTGAAAAATACTAAAACAAGAATTGAACTATATTGAACGTATAAGTTCCAATAAAACTATTGTTCCTTGCAGATAGAAATAATCAATAAACAAAACCTTTATTGTATTATACAGAATATATATATATATATATATATATATACAGAGAGAGAGACAGCAACCAATATGCTCCTTGTTGCCCAATGTGGCTACACTTTGCGCATGTCAAAGAAAAAGGCCGGTATTTAAAAAAAATGATATAATAAGAAATTTATTGTGATTGATATACAAGTGGCATATCTTGATCATTTTTGGAGGTAATCACCGTAAGCTCTAGACATTTCTGGTAGCGTAGCAGAAGATTCCATACGTTCTCAGTGTAAAAATCTGCCACCCAAGAGTGCAGCCAATATAGAACTTTTGTCTTGAACATTTCACTGTCGTTGAAATGTTTCTATGCAAGCCACCACTTTTTCAAGAGAAGAGAAAGAAAGAAATCGCTGGGGGAAAGATCGGGGCTGCAAAGGGGATGATTCAGTTGTTCCCATTAAAATCTTCGAATTGTCTCAATAGTACGAGCAATTGTGTATGAGTGGGCATTGTCATGGATTAAAAGAACTCCAGAGCGTAGCATTCCTCTCCGCCGATTTTGGATGGCACGGCCAAAATATATAAAGGCTTCAGTACTTGACAATATACATATGCTGTATTTATTCGTCTTGATTCCAAGAATTCCTCAAGAATCATATTCTTTTGACCCAAATACGGTTGCCATAATTTTGTGAACTGATGGTGTTTATTTTAATTTCTTCGCTTCGGGACAACCAGAGTGCCGCCATTGCATTGACTGCTGTTTCGACTTCCGAGTGGCGTACGAAATCCAAGTTTCCGTCATTATGTGAGAAAAGAGGTCATTCCCATCCTGCCTCTAGCGCGCCAAAAAATCGAATACGCGACAAAACGTACTAGCGACAAAACGTACCACTTACCCTGAGGGATGCTTGTGAAGGGTTTTCTAAAAACACTTTAAATAATGACAAGCGACAAAACGTACCACTTGACTGGAGGGCTAGTTGCGAAGAGTCTTCCAATCAGCCATCAAATAATGACAGGCGACAAAACGTACCACTTGATAGGACAGCATATAAGTATATATATATCGGCCAAAAGGTTAACCCTTTCCGGATCCTGGCTTTTTGGGCTATTTTTTAGACTTTCAGTCAAGCAGCTACTGTATCGTCACTATTTATCCTAGGATCATGGTTCATACCTCATTCTCTTCAGAATAGAGCTGGTTTTCGAATGGTACCACTTGCATGGTCATACCATATACCAGAAGCGGGAAAAAATGTCAAAGTGAAAATTTCGGAGGGAAAAATTTTTTCTCGAAATTTGGCCCCCCATGGACCCCCCCCCCCTGTGTGATCGTAGCCATCAAAAAAATCTGATAAATAGTACTTGGTATACTGAATGTGTGTGCCAAATTTCAAGTTTCTATCTTGAATAGTAAGGGCGGGAGAATTTTTATCAAAAATTCCCACAATGGCCCAAAGTACCATTAAACACTATGATCTCAAGGGAAAAAATCCTGAGACATCCCTAATTACCCTAGGACTATAATCCGCCAATCATTCTCTTCAGAATATAACTGTCTTTCAGGTGGTACCATTCACATGTCTCCATCATGTATCTAAGGCGAGAAATTCCTGATAAAAGAAATTTTTTGGAGCAAATTTTCCCTTTTTTCAACTTTTGCCCCTCTGGAGCCCCCTGTTTTTACGCAGAAATCGGAAAAAAACTTCTGGTAAATACTACTCGGTGGACTGAATGTTTGTGCAAAATTTCAATCTTCTACGTGAAAAAATAGGCCCGCCAGAAAAAATTCACTACCATGCCCCACTTTTACCCTATACAGAAGTATATTTGGATAAAAATTCACTGAGACGGCCCTAATTACCCTAGAATAATAATTCGACCGTCGTTCTCTTCAGAATAGAACTGCCTTTCAGACGGTATGACTCACGTGGTCCTATCATGTATGTAAGGCGGGAAAATGACGAAAAACGGGATTTTTGGGGTAAAAAATCTCTATTTTTACCCCTTTGCCCCTCTGGTTCCCCCTGTTTTTGCACTGACATCGGAACAAAAAATCTGGTAAATACTACTCCGTGGACTGAATGTTTGTACAAAATTTCAATCTTCTACGTTCAAAAATAAGCCCGCCAAAAAATATATACACCGACAATGCCCCATATTACCCTATATAGAAGTATATTTTTAAAAAATTCCCTGAGACATCCCTAATTACCCTAGGATAATAATTCGACCGTCGTTCTCTTCAGAATGGAACTGCCTTTCAGACGGTATGACTCACGTGGTCCTATCATGTATGTAGGGCGGGAAAATGACGAAAAACGGGATTTTTGGGGTTAAAAAATCCCTATTTTTACCACTTTGCCCCTCTGGTCCCCCCCCCCCCCTGTTTTAGCACTGACATCGGAACAAAAAATCTGGTACTTACTACTCCGTGGACTGAATGTTTGTGCAAAATTTCAATCTTCTACGTAGAAAAATAAGCCCGTCAAAAAATATTGAACATACGCTTAGAAAATGAGAAAAGAAATTTTTGACTTTTGACGTCATCACCTCCTATGTCTGGACGCAGGACGGTCTGAAACCATACGTAATGACTTCTGCAAGGCCTCTGGATTTGGAAAACAAAAACAAAAACAAAAAAAACAAAAAAAACAAAAAAAACGGACGAAAAAGCTCAAATAGAAGAGAAATAACGCAATGTACCATGAAAAGTGCATATGGCACGAATTGTACCATAGGATCCCGAAGGGGTTAAAAGTTGAACAGATTGGTGGCGAGAAAAGTACCGATGCAAGACCAAGACTAAGACCATGCCTACAAGATTCTCGCAACACTAAGACCATACCTGCAAGATCCTCGCCAGACCAAGGCCAGCAAGAATCTTGCATATGCAATATTTGAATATTTGCTGATTTCCATCACACTTTATCCAGGCTTTGGACCAGAGACGGATAGGCATTATTAGAGGGGCGCGGGCGCTTTCTCCCACAAGGGCCACCAGCATCTCAATGTCACAAATCAATTGCAGTTTTCTTTCTACAGGAAGTCAATAGTATTAACAATTGACAATTAAAACCTGATATTCTTTCATCAGTATATTATTCTGAATTGTTCAAAATATTATATGAAGTTCAAGGAGAACGTATACTATATTACAAAATTAGCAGATGTTTTAGTGTACTAATTTTTGATGCTACTGTATCTATCACTTTTGCATTCGAAATATTTTTTAATAAATCTTTTTCAATAGACATCAACTTAAATGTTTTCAAATGTTCCTGAGACATGGTACTCGTTAGCCTATTTTTAATGTATTTCAGTTTATTTCAGTTTTGAAAAATTTCTTTCACATGTTACCTGAGTTATGGGCAAAGTCAATAAAAATTTGTACGTTGGAAACCTGGATAAGTATTACTGCAAAATTTAAAATTCTGCAAAATTAATAAGCAGCACATTGGACAATTTTGCAACACGTTTTGCATTCGCTTTCCTTGTAAACAAATGTATTTTCTCCTAATTCAGAATCACTTGCACCATCAGCACAGTCATTTTTTCTCGGTTGTGCTCGTCATCAAGACTGACTTTCAAGGATATCCACGTCCTTCAAAAGTCCAAGAAAATACATTTATAGTATCCTTGGAAACTTCTTTACTGAAGTTTTTCAGAAAATATGTAAGTTTATGGAAGGCACGTCTGGAAGTTTGTTACTTGGTTGAAGTGTCTAGGGTCCAAATAATCCATAAAGTACATTGCTTCTTGAATCTTGAAGAAATACTCGAAACTACCATGTCCAATATTGTGTTGAATGCGTCGATACAGTACACGGTCATTGGATAGAAGCAGCTTCATCTTCATATTCACAGAAATATCTTTGTCCATCTCTGAAGGCGAATTGTCGACAGGTCAATAGAAAAAAAGAAAAGAAATCACGTTCTAAGTCTTCAAATTTGTTATTGGCTCATTCTGCAAAGCTTAATGCTGCATTCTTAACGGATTCAAAATCATCTCTCTACTCTTTCACTTGGAACAGAGTAGTCTGCACCATTCGATAGGACTACACTAGTAGCACCCTCTATTTGGAGATAGTTTGACAGAGAGTTCGTCACTTGAAATATCTTAAGGAACATTTGTGCTGTCCGAGTTGTTTTGAACTTGAAAAGATCTTTTATATATCCTTTCGCTTTACACCTAGCTTTTGGTTTGATATTTTCTGTAGAAGCAATTTTCTTAATTATTATGGTCAACTCTATATACAAAGCACTTTCTGGGTTCGAAAAATGTCCAAGCTCTTTCTTTAAAAAAAAAAAATGTGTTTTCTACCATCTTGTTTCCGCAATAACTGTAAGACGCCTTTGTTAACATTTGATCTTCCAAATGTCCATTCGCTGATAAGACTCACGCATAAATATCGCACAGTCATTCAGCAGAACAATGACACAGAATCAATGCATTTTTTTGTCAGATCACATATGACATGATTGAGTATATGAGCGTAACACCACACGTGTAACTGAGTTTCTTAGTGGTTAAGCGGTTAGCGTATGCGCCTTTGTCATGGGAGACCTGGGTTCGATTCCTGGCGGGAGCTCATGTGCTTCGGATTCCCGTAAATCAGTATGTCCCGTTTCAAATAGCCTCGCTGCTAAAAGGGCCGTTAAACTCAAAATCAACTGAATCACAGAGTAACTGATCATAGGTGAATTGAAAAAATCCGAATATTGTCCTTGCATGATACTTGAGCCATCGGTTGAATTTCCAATACAATTCTTAATATCAAGGTTCAACTTCTGCAGAATTTCCAGCAGTAAAGCGCAAGGACACTGGCCTGTGGTAGATATGCATTTTACAATGACAACAATACTTTGTTTAACAACCATTTTAACAACATACCGTAAAACAACAGAGCACTGGCCTGAAACTACTATATCTTGAGTAGTGTCTAATAGAACGGAAAATATTGAAGCTTGAGAGAGTTCTTTCGAAATATCTTCTCTGATAAGTGTGTTGATAGCATTCAAAACATAATTCACGGAGTTTAGTAAAAGTTATGCGACCACTATCCTGCTTACTTCCTCGTATATGACTCTTCTCGGTGACCTTATCTAAATTACTTTTAAGCGGAAGATCAAATTTGCTTAAGAAAGGAATAATATCATAAACGTTTCAATGATCTATAGCTGTGTCTTTCAGTTTATAGGCTGCTACATTTCCTCTGTAAATGAGCCCTCTTTTACCAATGAGTTTCTGCACTTTGACAACTCGATACATTACCTGTCTGTTCTTCTCAACCTTATATTGCCATTGTTTTACCTGTTCATGAGGAAGTAGTTTCTTAACATTATGTTCTCTTTTGTTAGATATGTAAGAACCCACATTGGTCTAATGTATTTTGGAAGACTCGTGTTCTCTTACTCGCTGATAAACGTGTTTAATGTTACGTTTGTCACGTACAGAACCTTTAAGAGAAGTTTGTTCGATCTGAAGAATAATCTGTGAATACACTGAAAAAAAAAATGCTCGAAGTGGTACGTTTTGTCGCGGATTAAATATTCGAAATGTTTTAATTAGTCCAAGACAGGTTGTAATTTATATAAGTGGTACGTTTTGTCGTGGAATAAATATCCGAAATGTTTTAATTAATCCATGACAGGTTGTCATTTGTGACAGGTCGTCAAAAGTGGTACGTTTTGTCGCGAAAATTCAAGTGGTACGTTTTGTCGGGACACCAAAAAATCACGTGCAGTTGTCATTCTTTTATCTTTGTGAGCGTCTGTTCGCATTTTTGGCACCCACGTCGCACACAATTTGTAATAACTCAGCTTGTCAGTCACAAATCAATGCATTATTTTTACAGACACATCTGGAAATTCTTTGGCAACTTCAGTTACTGTGAATTGCCGATTGGTTCGAACTTTTTGGTTAACGCGTTCCACCTGATCATCCATCGGAACACAACGCCTTCCGCTGCACTCATCATCATGAACATTTGAACTCCTTTTCCGAAATTCCCTGCACCATTGCCTGACCTCATTGCTTCTCTCACTACTAATCGGTTTGTAAACGGTACACAACCGATGAATGTTAGCTGCATTCTTTCATTTGGTATTCAGAAATCGTATGACAGATCTCACTTCAACATTTGGCGGGATTTTGTAATACGGTAGCCATTTCACCGTACTGCTACTCGCACTACACAACCCCACTCCAACAATTTTATCTTTATTGCAAACAACTTTCTGTATTTTTTTAAAGACATGTGTCTCAAAAAGACTATGTAAGTACAATACGAAGAAACAGTCTAAAATATTTTTACTGGGCAGCACGGAAACTTGGAACTTTTCCTGAAGGAGTAAACACTAATATTTGGGCTCCCTAAATATATACGAAATTGGAGCCCTCCTTGAATTTAAAATCTTAATAAACATTTTTATTACTTCTAGGGACTCCGTTTCCATTTTACTGAAGTAGCTCCCAGATTACATCTATGCTTTATGTTAGGGAAATATATTTTGTTTAGATTATGGGGCAGCAGTAGCACCTTAAATTATTTTCAGTTGTTTTGGAAATAGTATGGTGGGCTTATTCCTTACTTCGCAACTTAAATTGAAGCAACAATATTTGATACAACTTACAGCCTTAAGAAATAAATCTTGTTTTTGGGGTTCTTAATAGTAGATAGTTTATTGAAATTAGTCAAGATCACATTGCCGTTTCATTTATTTTTAAAATGTATTATTATTATTATTATTATTATTATTATTATTATTATTATTATTATTATTATTATTATTATTATTATTATTATTATTATTATTATTTTGCAGTTAGCCTATTGCATGCTTCATTTGATTAGCGTTTAGCTTCCCATTTAACAGTGAGCCTATATGAGACGTAAACCTATAGCTTAATGTGAGATGCGAATGACATGAGTTCCCGGCGGGAATCGAACCGGGTTCTCCAGCCCCAAAGTCTATGATTCATGTACATACTCATGTTCGTGTCGTATCATATGGAGTAAGAAGGTTTTTTTCTTCAAATAGGCCTCCTCTAACAGACGGGAGCTTAAATGGGTTGGCAGCTACCTCCTGCTTCCCCCACAAGTTACAGTAATATTACTGGGGCATATTTTGAACTCATAGTCATAGAACGTGCTCCACTGTTTCTGGAAGAGTAGCACACGTGCCTTTGATATGAGTATCACGAGTTTGATTTCCGGTGGGGCATAGAATTTTTCGGAGTTGACTTCGCGAGCTTGACAACTACTTGAATTAAGAGGTAGCGAAGACCGGTCTAGAATGCTCAGAATTAACTACAATGGAAGTCGATGTGCTGACCGTACATCGCCAATATGCCCTCTGCCTGGCGCAGGTTTTAACATCAAGGAGTGTTGGACGTGAAACACAGAGCAATGTTTTTCCGTCATGATGTATATTGTATTTACCTGTAATATTGTTTATTTGTTGAAGTTTAGTGTCCGTTTTTAGCACTGAAGTTACATGAGATGTAGACCTACAGTTTAACGTGGATTCCAAATCTCAGTAATGCGTTTAATGCTATTTTTATCTTTTAGTCGAACCCAGGACTATGTGCATTACTGGACCAGCAGGAAGGGCTGTAATATAATTGAATTGAAGAGCGGAAGAGCAGTAAATTTCAAAATAAGCCATTATTCTTAACGCCAAGAATAATTGTTAAATATATAGAAGAACACATTCCTATGGATTTGTATAACTACCAACTTACTAGGTACTTTGAAAATGGAATTAATGCGCAATACACTATATCATAATTTTATTATTGAAATAATCATGAAGTGTCGAATTTGGATTGTTCTTCCACTTATAGATTCAATTAAATGTCTTTCATGAAATGTAATAAGCAGACAGTATTCTTAATGGGATAAAGGAGTACGTTTCCTAGTACGGAGACGAAATTAAATTTTCATGAAAGAAGTTATATCCTTCTTACAGTACTCTTAATTTTAAAATGGTACAAACTGCACATGGCTTTCTACCTGACTTTAAAAATTAAGGTTTTCAATTTGACCTATATGTTTGTGATTATATAGAAAACTGCTGGTCATATTTCGATGTGGTTTCCACTAATCAAATAAGCTGTTCCCGGTTCTGACGTGTAAAATATTTTTTTAAATAATTAAGTATTTTTTTTTAAATAAGGTAACCAAAAAAGTTCTTGCCGGTTTTGAGGCTCCACTAACCATATGCTCATAAGGAGGAATCGAAATGACGCACCTGCCTGCCAGCCGATCGGCAAATAATCTGATGAATGATTTTCAGTAATACAAGCACGTTGCACACATACAGCAGTAATAGCTTGTCTAGTATCAAAGAGAAATTGAAGTATCGAAGTAGCTTGTTCGTGTGTGTTTGTTGTATGACTTTAAAGTGGGCCTGTGAGCTGCCGCATCAAGTCCCAGCAGATGCCAGGCATTTGGGGAAAATGCCGTGAACGAATCCAATGCACCGCCACGCATTGGTTCCAGAAATTCAGTTCGAAAGATGTGAGCCTTTCGGATGAACTTCGGAGTGGACGACCACATGGGTTGGATGACGACGCCCTGATAGCAGCCATCGAGAAGGACAGTGGTCTAACGTGTGATAAACTTGCAGAAAGGTTCCATGTTTCCGCTGAAATAGTCAGACTGCATTTGCTTGGGATAGAAAAATCATACAAGTTAAGCAAGTGGGTACCTCACACATTGTCGGCAGTCAACAAGAAACAACGAGTGATAGTCCGTCCTTGGTCACTCGGCACCTGAACACACCCGTCTTTGATCGCTTGCTCACTGGTGATGAAAAGTGGGTCCTCTATGACACTTCCAAGCGTACCAGACATTAGTTGTCGCCACGTGATCGTGTCCTTCACACCTGAAGATTGCTCTCTGCACCCAGGGACCGACAAAAGATTATGTTGTCTGTCTGCATGGTACAATTGTCAAGTAGTGATTATGAGCCCCTTCTACCCGTTCAAACCATCACAGCTGACATCTACTTTAAGCAGTTGCAAAAGTTGCACCATACTTTGCGGCAAAAGGAGCTGGCATGGTGAATCGCACGACCTGCGAGTTTTATCACCAGGTATTTATTTATTATATTTATTTATTTATTTAACAATCACCAGATACAACTCAAAGGCCATTTTACACTGAATATTCAACAACAATAATAACAATGGAAAGGATTTGGGAAGGTATCGGCCAGGGCCTTTTTAGTAGGTACCATCCCGGTATTTGCCTGGTAGGACTGAGGGAAACCCTGGAAAACCCCAATCATAATGGTCGACAGCGGGAATCGAACCCCCGACCTCTCGAATGCGAAGCCAACACTCTACTACTTGAGCTACTTCGCTCCGTATTGTGCAGCCGCAGGAATGTTGGCAAAAGATGTTAGATGCTAATGAAGATTACTTCTAATCCTAAAGGTATGTACCGTCCACTGTATTGCTGCTTGTTTATCACTGCTCTAGAACGACAAGAACTTTTTTGGTTACATTGCAATAATTCCTGCAACGCCTGAGAAAACCTTATCCTAAAATATACTGTAATCAGATAGTCAATAAAGTATGGTGGGTTGCATGCTATTAAGGGGTTTAAACTTTTTGGACAGCTTTCTCCAAATGGTTTGACATTGTTTAGCGATAGATATTTAGGACATTGATTGTCATGACTGTTTACATACGGGTCTTGCTCAACTTTTGCCAGAATATCATGTATCTTTTCTGTGATTGGTCGCCCACTGCTGCCACTGGTAGCTGCCACAAGAACCATCTTCGACATCGAAATTTTTAGAACGAAAACGATTGAACCATCTTTTCGCTATTGCTTTTGATAAAATATCTTTGCCCATAAACAGTACAAATTTCTCCACGGGCCTGCGCAGCATTTGTGCTTTTAGCAAAATAAAATTGTGAAATGTAGCACAGTTCTGCGGAAAGTTTACTCATCTACACGGCGAAATAGCTTACGTGCGATTCTAAAAAATCAGCTGTCAAATGGCGATAAGTTTGACACGCTGCGTCTCATATACTCTGCGATTTGGGACACTAACGCCATCTCGTGTGCAAAAGGTTGACTACTTCATAAATTACGAGGGTCGTTCAAATCAATCCGGGACTTTTTAAAAAACAAATAGAAAAACAAATTTCAAAGTGTGGAAGGCGGGTTTATTTTTCCACTACAGTTATACACTTATCCCAGCGTTCATTCAGGATCAGCTGCTCCATGCGCTGAATGTTCTCAGGAATAACTACCGTGGGCTGTGATCCATCCCGACCGGGACCGTAAGTAATAGAGTTAAGGCCATCTTTGAAGCGTTAACAACATTCAAATGTCTTACTACAAGTGTCTCATCACCGTACTGAGCTTGAAGTTTTCTGTAAATTTCAGCAAGTTTTATGCCCTCGTTCACTAAAAACTTAATCAAAACACACTGTTCCACGTAGACATTCATACTGTTGTCCGCCATCTTGAATAACGGTCTACCAATAACAGGACAGGTATCAGTTTCTACTACATACAAAACTATATATATATATATATAGTCTGATAATAATAAAGCGCTTAAGAGCATAAAGTAATTCATTACTATTATTTAGGATATAAAAAAAACTTTTGAGATTGTGCCAAGCAAAATATGTTAATTCCTTATCAAATTACCATCACGATAAATTTATTAGGCATTAATTTATTCATAATCATATTTCTCACATTTCCTTTAAAATTTTTACTTTCAAATCATAAGGATAATTATTTCCTGTTCGATAGACAACCCAAAAAACAGTATTGCATATTGTGGTTGCATAACCAATCAGGCGTTTGACCAATACGTGGTAATTTTCTTCGAAGATTGATTAGTTGGTTTGCATTTCAGCGTTCATTTCATGACCGAGATTATATGTGACGTGCACCTGAAACTTAGCGCGGGATCCGAACTACGTGAGCTCCCACCGTGAATTGAACCAAGGTCTGCTACGCCGAAAGCGTGTATTGTAATCAGGTAGCCACGAGAGAGCTCTACTCTCTTCAAAGGATGGAAGTTAAAACAAGTTCACACAACTTCTCCAAACTTAATCAGAAAATTTGTAGAAGAAAATGAACATAATGATCAAATGAGGAATCGAACCCAAGATTTGTTGAGTATATTATTAATTCTCTTATCTTATTAGTATCTTTGTTTCTTATAAGATATCAATGTTATTAGCCCTCCTGACTGGTCTAGTGGCTGTAGTACCAGGTTCTATCCTCATTGGAAGAGAATTAACGTGTACACACATTCAGTGGTTCGGATTCCACTTTAAACTTTAGATCCCCGTTTTATATAGTCTCGGTATTGAAAAAGAGTTGAGTTGATTTTGAGTTTCGTTCAGCAGTGAGGCTATATGAGACGTGGATCTATTGATTAACATGGAATCCGAACGACATGAGCTCCCGCCTGAAATCGAACCCGAGTCTCAATGTTGAAAGAGAGTATTAACGTCTAAACACTACTACTACTACTACTACTACTACTACTACTACTACTACTACTACTACTACTAATAATAATAATAATAATAATAATAATAATAATAATAATAATAATACTATTATGTAATAGCTAAAGTTAAAATGACAAATGATCATAATGGATAACTGAATCGCAAATCGAACCCAAATCTTTTCAACTACATAAAAACAAATATGATAGGAAATACGTTACTGCCTTCTCTATCAATGTTTTCTTTAATGACACCAACAATAACCTAAAAATTAGGACAACTCATAAATTTCAATTAAATTTAATAGCGTATGTGACAGACAGCGTTTTAAAGAATACAACATTGTTAAAACTTTATGAAAAATTAATAAATCTTTTTTTTTCGATTTTTTCCCTACGATATAAATATTTAATCACTTAATTCAGATCCTAACGACCGCAATAACAGAAATCTAATCCCTTTTGAAGAAAATTTCCCCTTTTCTTCTCTTTTTCCCACCTTTTCAAAAAACTCTTCATCTTCCTTTTCTACTACACTGTGTTTTCAATCAAACCTCCTTAATTTTCTTCCCGTAGCGCGAAGTTGAAGCAGAAGCAAAAGCGGATACACAAAACGGACGTAGCGTCGTCTGCAGCTACGTATACACGAAAATAGTAGAAAGAGCAGCAGGTGGTTAGCGACAGTCACTTGTCCTCAGCCTGAACCAATCCTAGTAACACTATGTGTTGACGTCAAGAGGAGAAGCTTCCATTTTTACTCTCCGGATGGCGCTAGTGAGCTCTGGGATCCGCACAAGCAAGAAAGAAAGACACGACGAGAAGCTGGCAGGCAATTGGTATTTGAGCTGTGCAGCGGACACGTTTTATTTTTGATGCAAGTGTTATTGGTTTGTTTGTGCTAAAAGAAAAAAAAGGATATAATTATAATAATACTTGGAAAGTTCAGGAAAGTTGGAGATTCATTAATATATATTTTTTTTAACGAAGTGAAAGAGTTTTGTCCATTCGGAAAGTTTATTACTTGGTGTGTTGTATAGCGTGAGATGAATAAAAGTTGGTGAAGTTGTTATCGGAAAGTGGTTGAGAAAACAGGTGTCTTTTTTTTTTCTTGTACAAAACGCATCCAGAAAGAGTTGACGGCGAGGGAGAAGACGAGAAATCTTTAAAATATATTGTGAAGAGTGGTGGTGTGTTTTTTAGTTTCTATATTTCCGTAACGGGCAGACGTGAAGGAAGAAAAAAAATATTAATACATTAAGAAATAAACAATGATGGAGGAGAGAATCTACGTAGTAACCTTACTAGCGCTCTTAATAGGTATGTACTATTCTTACTATGACTTTTGTTTAGGAAAAATAACTTCTTTTTGTTGTTATGTACCCGGCTAAAAACTGTTTTGAAGCATGGTTCAAGCCACCCAACCGTTTCGCCTGAGGTCAGCAGCCGTAGTTGTGGCAAGTTGGCGGGGAAAAAGGGGGAGGGAACGAGTAGGTGGATGAAGTTAAGGTTGGCGGGCGAATACATATACAGTCTATAAAGGGCATCGCACCTGATGGTATTACAAAAATGTATAGTGCATACTGTGAATTTTTTTTTTTTTTTTTTTTTTTTGCTTTTCTGAGAATTTTTTTTAATGTCATGATAAAGAGTACTATAAACCTGATTAACGTTTATGAACGTATGTAGCTTTGGTATGTGTAGGTCCGGCATCAGTTCCCGGTGATAGTACGAAATTTTATATTTTGACCCCAAAACGTAAAGCAATCAATGGCAGCTCTCGAGGGAAGTCACATAGGTATAAATTTAAATACGATCGCCTCATGCTAAAGGAAAGAAGCTAACTAATGTACTAATTATTATATACTTCTTTCTGAATCTGTGTGAAACTTTCTTCCGTTAACTTATAACGGTATAAATATATCTCTATCAATGTGACTTCTCTGGAAGCAATTGGAAGCACCTGATATTAAGAGATGTCAAACTCAGATCTAGACATACTCAAATAACCGGAACCAATGTGCTTACCACTAAATATTTAAATTTTAAAAAAATGCGTTAGCTCAATAGTACTTGCACGATTTTCCATAAGTCTGTTGTGAATGATTCCTCTTTCGATTCTCGGTAACTCATTGAACTTTTTCTGACTAACCTAGCATCCTAAGGCAGTTTGAAAATTACTTGATTTAATAAGTAGCAACTTGATCCCAAGAAATTCATAAATAATGATGTTCAGATTCTGCGGTTTTCTCACATTCCGTCCAGTCTGAACGTGTATCTAGGTGGTATAACCCTTCGTGAGCTAGAAACGCGAAACTTCAGCAATAATAATAATTATTATATTCAATTAATATTACTATGATTCATTACGGAGAAATGGTATGGTTACATTGCGATGTACGTGTATCTAAACGATCAGTTCTAATAATGATTCAGACCGTATGAGAAACAAGGGACAAATCTCTTTGCTTTTCACACTCTGAAGGTTCCCACAAGGAAAATTTATATTTCATAAATTCTATTAGTCATTATTGATCTCTTATCGAGGAAACTTTTGTCTGATTTAGAAACGTTGAGTCTGGGATCTCACCATTCTGGGACCCATCATTCTCATATTTTTTTTTTTTTTTTTTTTTTGACAAACATTCCAATAATCAAATCTTCTGATTCAGACTTGTTTTCTATTTTCTTTCTTTTTTGACTTTTTTTTAATGTAAAAATTTAACTGTATATAATTGTTAAGAAACTAAATCTCCCTAGCTCGGCACGTTATCAGGAGTTCGGGAAAGACACTTGCCATCAAAAACTCATGTAAGGTCCTACGTCGTGTAATGATTTACTGGATGTAAGTATAATTAGTTTTCTAGACCACATTCACCACTTTTTAAAGTTTAGTAAACTTTTAATTGCTGCAATGCTAAACTAATACTTTATTTTTTAAAAAAAAAAAAAGTGCTGCAGCAAAAACCGAACCCGAGACCCATTGAGATCAATGGCTGACATGTTAGCAATGCGCCATTCTGCATGTATTCAGAGATAGCTTCAATTATTCCCTTATCTGTATGTACTCCCATTCATTTTCTTGTCTCTTTACTAGCCAGCATCCTTTGATAACGAGAGACACAGGACATTTTCCCGGTCGAGAACGCGAATAGTATTCCCTATTCTGTCTTAAGAGCCATCAATGCGGGAAAGGTGACGTATGTTAAGCTACAAAATAAAATTTTGCGAATGATTTTGTTGAAACAATATTCTTAAAAGTAATCGTAAATCTAGCCCAGAACTAACAGATTGCACGACAGCAAACCCATAATAATTTCTTGTAAGCTTTACGATGCAACCACGGCGATGCATAATAACGTTTCCCGTAGCGAGAAGCTTATATGTAATTAATTCATTAAATTTACGACAAGGCAAAAGATGAAGATATATTGTATAAAGTTCGTGCTTATGAGAGATAAATCATAATCCAGTGAGGGAGGTATTAACGCGCATCCACAAAAGGGAGAGAGTTCAGGTTCCGAAGGTGCGAAGCAGAGAAATCTGAAAAGATGTGATGGGATAGTGGTTAATCATACTATTGGTACCTAGGGAAGGCGCAGGAATGTATACATTTTCACTTTGTAAATTTTCCATAAATAATTTTTAAAATGTAATCGAACTAAGTCGATCGAGTATTAATTAACAGCGAAAGATAAATTCATCTTCTACCGGTAACTATTTCAAGACATGTGTGATTTTTTTCTCGTTCACGTCATTATTTCATGTATTTTTGTTTACCTAAAGATGTTTGAATACAGCAGTTGTCATAAGCTTAATCTCGCACTTAGCGTTGTGCGATTTCCCGCTACCACAGGCGTGATTATAGAAGATATAGAAGAAAAAATCAGAACTTGTTTTCTCAAAAAGAGAAGAGATCTAAATGCAATGTTCAAAGTGAAAAAAAAAATGTAGAAGTTTAGTACGTGCTAATATTTTGTAAAACAAGGGACAGCAATTTATATTTTCGAGCAAAGAGAAAAGTTCGTAAAAAAGTTCATACCCCGCCGTCATGTTTTGATGAAGAAAGGGTTTGTATTCCATTTACTCAGTTCAATGTTACACATATTTTGGACCAATGTTCGGCGTAAATTTCCTTGTAGTCGTGTAGTTATCGCAAGTGCCTTTCTTGCTGACACAGGATGTTTTGTGGTGACCCGCATCGTTTGTGTTAGGTCCATCTGAATACTAAGGCTCTAAGACACAATTCTACAATTTAACATAGGACCCGAACCACATGAGTGAAACCCCCACCCATAGTCAATAAGTACCCTAACTATTAGGCCATACGACAGCTCGTTGACCCAATTTCTTGAGGAAATTGCGGGTGCTTGATTTAACTATAATTTTGGTGTTGAATTCAGCTGCTATAACTTACTTTGCAAAACTTGGTATTATTGCTTACTTTTCCATTTCGGTGTTTGATAGAGGAAATACTGAATCTATATAGCGCACTGCGAACATTATACACACATATTTTTCTCTTTGTGATCAGAGTTTCTGGAAGCGATTACGTCGACAGTAGAATATGAGAAATTTCGTAATTTGATGCGTTAATAGAAACAGGAATAGGTTTCCAGTTAATGTTAGGCGTGGTTCGAAGTTTGTATTTGCACGAACATCAGCAGGCATTTGGTGCACATATCAGATCAAATTACTTTTTAATGTTAAACGAAAACACTCATACTTGGCTCTTTCATTAACAGAAATGAAGATATAGTCTCACAAAGTACCAACGAAGTTTGTATTAACCATTCCTCTTGTAAGAAAATATGCAGCATACAAAATCACTAAATGCAATGATATAATATATGTTTCAATTGATATACATTCTGTTGAAATAGGTAAGTTCATTAAGATATCAAATGAAGACCGAAGACCGTTTTAGACACTTTCGAAATCTTCTCATGAAATGAAATCTCTAGGGGGCTCCTTCGTGGCTAAGCGGTTAGCGTACGCGCCTTTGACGTGGGGTGGGAAACCCGGGTTCTATTCCCGGTAGGAGCTCAGGTGGTTCGGATTCCACGTTAATCAGTAGGTCCCGTCTCATATAGCATCGCTGCTCAAAGGGACGTTGAACTAAAAATCAACTCAACTCAGACAAAATCTCTAGTGTAACCTCCCACGATTATACCCTGTAGGTTAAAGGAAACGGTTGGTTAATGGTAGTACATGATTATGAAAAATTTGGTTCATTGAGAGTGTAGGAAGAAACGGGAAAATTCCTAGAAAACCCTCGGGCAGGATGTTGTCCACCACAAACTAAAATGAGCTGGGATCGAATTAGGGACTTCTCACACCAGAGGTTAGTGCTCTGCCATGGAGCCACTGTGCCTCCCTCGAGCTCTCCATGTGTCTATTGAAATGTTTACAGTTTGTGTATTTTTATACAAAACAGTAATTATTTTATTGAAATCTGAATCGTGTTTGTTGTATATAGCCTACATATTCACGTATTTTCCAATTGACCACGTATATGCTTTGTGGTCAGTCTAGACGTAGAAGAAAATATCTGTGACTTGGACGATGATTTCGGTCCTTTCAGCCATTTCTTTCAGCTTATTTTTAAATACATTGATCACTCAGGGTATTTCACTCATCATATTTTTGAAATTATATAAAATAAACTAGGAAAATTTATCACTAAACTAGGGTAGAGTCAAACTCTGATCTTTCCTTTACTAGGCGGGTGTTACTTGATCTAGCAGTAACGCGATGAGTTTTCTGTATTTGTTCAGCCTTAGAAAAAAAAATGTTTGCTCAAGGATGAACTAAATCCTTACTCAAATTTTTGCTACATTTCTTATATTTGAGTAAGATTTTCTCATTAGCGAACCGTTCTTCTGTTATGAGAATGAGATTATATTAAAGAAAAAGAAATGAAAAGAAAGATTTCCCCAGTGCACAGGTACGGAAAAAGATTTCTCAAGTACAAACTTCATTTTCTGAAATTTAAGAAAGAATTTGGAACAGTTTTGAATTCTTTTCTTCACGTTCGTATTACATTGATGTCTTGTGAAACGTAGATTGCTTTCCGAATACTAGATACACGATAAGTTTGTTATAACATGAGTTTTCTCTCTCTCGAATTTTAAATAACGGCTTATGTTCGAATATTCTCTCTCTCTCTCTTCATGAATTTTAAAAGTATGGCATATTTTGGGCCTAAAGTAGTATACACATTATTTATGTATGTGTTATTTCTTGGTGTTATCAATACCACTTGTCTAAAGGACTTGTTTAATACACCAAAGTGCTTTTGTTTTCGGAGTGCTTCATTTTGTTGACTGCTACATATTTATTTATTTATTTATTTATTTATTTATTTCGGAAAAACAACAGGCAAATGCCTAATTACAGTTTTCCCTTATTGTAAAGTGTATTTAATACACTTTAAAATACATATATAATAACATACTAATATGACCTCAATTCTATCGTAATACACAGTAAAATACACATATAATAAAATAATAATAGGAAAGCAAAATATGCGTTAAAATACAAATAGCACGATATACAGAATACAACAAATTTATGTAAAATGAAAATTTTGTTTGCAACTAAAAATATCTATATCTGGGTGTTCTTGTGACATCTTATTATACAATATACACATTTTTCTGACAGGCGATACATCTAATGCATTAGTCCTTTGCGCTGAAAGATGGAATATGTCATTATGGGGTCTCGTTGCTCTATGTGGGACGCGAATTTTGATTTCTGATAACAAATATTCTGAATCTATTGCACCATGAATTATTTTATGTAAGAAAGATAATATGAAATTACTTCTTCTGCTTTCAAGAGATTGTAATAAATATTTGTTTCGAAGACCTTCGTAGTTCTCAAATTTTGGATATATACCTGTTTCTTTATATGTCAAAAAGCGCACAAATTTATTTTGAATGTTTTCGATTTTATTTATATATTTCTTACTATTAGAACCCCATATTATCGCTGCATATTCCACCTTAGACCGTACATAGGCAGTGTATAATGTTTTGAGAGCATTAGTATTAGAAAAATCACCTCCTAATCTCATCACAAAGCCAAGATTCCTAAAGGCCTCACCAATTACTCTGTTGACATGAATATCGAATGATAGGTTTGACTGCAGAGTGACTCCAAGATCAGTAACATAATCCACTCTCTCAATTGGTGTTTGATTAATAGTATACACATTGCGTACATAGTTTATTTTCCTGGTGTATGATACTACTTTACATTTTCTAATATTTAGTAGCAACTTGTTTGATTCACACCATTGGGAAATAGCATTAATGTCATTTTGCAAAGAAATTGCGTCTAATTCCGTGGAGATACTGCGATAGATTTTTAGATCGTCAGCAAACAAAAGTTTGTGGGAAGATGTTATTACAGGTGGTAAATCGTTAACAAATAGTATAAATAACAGAGGTCCTAAGTTCGATCCCTGAGGCACACCAGAGTCTACGACATATTCCTTAGTTGAAATATTCTTGTATCGAACGCGATGTTTCCGTTGGTAAAGATAGGATGCTATAAGTTGTTGAAGATTTTGTGAAAAATTGAATGTCACAAGTTTGCTTAGAAGTATATCGTGATTAATTACGTCGAACGCCTTGGAGAAATCTGTATAAATTACATCTACTTGTTCCTTTTTATCAACTTGATTAGCTATAAAATGTGTAAGTTCTGAGAGATTAGTTACAGTTGACCTCTTTGGCATGAAACCATGTTGAAAGGGAGATATTACTGACCGTACATGTGAATAAATTTTTTCGTATATAATAATTTCAAATATCTTAGATGGGGCAGATAGTAGGGTTACCGGTCGATAATTTTTTATTTGGTCTGTAGGACAGCCTGTTTTGGGAATGGGACAGACGTCACCAATCTTCCATTTCGTAGGAAATGTAGAAGAAGCTATTGACTTGTTAAAAATAACTTGTAGGGGATGTTTCAGTATTTCTGAGCAGCCTTTAATGATATATGGTGGTATTTTGTCTGGTCCACAAGATGACCGTGGTTTAAGTTTTTTAATAGCATTCTCCACATCTTCGATATCTATAAAGTTAATGTTTAATTTGTCCAGGATTTCCGAATTATTGTGTTGCTCCATAGGAATAAGATTGTAGCTCGATTTATTGTGTGTAACTTGAAAATTTGTCATAAACGCGTTTGCAATATCAGTATCGTCACTCAAAGTTTGACCATCATAATGAAAGATATTACTTCCCGAATTACTCTTTTTATTCTTAACATACGCCCAGAAAGACTTAGGATTATTTATAATATTGACCTCACAGTTGTTTAAATATATATTGTATGCATTAGAAATTTCTTTTTTAGAAAGAGTTCTCAATTCTTTAAATTTATTATAGTGATAAAGTGCGTCCCGAGAACCCTGCTTCCATTTCTTATGGTGATATGATTTGCTCTTAATTAATCTAATTATGTCACTTGAAAACCAAGTAGGATAATTGAATTTAGCTCTTTTTCTCGGGATGCATCGGTCAAAAATAGAATAGAGTATATTATAGAAAAAATCCACAGAGTCATCTACAGTCAAACTATCTGTGATAGGTTCCCAATTTGTTAGTGATATTTCGCGATACAGTTTATCAAAGTCAGCTTTAAAAAAATTATAGTCTCTTACTTCACTTTTGTTTGTACACTTAGCATTTCTAAAATTAATACATTTATATTCAGCTAGTAGGGCTGGGTGATGAGCATCCTCCGGTAAAAGGGGAGGGTATTCGTGTATGACCTCTACGCTGGTAAGATTCGATAGTATTAGGTCAAGCGTTTTGCCATACGAGTTTCTAATATTATTGTAGGTTTGTAAATTATAAAAATTCATTAAGTGAAATAATTCTTGACAGGTTCCAGTAGATGTTAAAAAATTGAAATCAGTTCCCGTGACCTGTGAGAGATTATAGTCGCCTGTCAGAAGAATGTTACTCTTTGGTTGTAGTACACTAAATATGTATTCAAAATATTCTCTATATATTGATTGATTTGACCCAGGTGCAATATATACAAGACCAATATATATACAATTAACCGTATCTACAAAAACTTTTACTGTAATACAATCAACACCAGGAATGTTTGGGGAAGGAATTTTCTGCACACGATATTTTTTATTTACAGCTAATACAACACCACCACCCAATTTCTTACCAGAAGTAACAATATTTCTGTCAGCTCTTACCACGACATACCGCGAATCAAAGAGTTCAGAGTCATTATGACTGTTAGTAAGCCAAGATTCAGTTAATGCAATTACCTGATAATTGTTACTTAATACATTTTCGGTCAGCGTTCTTAATTTGGTACGAGTTCCCCGTACGTTTTGAATATATATATTAAAATAGCCATCTTTCCCCTTAACTATATTGTCACTTTCACCTCTCACTTCGAATGTTTTTGTACTTACGGAAGTGTCCTTGGTGCACCCCCTTCATGCTGATATCTTTCTGCCTGCCTTGGAATGTCCAGATTGAGGGCTGGGGGAGGGAGCGGATGCTTGGTTTTCTTGTCGCAGATGCTGTCGAGGTTTTCCTTGTTCTTGATTGACAGTTGCTTTAGGCGATTCAGGTGGCTGATTGTAAATTCCCTCGGCTTGGTCAGTTTCTTGGAAATACCTGTCTTCACTGTTCTGCAGTTCGGCAAGCGTGAATCTTTTCCCTTCAATATACAAATATCGGAAATTGATATTTGCATATTTTCCTTCTTTGCGCGCTTTCATTAAATAATATTGCAACTGTTTACGTTCCTGTCTTACAGAACTAGAGTAGTCTTGGTCCACATAAATGTTTGTACCCCGAAGTTTATTTCTATTTTTTAATACGTGTTCCTTTTTCTTATCACTTAAAAATTTACATACTATGGGTCTTGTTCTACCCTGACACTTTCTTCCAACGCGGTGAGCCCTCTGTATAAGTTGGTCATCAGTTTCCATTTGCAGTCGGTCGTTTAGCAAATCACACACTTTTTTTTCTGTAGTTGCCCAGTCTTCATTCCCTTCTTCCTTCACCCCATAAAACACTAAATTTTGTCTTCGTGACCTGTTTTCGAGATCGTCTTTTTTTTGTTCTAAGAACGTAGTATAGCGATGTAGCTCACTTACTTCACTTGTCACTTCCAATAATTTCGTCTCGATGGTATCTACTCTGTCAACCAGTTTTGTTACTGTTGACAGTCCGTATTCATGCATTTAGTGGAGGAAGGGGGCAGACTATGGCTCAGTGGTAGAGCGCTTACCTCTGGCATGTAGGGTCCCTAGTTTCATTCCCAGCCAAGTAAGTTTGTGGTGGATAACATCATGTACGTGTGTTTTCTCAGGATACTTCCGTTTCCTCCCACACTTTCATTACACTAATTCTTCCATCATCATTCACTTGCCTTAATCATCCTTCTCCCTTAGCCTAAAGGACATAATCGTGGGACGTTAAACTGAAAAATTTCATTTCATGCATTTAGTCTCTTGTTTTTGGAGATCAAATCATTACTAGGCTCAAAGCTAAAAGGCGAATGCTACACAAGACAGTATCTCAGTTGCCTGATACCCGTGCATCAGATTTTCATTTGATGCATTTATAAATATCACCAAATGAACATAGACAATACGAAGGATAGAAAAAAAATCCCAGTGATCTAGTAACTTGTGCGTATTCCTTTGGTCCACGTGTTCCTGTGGGTGCGATTCCTTGTAGGAGAGCCTTGAAATTTTCAACGCATTGCGGTAGTTCGGATTTCGCCTTAAACTGTAGTGTGGGTGGTGTCCCTGGTTCGACCCCAGCTCAAGCCAAGTGGGCTTTCTGGTGGACAAACACCGTGTTCGTGGGTTTCCTCAGGGTTCTCCTGTTTCCTCCTATTTTATTCATACCACCATTGCATTCATTTCTCATCATCACTGTCTCTGCAGTCTACCTTTAGCCTAGCCGGCACAATCGTGGGACGTAAAACTGAAAAAAAATCATTTCATTTTAAACTTTAGGTTCACGTCTCATTAGTCTCGATGTTGAAAGGGACCCTAAACTTTAATAAATAAATGAATAGACGAATTAGAGGAATCCTTTTTCTTTCTTTTTTTTTAAATTTCTCTCTTAGCGAATGGACGAAATTCAGTCACTGTTTTGGAATAAAATAATATTAACCCTGAAATTGAGGACCAGTTCTCAAGCTGAGCAGAATCTTTTAAAAGAAAATCCTATTTGCTTACTGCGACGTTAAAAATAAATCAATTAGTTTCTTAACCTTTGATTTGGTCTCTGTTTTAACTTAACTAACAGTTAAAAGCTTCGTTAGTATTTTCCCAGAAGATATAACAAATTCAGGGGAGGACCTTAAACTGACAGATGCTGGAATATGAACAATTTGCGTGAAACTTTTTACATTAGCGTGTCTGGTCTCATTACCTTTGAAGGTAGAGCGAAAATGCATTTAAGATTATATCAAAGGACTTTTTTCTTCTTACATGATTGTGTGTATATCATGGTTTATAATACATCATTCGATGGTAAGATCTAGGAAGTTTACAAACTTGGAACTACAGAAACTTTCTTACTCATAATTACTTAATGCATTAGTATGTAGATTATTGGACGATTTCAACATGAAGTTAAAGTTTCAACTCCAACATTGATAATTGCCATTTGAACATTGGAAAAATATCGTCTAAACTAATTTTATTACATTAAAAAAAAAAACTTACAATTGTTCGACCGTGTCCTGCTTCACCGTCAACCGTGCCCTCAAATCTTGCAATCTTAATTTAACTCATTTTCCAGCATCAATCAATGGTGAAATTGTATAACTTTAATTTAACTCATTTCCCAGCGTCATATGATGATGAAATCTTGTAACCTTAATTTAACTCATTTCCCAAAGTCATACAATGATGAAATCTTGCAACCCTAATATAACACATTTCCCAGCGTCATACAATGATGAAATCTTGCAATCTTAATTTAATTCATTTCCTAATGTCATACAATGATGAAATCTTGCAACCTTAATATAACACATTTCCCAACGTCATACAATGATGAAATCTTGCAACCTTAATATAACACTTTTCCCAACGTCATACAATGATGAAATCTTTCAACTTAATATAACAGATTTCCCAACATCATACAATGATAAAATCTTGCAACCTTAATATAACACATTTCCTAACGTCATACAATGATGAAATCTTGCAACCTTAATTCAACTCATTTCCCAGTGTTATACAATGATAAGATTTTTCACAGTGACATAAAAGTAAGGTGGCAATATAATATTCCGTTGTCACTTATATATATTTGTATATACAACGTATTTCCTTAATTAGTTAAGTTCCTGATACTGTTCTCTACTACATAAATATCCTATTCTGTTATGCAGCCAAAAATGCTCCGGAAGTGGCAGGTGCATTATAACATCCAGGGGCTGTTCGTAAATTACGTTCCAAATTGTGTGTGTGATGACTTCAAAACCTAGTTGAATGTGAAAATGTTTTATAATACTCGTAATAGTTAAAAATGATAAGCGTAAAAATATAATTAGTACTTTTTCATTTGTTCGTAAAGTGAAGAAATGGGTCTTTAGACTATACAAGCATTGAACGCAATTGATTATAAAAGCGAACCACTTAGAGTACCTAATGCTTTTTTAAGTCACTCCTATTTCTTCATTTTCTCCCACAGAGAAAACTTTTGTGTGTGTGTGTAAATTTTGAATGTCTTCCTCAGGCAGACCGTTGTATCGCAAGACACTGAGCCTTGGCAAACATGTAGAAAAGAAAACCAAAAAAAAAATCTACAACAATAGAAAATGTATTTAATTATGACTAAAAAGTTGGAAATAAAATATTTAAAAAAAATAACATGCAAACAAAATAAAGTAAATCGAATTCAAATGTTTAAAAAAAATCTGTTTTCAAGAAAAGTACTTCTTTAAAAAATCTATTTATGCATGACTAGAAACAAAAGCTTGTGGAGACTACTTTCTTATACCGGGAACATGGTGACTCAGTAGTAGAGCGCTTACCTCAGGCGCTTAGTGTCCCTGGTTCGATCCCCGCTCAAGTAAGTTTGTGATGTACAACATTATGTTCGTGGGTTTTTACACAGTAACTTCCATTTCCTCACACATTCTCATTCCACCAATTCTTTCATCATCATCATCATTCACTTGCCTTAATCATCCGTCTCCCTTAGCCTAAAGGGTATAATTCTGTTAGGATGTTAAACTGATTTTTTAAAAATTTTTTTCACTCTCTTGTACAGTTACTTAATAATGAAAGTAGCTATATAAGAGCGTTCACCACTTATTTCTTTCTAGTTATGCATAAACCGATTTTTGTTTTTTTTAAAAAATAATTTTCTTGCAAATAGTATTATTTTATACATTTGGGTACGATTTCTTTCATTTTGTTTACTTTTTTTTAAAAAAAAAGAAAGAAGGCACGTTTTAAAAAAAATATATATATATTAATTTTATTTTCCAGTGTATTATCTTTATTTGTTGTAGTGTATGATCAGAACTCCAGTTGCTGTTATTTTATAGGCTTTCAATGCCAGAGTTCGCTACCTCACAATTCAACTGTAACTCCCCAAATACATTACAATGCTGAGTTAACTGAAACTTTTTGTCGCTTAGCAGTATCTGTACGGGGAACCATACCCAAAAGTAAGTTTCACTCGTGTATTTTACTACTAATGTCGATATTTCAATTCAAGCTTTCATTCCGTTACTTTTTCACAAAATAATATAATTTTTGCCTTAATCCATGGAGATAAGAAGAAAATATTTGGCTGATTGCAGACATACACACACACACACACACACACACACACATATATATATATATATATATATATATATATATATATATATATATATATATATATATATATATATATATATATATATATATGCGATCTTTTTTTTCTGAGGAAGGGGCGTTGAACGGACGTCCCTCGAAATCCTAGCGTCGTGTGCTGTAATTTAATTTCTTCTGCTCTTTCCAGACAACAAGGCCCTGCTTTCTTTTCTTTTTATCCTTTCGGAGCTGAGTGTGCGTCTGCTTTCTGGTGTAGCAAAGCAAGGTTTCTCGTATTTTTGTAGGTCGAGCCACGGAGATAACGGATCTTCCGACAAGACCGCAATGCATTTACAACACCTACGCTGCTCTCTTCTCTGTTCCTCAAGAGTCCGCATCCGTCCGTTGAGCTTCCTGGTTTTCAATTCTCAATACTGTGATGGAAGGGAGGGAGAGATGAACAACTCTAAAGGAATGTGCTAGTTGGAAAAAGGAACGTGAATGACACCTTTGTTTCAGTAATTAGCTGACGTGTGTTGATTGTTCTGTAGTTTCTACGAGTCGCTGACAGTTTTATGTGAAGAAAGAAAGAAAAATAAAAAGGTACTGAATGAACTGCTCAATCTTGCATATAAAATATTTTTTTTAAAAAAAAAAAAAAACCATGGCGTTGCAGCTCAGGAACTACAGAACAATCAGGAAAGTCTATGTCTGGCCAGATGGCCATTTTGCAATCAAGTCTTGCACCGGCTGAGCTATCATCAATAGGGCTTGTACTCATTAACTTCAATGTGGCTTAGGCTCTCTATTCGCAGTGGGGTTCATGCTTATTAATCGCAATGAGGTTCAGGCTCTCTATCCTCAATGGGACTCCCTCTCAGTAATCTCAGTGAGGCTCGCGCCATCTCAGGCTCTCTATCCTCAATAGCATTCGCGTTCACTAATCTCAATGAGCCTCACGCCATCTCAGGTTCTCAATCCTCAGTGGGGCTCACGTTCACTAATCTCAATGAGACTCCCTATCCTCAATGGGGCTCGCTCTCACTAACCTTAATGAGACTATGGCTCTCTATCCTAAATGGAGCCCGCGCTCACTAATCTCAGTGAGGCTCACGCTATCTCAGGCTCTCTATCCTCAGAGCATTCACGCTCACTAATCTCAATTAGACTCACGCCATCTCAGGCTCTCAATCCTCAGTGGGGCTCACGTTCAGTAATCTCAATGAGACTCCCTATCCTCAATGGGGCTCGCTCTCACTAACCTTAATGAGACTATGGCTCTCTATCCTAAATGGAGCCCGCGCTCAGTAATCTCAGTGAGGCTCACGCTATCTCAGGCTCTCTATCCTCAGAGCATTCGCGTTCACTAATCTCAATTAGACTCACGCCATCTCAGGCTCTCAATCCTCAGTGGGGCTCACGTTCAGTAATCTCAATGAGACTCCCTATCCTCAATGGGGCTCGCTCTCACTAACCTTAATGAGACTATGGCTCTCTATCCTAAATGGAGCCCGCGCTCAGTAATCTCAGTGAGGCTCACGCTATCTCAGGCTCTCTATCCTCAGAGCATTCGCGTTCACTAATCTCAATTAGACTCACGCCATCCCAGGCTATCCTCAGTGGGGCTCACGTTTACTAATCTCAGTGAGAGTCCCTATCCTCAATGGGGTTCGCTCTCACTAATCTTAATGAGACTATGGCTCTCTATCCTCAATGGAGCTTGCGTTCACTAATCTCAGTGAGGCTTACGCTATCTCAGGCTTTCTATCCTCAATGTGGTTCACGCTCACCAATCTCAATGAGATTGAGGCTCACTATCCTCAATGTGGCTCGCGCTATCTCACGCTCTTTATTTTTAACGGGCTTTGCGCTCATTAACCTAATTGAGTTTGTGGTTGTTCATGCTCGAGCTATGGGTCGTTATTCAACACTTATAGGTCTGATATTCACATTGACTCGCGCCCACTCATTGAGCGTAAAGTAGAGACCAAGAGCTGGGCTTCTGGATTTATACATCTTTGGTGTGTGTTTATCACTTCAGCTTCAATCAACGTTATTTGAGATGTCAATATCTTGAAAGAAATGAAATTTAAAGAGAGAGAGAGAGAGATCATTGGATGATAGTGTTCACAGACTGGTTTTAGAGTGGAGGTTACGCCCATAAAAATATTTGTTGGGACATAATTTTTTATTGAAAATGATACAATTGAACTAGAGAAGAAAGGTACATTTTGGAGTACATTTGGCCTTCCTTGTAAGACGTGATTCGTGGTACTGCAGCACAATGTGAGATCCGAACCACAGATACTCCTAACAGGAATCGGGCCATAATCTCCTGCACCAAAGCAAAAATGTCAATACTTCAGCCACTAGGAAGGATTCATTTCCAAAGATCCAAGAAATATGGGATAAAGACATTTGACATGGGATTTGGAGCACATGAGTTCCCTCTGGCAGTCGAACCTGGGTCTTTTGCGCCAAAGCGCGCGTACGCCACAAAAGAGTTCGCCTAATTTCAAGTATATACCCTTAAGGGGTTCTCAGATATGGATAGCTTATTATAATTGTCCAACCCCATTCCCACTCCCATTTCATCGCCGAATTCCCAAAAATCATTCCTTAGTGGTGTCTTACGTCGCAAATCATATATGCTGTTCAAATTTTAAGTTTCTAGCTTAAGTAGTTTGGCCTGCGCGTTTGGTCAGTTATAGAGATTTTCCATTTTTCAGCTGCTAAACATTCATACGAGTTTCTAAACGGAAAGTCAACGCAAATCGAAGTTATAGCTTAGTAGTCATATTGGGAAATGTAACCAATACAAGGGGTGGTAAACACAATAGAAACCTATTGTATTCGTAATAGTGGAGCACCAGCGGGGCGTCCGGAGACAATGGGTAGAGAGTATAGTTGTATAGAAATACACTATTGTTTAAATGACATATGATGACAGGTATTGGTTGTTGTACTAATGTATGTATAGTAGCGACATAAAAGAGAATAATAAAAGATGTCAAAGTTGAAAAGATAAATGATTTTAAAAAAACTTTGGAAAACTTGTTGAACAATGCTAGCTTGTTATAAAGAATAATAAAAGAGAAACCTTGCAGCTGTATTTTTTTAAAATAATAAAAGAGAAACCTTGGGAAAATCGTTGAACAAGGGTATAAAGAAATAATAGAACTATAGAATACTTTGCAGGTGTATATAAAGAGAAACCTTGGGAAAATGAATGAACAATGTGAAGCTTGTTATAAAGAATAATAGAAGTATACAATACTTTGCAGATGTATATAAAGAGAAACCTTGGGAAAATCAATGAACAATGTGAAGCTTGTTATAAAGAATAATAAAAGAGAAAAACATGCAGGTGTATGTAAAGAATAATAAAAGAGAAACCTTGGGAAAATCAATGAACAATGTGAAGCTTGTTATAAAGAATAATAGAAGTATACAATACTTTGCAGATGTATATAAAGAGAAACCTTGGGAAAATCAATGAACAATGTGAAGCTTGTTATAAAGAATAATAAAAGAGAAAAACATGCAGGTGTATGTAAAGAATAATAAAAGAGAAACCTTGGGAAAATCGTTGAACAATGTGAAGCTTGTTATAAAGAATAATAAAAGAGAAACCTTGCAGGTGTATGTAAAAATTAATAAAAGAGAAACCTTGGGAAAATGAATGAACAATGTGAAGCTTGTTATAAAGAATAATAGAAGTATACAATACTTTGCAGATGTATATAAAGAGAAACCTTGGGAAAATCATTGAACAATGCTAGCTTGTTATAAAGATTAATAAAAGAGAAACCTCGCAGGTGTATGTAAAAATAATAAAAGAGAAACCTTGCAGCTGTATGCGTTAAAGAATAATAATTTAGGTGCTGAACAATAGCGGGTTGTTATAAAAAGACTTTTTAACCTGGTAGCGGAAACGCGGACGCGGCGCGGAAAGGTGCGGGGACGCGAACCGTTGGGCGCGGATGGTAATAAAGTTGAAAATAAAGTAAAAGAGAGGACCTTGAACGTATATATGAAAAGAATTTTGGGATTTTTTTTTTGTTAGTGCAAAGAAAAGTTTTTATGTTTTTTGTATTGTGTTATTAACATGCTTAAATATTGTTTTGAAAAGGAATAGGTGACTTGTATGAACTTGATGGTATTAGAGGACGCCATCTTGTTTGTTGGAACTGTTTAAATACGAGAGTTTTGGAAAATGTTGTATGTATTTTAGCTATGGCTGCTATACAGAAAGAAGATTTTGTGTACGCGGATGAAGAGACGTTGTTTTCTCCGCCATTTGTGGAGCATAACCCGAATACCGAGAATAGCATTTTATCGGTAAATAGCAGAGCAGAGTCTCCAGACAGTGTAAAAACTATTTATTTATCATCATCTTCGGATGATGATGATGATAATAATATTGATATTGAAGAAGATGAAGAATTTGTGGGAGGATCACCATCCTTACTATCGAGGACATCAAGGTTGTGGAGGTTGAATTGCCGCTGCAGTAATTATAAAGTGGACATGAAGTGTATTGTGAAAGCGATTAAAGAGTGGGAAACAGATAAAATGTTAATTTGTAGCGGATGTTATGAAAGTGTTAACAATCAAATGGGCGATGAATGTTTATTCATGACTGATGAAGAATTGGAGGAACGTGCCATATTAACTTTAATAGATATAGAAGTTGAAGAACTGTTTTATACATATGCCAAATCACATATAATAGGCATATGTACTCAAGAATTGTTTTATGAATTATACTATGATTTGGTTGAAGAAAGGGATAAGACATTTTTAAGTGATGTAATTGAAATTTTTAGAATGAAAGACAGAAAACATGTGTGAACTGAACTACAGATGAAAAGTGAACCTTATGTTTGTGTTTGTGTAAAGACAGAAAAAAGTGAAAGAAAGAATTAAATGTACTCAAGAATTGTTTTATGAACTATACTATGATTTGGTTGAAGAAAGGGATAAGACATTTTTAAGTGATGTAATTGAAATTTTTAGAATGAAAGACAGAAAACATGTGTGAATTGAACTACAGATGAAAAGTGTACTTTGTGTTTGTTTGTGTTTGTGTAAAGACACAAAAAAGTGAAAGAAAGAATTATACTTTAAACTTTTAATTATATATGTATACATATTACGTATTTTGAAAATAATTTTTTGTGTATCGTATAGTGAACATCATACAAGTGCATACTTACGTTTTAATAATAATAATATTTCTTGTGAACAATGTTTATTTTATTATGATATTGGAAATTTTGCTGTAGGATATTTATCCAACGATATAACTTTTATTGATTTATTTGAAGAACATGATACTGAAATTTTAAGTATAATTTTTACACGCAAAATGCGTGATCATCGAATTTGATGTTACGTTTTTTTGTTAGAAAACAAGATGCAACCTTTTATTGTAAAGGTGTAGAAAAAAATCACATGGATTAAAAATATTTTTGTAATATCTAAAATTTTTATAACATTAATTGTATTGTATACAAAGAAGAAATAATTATTATTTTATGTATTGAATGAAAATAACATCAAGTTTTTTTGTTAATGTAATTTTATTGTATTGTATTGTAATGAAAATATAAAGAAATAAACTTTCGCATTATAATAATTTTTGTTGTTTTTCTTTTTAAAATGAGTAATGAAATAAGTAATTAGAAAAATTTGAAAATGATTGCAACTAACATTTGTTTGATATTTATTTTCTTTTGCATTTACTTATATTATTTTACAATTAGTATTGTTTCACACGTTTGCATTTTTTTAATTTTTCATAATATTATTTTACATTTTAAGAAAATATTTAAAGATAAATAGAAATAATAATAAAAGTTTAATACTTAAATAAATTTATGTTGAAAACAAATGAATTTTGAAAATACTAAATTACTTGAACACTTTGTATTGTCGTGTTAGAAATCGCAAAGAAAACTTTACATTTGTATTTTATCGGTTGTTTTGGATAAACTTTTTTTTTTGTATTATGTAGAAAATGTTTGGAGAATTTGTTTTACTAACTAATTTTTTATTTTTAAACTTACGTATTATTATCAAAATTGTTTTACGAAAAGTATTTATTTAACATTGCGTAATAAATTACACGACCATGTTGTGTGAACTAATAAAATTGATTTGAAATAATAAAATGTGCAAAACATATATTAATATTTATTGTTTTGGATATACAACACAATTTTATTTTGTTTGATGAAAAATACATGTAAACATACATACATACCTGCATAATGAAAAGTAAAAATCTTATGTTGCAGTTGGAAGCTCTGTTAACCAATGGAAACTATGTTTACCAATGGAAAGTAAAATACCAACTTATAACACGCATGAGCATTTGTTAAAAGTTTATACGCATGCGCAAATTTATTTGTGAAAAGGAAAACACATGTTGGAGTTGGAAGCTGTGGTATCCAATGGAAAGTAAATATAAGTTTGTAACACGCATGCGCATTCGTTAAAAGTTTATACGCATGCGCAAATTTATTTATGTATACACAGGAAAAATACTTAAATAGTATAGTATTTGTGAAGATGTGTAGTAGAAAAGTATCCCATTCCGAATATATTTCGCCACGAGAGAAAGAACTTAAACTTGTTAATAGGAAGAAAGTTATTTGTGAGGTGAAATTATTACATTCTAATGAAGAACATTGTAATTCGTTTAGAAGATTTTATCGAAATGATGATGAAATACAATTTGAAAAAGTGTATCCTAATACAGATATTGAAATTCGTGAATTAGATATTATAAACTGTAAGTGCAATCGCTTTAAAGTAAGTAAGTTGTGCATAAAAGAACTTTTTGAAAATTATAAACTGAATGAACCACTACTTTGTTCTGCTTGTTCATTAAGAATACCAGATGAGCGCCTTCATTTATGTTTATTAGCATATAATAATCGATTAAAACGTTCTGTGTGGGAATTTGTAATTAAGAAGACAACTCGTGACATAGTGTTTAAACTGTATTTGAAGAAACATTGTTTACACGATAATTACAAACAAAACAAAACGCTTTTAAATAGATTTAATTTATCATATGAATCACTCACATTTTGTGATAGTTATATTTCTGAGTTAGTGGAAGTGTTTTTAAAAAGTGACAAAAATGCCTACAGGAATCAGACCGTGTCTGTATAATTGCACTTCTTTTTTTGTGAATGAACAGTGCGTGTTGGATTGTATTTCAAGATGGAAACCAGAATATAAACTAGTATGTGAAGGATGTTTCGAAAACTCTCATATTATAGAACACCATGATTGTATTACTTGTGAATATGAAATGATGTGCTTTAATGCATGGTGTGTTATGGTACGAGGTCGTACTTTTGATGAACTGTATGAAATTTTTTCATCATATCATGATATTGAAATAGATGATTGGACCTTTGTTTATATGTTATATAATATTTTATTAAACAAAAATTATGTTGATTTAATTACAGAGCTTTTGTTAAAAAAAGATTTTGCTTACAATTTTTATAATTTTTTTTAATTTGTTTGATGTGTTAGTGAAATAAGTAAATGAAGTAAAAGTTATACATTGTAAATATAGTAAATTTGAAAACAATACTTATTATAATTTTAGTATGATGAAATTGTTTTCATGTACATGAATTTAAAATTAAAATAGAATATAACATTACATATTTATTTATATGTAATCAGTTTAAATTATGTGAAAAATAAAAATATTATTTCTATAAAAGTATTTTTGTTATTTTTTATTTGTTTTAAATACCTAGTTTGTAATTTTTGTACGCACAAATAGTCTGTAATGTTATGTGCAAACGGATTTAGTTGTAATTTTGCACGCATTGGAATTTATTTTACATACATGATTTTATTTTATATTTGTGCATAAAATTGAATTACATAATTATTTTAATATCATTAGGTAAATTATTAAAAAAATGAAATAACATTTGTAAAGAAAAAAAAACTTTTCAAAGGTAAGTAGAAAAGAACTATTGTTTATATTAATACTTTAATATAATAAGAAGAAATTTTTAACATCGAGTTTGTTTTTTAGTATACGTAAATATTATTAGCACAAGTTTTTTACAATAACTTTTTTATTACGCAAGAGAATAACTATTAATGAAAAAAAATAAGACACAACGTTTACAAAAAGTTTACGAGAAATTATTATAAACGTTATTCGTTTATGATATTGATATTTTCGTTAACAGTTTATTTTAATATTTCCCTAAAAGTATAACAGTAGGAATAAAAAAAGATTTCTTAGTAAACATGTATTACAAATACTGCAACTTAAAAAGTTGAAATCGCATATTACATAGTAATAAAAATACTGAAAAAAAAAGTATTAATCATCTGATACCTAAAGATAGTTTTTATGGTGGAATGTTTTAATGCCTTGTACGAATGTATCAGCGATCAGTCTGTGTTATATTGTGATGTTACAAGTCTTTACCCCTGGGTGATGGTACGTAAACCTATAATATACAAGGGACATGACTTTCACAAGTGCAAAGTATTCATGGATTAGTGAAACGTATCTCCTAAAGACTTATATTTTTCAATTTTACCATATACATGTAATGATCGCCTTTTGTTTGGGTTATGGAACAAAGTGACAACAATTGTATGCATAATGATGCCGAGCGTGTCCTTACTGGTACATACTGTACTCCTGAACTTCATATGGCTTTAAATTTCGGATACAAAATTCTACAAATTATTGAAATTTGGGAATTCAAATTATCCGATTTAAAAAATAATTTGTTTAAAGATTATGTCAATTCCTTCTTAAAAATGAAAGAGGAGTCTTTAGGATTTCCTAGCTGGTGCAAAAGTAAACAAGATCAACAAAAATATATTGCAGAGTATTATGAACATGATTGCATTCAGTTAACGGAAAATAACATTGAATCAAATCCTGGTCTAAGATATATTTCCAAAATATTTCTCAATTCCTTGTATGGAAAATGGGGACAAAGAACAGATTTATCTCAATCTGTAATTGTAGATACTCCAGAAAAATTTTTGAGCACCACAATATGAGGTACAAACTGTATTCCCTATTGGAGAGCGGCATCTCATTGTATGATATAAAAACATTGAAAACAAAAAACAAACCATGGAAATTTTCCAATGTTGTCCTTGCAGCCTTTATTACGTCGTGGGCACGTCTAAAACTTTATGAATTATTGACAGTTATAGATCGTGAGCGTGTATTATATTGCGACACTGATAGTATTATGTTTGTACAGCCACGTAATGAAAACCCTCCACTTTCTATGGGTTCTTATTTAGGTCAGTTAACTAATGAAGTTCCTGATGGGTGGGAAATTGATGTCTTTATAGGCTTAGGACCAAAAAATTATGCCTATAGGATGAAAGAAGTTCAAACAGGGAAAGTAGATTATGTATTTAAAATTAGAGGAATTACTTTAAATCATCGTACACGACAAGAAATTAACTTTGATCATTTTTATCAACTAGTTCGGGATAAAGCTGACAAAAAACAGTTACACAATCCTGGAAGAATTGTTCGTAAGCCTGGGTTTGTCATCGTATCCAAGTCTGAAACTAAAGCACATCAGAAAGTTCAAAATAAAAGACGACGATTAAATCATAACAGTATTACTGACTATAGAACATTGCCATATGGTTATCAAAGTATTAAGTGCGCAAAATGAATGGTATTCTGTATATATGTAAATAGTAAACTGTCTAAAGGTATCATGATGTCCATAACTTTCCTATCTGTTGGTACTTGTACGTATATATCATGTAAATATCTTATTTATATATGTATATCAATATTCCAAAATACATTATTGTAGAGTATATAAATACAATTTATAATAATAATATGTTTTATTTCTCCAAACAAATATTCATATCATACAAAGTATCTGTATTCTATATAAGATAAAGAAAGAATACGTATGCTTCATATAAGGTTATTTATCATATTTTATGCTCCTACAATAAATGACTCTAAGTTGGAAACCATAATGATGGCATAATGTCTTCTACAAGGTGAACAAGCATCTTAGAAGTAACTAAAAGTATGAATACTCTAATGAATTAGAATCTATATGTAAATGGGTTATAACACAGTGATATCCTTTGTGCTTCAAATATCCGTACAACATCTTTGGTATGCTCACATTTTGAGGTAACATCTTTGGTATGCTCACACATTTTAGTATTTTTCGGAACATCTTTAGTATGCTCACACGAAGTGTTCGAGTAATTTATTACGAGAGGTTAAATAAATAAACAGTTTGCTTACCAATTTAAATACGATCACACTCTATGAGTGTTCTATTAAAAAGATAAGCAACTAAAATTTTAAAGGAAACGATACAATAAAATATATGAGAGGTTAAATAAATAATGAGATTGCTTAGCAATTTAAATACGATCACACTCTATGAGTGTTCTATTAAAAAAGATAAGCAATTAAAATTCCAAACGAAACAATACAATAAAAAAATACAAGAAGATAAATAAATAAAGAGTTTGCACAGCAAACGATCCAATAAAAATTAGGAGTTTGCACGTCAATTTAAATACGATCACACTCTATGAGTGTTCTATTAAAAAAAAGCAACTAAAATTTACAAATTACATCATATTGTGTAATATCACTGTTACTAAATTTAAAATATGTTAAAGTACCTGTGTACGAGATTACAAAACGTAATGCTTTTGGGTACGAGACTACAAAACGTAATGCTTTTGGGTACGAGATTACAAACTGTGTTGTAGCTTATACAAGTAGTAGTGTTATATTTTGTGTTAATATTATAATTATTATTTTGGACGGTAATTAAATTATATTTAATGCAAAGTATACGTATACTAAACGTGTACGGTAAATCATAATACATTTTTTTTTATGTTTATGTTTGCAACCATTCGTGTAATACATGTACACAAATTGTAAATAAACTTTCATATTCATGTTCGGTTAAGTTCGGAACTATTCGTGTGGTACATTAACCAATATGTACAAAATTCTACATACATTTTTGTTTGTTCGGCAATGTTCGGAAAAGTTCGGTTAAGTTCGTGTTAACTTGTTTAAATTTTTAATTATTAGTGTTTTAAAAATAATGTATACTAGATTAATGCACATTAAAATCCATCCGCCATGTTTGTTTCTTGAAAGAACGCCACCTGTACCATAACATTCACATTAGTGTGTATAAGACTGTGCGTGTGTGTACATGTGCCATAGCAAGTTACCGAGTGTTGTTTGTCCGGCAATACCTCGCGCAGTTTCCGGGCGGTAATATTTTACGCGTCCCGCGTCGCGAAAACTTTTTTCGGCCGCAAATACCGCGCGGCGCGCACCGGTCGCGGTAAAAAACGTGCGGCGCGCACCAGTTGCGGTAAAAAACGCGCGGCGCGTACCGGTTGCGGTAAAAAACCGCGCAAAACGGTATTTATTTTAGTCATATTATTTATTTTACCTATTCATATAAAAATATATCTTTTAATAAGCATATTTCCAAAGTTTCAAAAAAATCGACGCCATATTGTTTATGCAAATTCATTAAATTTTTATTTTCAATTTACAATGTTCTAAGCTATATAGTAATGTTCCTTACGTCCTAACGATTAAGAAAATACCTTTCTTTTCTTTCTACGACCAATAGTTTGGCCAAAAAAGCGAAAAAATAAAAACATATACTTTTGAAGCACCCTGTATATAAATTTCAAAAAAATAAAAATTGTTCAAATGTATCATGTAGGGTGTCTTTCTATATAGATTTTGACCTGATAAATCGATTTCTGGTGTCCGTTTTCACCTACGATGAACCGTTTAGGATTTATGATCATTTAAAATTATTTTCAATTTACAATGTTCTAATCTGTATAGTAGTGTTCCTTAGGTCCTAACAATTAAGAAAATACTTTTCTTTTGTTTCTACGACCAATAGTTTAGCCAAAAAAGCAAAAAATGTAAAATGTAGTTTTTGAACATACCTCGTATAAAATCGAAAAAAATAAAAATTGTTCAAATGTATCATGTAGGGTGTCTTTCTATATAGATTTTGACCTGATAAATCGATTTCTGGTGTCCGTTTTCTCCTACGATTAATAGTTTAGGACCCACGCACATTTAAAATTATTTTCAATTTACAGTGTTCTAATCTGTATAGTAGTGTTCCTTAGGTCCTAACAATTAAGAAAATACTTTTCTTTTGTTTCTACGACCAATAGTTTAGCCAAAAAAGCGAAAAAATAAAAAAACTGTACTTTTGAAACACCCTGTATATAAATTTCAAAAAAAAAATAAAAATTGTTCAAATGTATCATGTAGGGTGTCTTTCTATATAGATTTTGACCTGACAAATCGATTTCTGGTGTCCATTTTCACCTACGATCAACCGTTTAGGAGCTATGCCCCATTTAAAATTATTTTCAATTTACAATGTTCTAATCTGTATAGTCGTGTTCGTTAGGTCATAACAATTAAAAAGATAGCTTTCTTTTCTTTCTACAACCAATAGTTGACCGTCAAAAGCCAAAAATGTAATGTTAGAGCCCTACATGTCCACCCGCCACTGTTGGCCCCCCACAAAAAATTGTTCAATTTTATCATGTAAGGTGTCTTTCTATATAGATTTTCATCTAACAAATCGATTTCTGTAGTCCATTTTATCGTATAATCAATCGTTTACGATTTATCTTCATTTAAAGTTATTATACGGAAAAAAAAATCTTAGTCTTTATGCATCAACGCCATCTATATACCAACACGTGTCAGTAGCATACGTGCTTTTGTGCGGTTTACATCAAATCGTATCGGTCTCCTGTTATTTGTACAACCGGCATTTCCTCATTCGTTTACCGATAAAATCTTTTTTTCGTTTCCCATCTTTTTTTCCCGCCATATATTAGTGCTTCGTATGTGCTTCAAACATTAAAAGGATAACATTCTGTGTTAGGTAAGTATTAACATTTCTATACTTTACATGTGTTTTTTAGTACACATCATAACATTATAATCTAACTTTACATATTTAAAAAGAAAAAAATAGTCACTTAGAATTTCAATAAACCACACGCATATACACCACTGATATCAACATATAAATTATTTATTTTCGTTCCTTTGCTATTTCTTTTCTCTTGGCTTACACAAACTTTTGCAGTTTCTGTGTTCAAAACAAGATTTCACCGTTCCTTTTAAACACCGTAAATTCCATTGCATTCAGCTAAGAATAAAAAAAAAAAAAGGCCTGAAGCAGGTTAACCCCGCGCCTTCCCCCTGTCTTCCGCTCAGCAGCGAACGTATACATGCTTCGCTCTACCTCTCTTCCTCTTTTGGTCAAAGTAGAAGCACCAAAATCCTCCCACCCCTCTCCTCTCCTCTTACGCACCGAACGCATTTATCCAACCTTGCAAACATTCTCTCCCTATCTCCCTCTCTTGCTCTTTTCGCCAAACTACAAACACCCCCTCCCGCCCTCGCTTCATAGCATGCATTCAGCGTATATGCATGCTTCCCATATTATTTCTCTCTCTCTCGCTGTCTTATGGTAGGTAACCTATCCGTTCACTATTGGGCTTCTTGGTGTTTTAAATATCCACAACATTTCTGGTTTCCGTATTTCAATCTTAAATTTCCCGTAAAAAATCTCAATGTCTTTTCCGGTTATAGTTAAAAAAGCCGTACTTACCATTTAGGGAAGGACGAGAAACGCTATACTTTTAGGAATTATTCATTCATTATCTAGGATGTTAAAAAGTAGGTAATAGACTGAGTTCTTACCCTTGTACTTAGAGTGTTCAGGTAGTGCAACAGTAAGATGTATCCTCATGCACGAAAGATGACAAGTAGCTGTTCTTAACTATTACCTCTTTTTCGTTCATAATAACGCTTACAAAAACTTTTAATTCAGCTTTATTCTTAACCAATTGGATTCATGCTGTACTTTATGCAATATTCATTTTAATATTCCCATTGATTTTCGTTTATGTTATAAGTTTCACTAGTGAAAAATGTACATAGGATTTCCTTTTTTAAATATCATACATATTCAGTGAAGTCTTGTACACATAATGATTTTTTATGAAATATTTTTCAAATTAATCTATTAAAATGCAGCAATCGATGAAATATGGAAATAATCCCATGGAAATTATGAGTTATATATCAAAATTTTAAGTAAATTTTCCACTTAGAAACAAACTTGGTCTTGATTTTCAGTGTTCCTTCAATCAAGATCAAAATACGTTACCAATACATAAGTTATAAAGCTTCAATAGTGTTTTTTAAGGGAAACAAGCAAAATTATTTTAAAAAACGGGTAGCAGAAAAGAGGTAAATTTTATTTATCTTTCTTGTTCTTAATATTATTATTATTTTCATTGCATATAAAATTAACTAACTAAGTCTATGACCTATGGAACCCAGAGGTTCACACAAGCTCTTCACTAACTTTTATCCGTACCCAATTGTATACAGTTTGTACTTTGTATTCCAATTTCTGCGAAATTCATCTTAATATTTCCTCCCATTTGTGCATAGGTCTTCCTAACGATCGTTTTCCTATAAGTCTACCAGTCAAGACTTTGAAAGCATTCTATTAAACCTATATGACATGCTCACCTAAGCCTCCTAGACTTGATAACCCTAACAATAATGGGTAATTCTATAAACTATGTAGTTCCTCAATATGAAGCTTTTGCCAATCACCATTCTTATTCCTCTTAGCTTCCTAGAATTCTGTTCTCAAATACTTCACTCAGAGTAAGAGATTATGTGTGACAACCATTTCATTGCATATAGTTTACGAAAAATTGTCTTTTTTTTTCTTTATATGAGTATAAAAGGAAAAAGTAGAAGGAAAGCAATGGATACGAAGAATAAGATAAGCATAATTTTTTTTTAAAAAAAAAACAGAGTCAAAATTATTTTCCAGGTCTGTCAAATGTATAATAATAATAATAATAATAATAATAATAATAATAATAATAATAATAATAATAATAATAATAATAATAAATATTTAGATAGCTGAGCTGGATTCCAGCTTGCACGACCTAAAATTTGTCTTTTAATCAAGTTCAAAAAAGCATCTTTAGTCAGCAATTGGAAATTATATTTTCAGCAAAACAATCTTAAATCCCTGTGAAACTAATATTCTTTGCTGGGTCTTCCATAAAAAATTATACAATACCTTACTCCACTCCATTTGTTAGCTGAAGTCTTCCTACAATCCACCAGAAAACTGAAAGAGAAAACCATAAAAATGTGGTCGCTATAAAGCCTTCCAACCACCCAAACAACCAAGTAACCTTAAAACCTGATTTTTCTCAGTTCAAATTACCTAAAGTAATCATATTGGAATTAATAAAACACACAACTTATATTGTCTAATCTAATTTTCTTTTTTTTTTCTTTTTATTTCGTATATTTACATTTTTTTCTTTTTTTTTACATTTTTCTTCTCTTTAATTTTAACTTTTCGACTGCTTCCACCCGTTTAACAGCCAATATTAACAATTTAGCTGTTTCCTCATCCAAGGGAAACAATTTCCACAGATCTTCTTCTTCTTTCTTCATTTTTTTTCTTTTTTCCTGTTCTTGTTCGCCCTTTCTTTTTTCGGATTTGTTGTCTTCATTTGCAACCGCCAATAACATTGCGTCTATTTCGTTAAATGAGCCAATAATCTCGAATGATGTGGTTGGTCCCTCCATTCTGCAAAAAAACAAAAATAAACACTTATAAATATCAAATAATACTATAAAATTTTACATGTTATATTTAAGCAGACGTGCTGTTAAAAATATATCAAAATAAATATCAGCTTATTTTTATGTCTCTCTCAATAATTCATTCAATCAGTTCAGTATTCTATTCTCAAAATAAATAGCTACTGTACATTGAATACTCAGTTATCAGTCTTATAGTTATTCGTTTAGCGCCTATAAGTTAATCTGTCAAAGTTATTTCATTATTTAAATATCAGTTCTTAAAAGTTGAATCTTCAATACAAATAATGACTGTAAACAAGCTGCTATTATTTATTTATTTATTTTCCATCAGTAAAAAACTCTGGCGAGCTAAGTTCCCTAAATTATGATTATAAGGCAATTTACCTATATTTCTAACAATAGTAATATTTCATTCCTTCAATCATAAACATTCTATTTTTTTCTACAATTTTTTATCTTACTTTTAAAAGTAACCTACATATAACTGTCTACAATACCTTAAAAATTACCAGTTTGAAACATATTCTAACAAAATTACTTTGTAACCCTCCCAACAAAAAATTTCAATGTCTGTCTCTGCCTACATATTCAAAATATCAAATAACATACGTCCTTATTGCCATTGTATGAACATATTCGTATCATTTATATAAAATTCCACACAAATTAAGCAAAAGTTTTTTTTTTCTAGGAAACAATACTACCAAGATAATATTCAGTTATCATTACGTTTTTATTTTACTTTTTCCATGCAAATCCTAAAGTAATTTCCTCTAGTACATTTAATTCATAATTCTATTTTCTGCTTAAGTTATCATTATAGATATTTTGCCTTTAATACCAAGTCACTTCCCACAGCTAACAAGCTTCTATGCTCCACAGTCCTCCGCTGACCTTCTCGTTTTCACGTATAATCTTTCTGTTTTAATATCAGCCATTAATTGTAGTCTTCTTTGCCCCCTCCCTTTCTTTCTTCTCAACATACCCTCTAGGACATTCCCTAACAAAAATTTGTTTAACTAATCTTATACTAAACAATATTATCATCATAATTTTTTCGGAATGCTTCCGTTTCCTTCCACTTCCTTAATGATTATCTCCTTTTACCCTGACTCGCATTACCGTGCAATATAAATTGCTAAGTGTCATAAAAAACAATTCATTATTTTCAATAAATTAATATAAAAAAAAATAAAATCCAGTTTTTTCTAAAAAAACTATTGTCGTTCATAACCTCCGACATTTCTAAGCGTTAACGTACGCACATTTCGCGTGGGTAACCAGCGTTTGCTTCCCGTGGCAAACTCATGTGGTTCCCATTGCACGTACAGTTGTAGGTCCACGTCTCATATTCCATGGCTGCACAAGTATACCTAAACACATAATCAACTTAACTCAACTGAAATCTTCTTTATACCTACATTTTAAATACGGTCATTTGATTTTTTTTTTCTATACTTATATTAATATAATATAATTCATAAATTTACTTTCAGTCTGAGTAAATATTTTAGCCCCTCAATGCTTTTATGTTTCCTGTATTTTTATTTTTTATTCTTTCGGACATAAGGCCAGTTACATAATCTTATACAACAGGTATAACGCCATATATATTCCAAAAAATAATAATAATATTTAAGTCGCAAGCACACGCCGTGAAATAGTGATATTCCCAATAAAAAGTCCATATGGGTATTAATTTCAATTAAATTTAGGCATTAAAACATTTCTCTGTACGTTATTAGTTAAATCTATACTAATATTACACATGCATGGTTTTGCCCAATTCTTTACTTAACAAATATAATTCAATTATCTCTTTTCCAAAATAATTATGACACACTTGCACCTACATTACCAATTTTCATGTCATAAATGTTGGTGAGTGTTTCCAATATTAAAAAACTGTCATTGCCAAACTGGCACATAATAACAGTCTGTTTTAAATCCATGGCATTTTTACGTAACCTTCTATCTACACGCAAAAATATATGGCAAACTACACTTTTCCAATTAAGCTAGCGGTGCATTAAACGTAAAACAATTCAGTTCAATTCAACACATTTACTCAACTAATTTCAATTGCACATTATCTTACATAACATTGCTTTTGTTTTTTCAATTCATGAATTAACTAAAAGTTTATATTTCATATCCTCTTTCTAATAATAAATTCCAATATTTGTTAAAGCCAGTTTGCGGTACCGCGCGCCTCCGGTGCTTCAAATCTCTCATACAATCCCAATCCGCAGCAACTCAAATTTATGCTGCGCAAACACCGTATGCGTAGGTTTTGTCGGGGTTCTCCCGCTTCCTCCCATTTTTCTTCATTCAACCATTTCACTCATTTCTCATCATCACCGTCTCCTTTAGCCTAACAGAAATACACAGCAACGGTATGCGTCATAGCTACTACGTCACTGTAAAAAACCATGTAAGTACTCTCATCATGCATTTTCTCGCAATTTTTCCCTTTCATCCCACACTCTCATTCCACCATTTCATCCATCTCTCATTATCACCCTTTACCCTAACCTGCATAAGGGTAAAACGTCAAACTTAAAAATTTTATTTTCTATATCATTAATAAACTTTTATTTTTGCACCATCTTGTGCTTTTTTCTCCATATGTTCCAACGGTACCTCAATGTTATAATGTACACCTCTGGTGCGTGCAATCCCTCCTTCAATTCCCCCGCAAATTAACTTTGTGTTAAACATCATTCTCTTATTGGGTTTTCACGTTTTTTCTCTCACTATCTCATTCCAACAATTATTGAGTTATTATTTATTTGCCTTAATCACGCGTCAGTCTTAGCATAACTGGTATAACCGTGGGACGTTAAACTTAAAAATTTCATTTTCTATCTTTTCATCGTTTCCTCTATATATGTTTCAACGGTATCTCTCATGCGTAAGGTCTTTCATTTAATCCCTAGACATGTAACTTTTTAGTGGACAACATCGTGTTCGTGAGTTTACTCGGGGTACTTCCTTTTGCTCCTACTTTCTCATTCCACCAATTCTTCCAGCATCATTCACTTGCCTTAATCACGCATCAGTTTTAGCCTAAAGGACATAATCGTGGCACGATAAACTGAAATATTGCATTTTCTATGTTATTTATAAGCTTTTATCTTTCCATCGTTTCCTGCTTTCCTCTCAATAAAACTAGGCTACACATACTATACTCAAAATGTTCGCAACTAAAACTAATCTTTTCCAAAAAGTCAATTAAACATAATAAGCTCCACAGTTTTCCTCTCTTAAGTTTAAAAATAAATAAAATAATTTATTTCTTACCTCAAATGTAAAAATTCCTTCAAAAATCGCTTCACAATCGATCCAGGAAAAAATCTAAAACAAAAATAAGAAAAAATAATTAGTATAAATTCAACACATCCTTCACAAGCACACAATATCATTCTCTCTCTCTCTATATATATATATATATATATATATATATATATATATATATATATATATATATATATATAAATATATTAAAAGTTTAATAAAAATTACTTGGGTGGTTTACAATTAAGTTCTATGCTATTATATAAATTTAAAAATTAATTCCACCATCAGCTTTTCAATATTTCTCATTTTATTTTTCTTAAAAGTCAATAAATAAAAATAAACTCATATTACAATTTACATTAAAAATGATATTATATTCGCACTTCAATTATCTATAAAAGTTAAGTTCTTTCGTTATTACTTTATAGAATAAATATAAAAAACAAAATTCAACTTACCTTCCAAATATAGATATTTCCGGTCAACTAAAAACTCCTTTCCTCAAATATCACACGCAAATGTGGTATCACCCAGTAAGCTCTAAACTAGAAATAAGCGTGTTCTCCAAAACAAGATATTTATATTTTTTCACAAATAAAAGAGTCAAACTAACGCCAAACAATTTACGCTTTCTTTTTTTTTTTCAAATCTTAGCGTCCCCTGCAAACACTTTCGTCCAATTACTGTGTGTCTTAAAGCAAAATTCTTTTAAAAGGATGTCCCCCCTACAACTTCCCTTCAATACAACACAAAATTTACGCAAGTATCTCTCTACAAACAATAAATTCTCACATAAAAGATACTCTTTCCCTTAAATACAGCTTGTAGCGTCTAAATAGTTCACAATAGCCAAAAAAAAAAAAAAAATACAATACACTTTTGTAGGTTCTGCAAAACGGAAACGAAACCAATGGTTTGCCTTTTTTCAGTTTTATTATCTTATTCAGCACTGGAAGAGCTCTTTTCCGTCTCTCTCTCTGTAAGTATAGCACCATACATTGACATAATTCTTCAATACTAAGGCGTTCAGTTTTCGTGCTTCAAGTCTCAGCTTCAGTCACACTTTACACCACATACATATTTTAATATATCTATAATTCACGTTATACAATATTCCATCTAACGTACCAAAGGTTCAATCCCCGACCCAATCAATTCAACTTTATGTTAAACAAAGACCGTGTTCGTGGGTTTTTTCGGGATTCTCCCGTTTCCTCCCACTTCCTATATACTTTTAAGAGCTTATTTTAGCTCCCATATTTAGTTCAAACACATTAGATTGTTCAGAGTTTGTAAAAAACAAACGAACCAAAAAATAATCATCGTCTCCTTCACCTTAGCCGTACACGCATCAAAGGTGCGCGTCCTAGCTACTACGTCAATATAAAAAAAGCATCTAAATACTCTCATCACGTATTTTCTCGCAATTCTCCCATTTCCTCCCACTATCTCATCGTCTCCCTTAGCCTAATCCAAATAACCATGCAACGTAATCTTAAAAATTTCAATTTCAATATTCCAACTACAAAAAATATAAGTTTGTAAGCATCAGTATTATACACGAATTATTCACTAACTTCATGCCTCATGTAGCGTCGCTGTTCAAACCAAAGCAAAACTAACATCAACTCAAGTCAAAATCCATTCAATTCATATTGTGTTCCTTCGAATTTTCATGTATCTTCCTATCAATTTTAATCCAATTATCACAACACTAATAAAATATTTATCTTTAATGTATCAAACATCTATGTTCCAATCCTCAGCTCACAGCATATATATTTTCCCATATTTTATTCTATTTTTTTTTTCTCAGCTATAATATAATATCAAATCAATCATGTCTCTTCTCATCTGCATCTTTTCAACTATTTGGCATAAAAATTCAACTAAATTAAAACTTCAAACAAATCCATAACCCCGAAATATCTAAATTTCTATTGCAAATATTATCTTATTTTCCACGTAAGTTTCTCACACTCCTTTTCAAAACTACAAAAATCCATTCATGATAGTATCCCTAACTTCAACAATACTTTTTTTCTTTTTTTTCTACCTCTCTTAAACCATTGGCATAATAGCAATCTTACTCACAACCTGTCTGTTTTCGCCCTTTCGTTTTTTCACAAAAACAAGTACAATAACTATTCTTTAAAGTTAACAAGAATCTTTTCCAGAAAAATGGCTTTTTCTTTCTTTCTTTTTTCATTCTAACAGGGCATGCTAAATGGAACATTTTTCTGTCTAAGTCAGAAAAATCTTTTTTTTTTTTCTTTTCTAAAAAAAGTTACGTTCAACTCAAAATTACAGGGGGTCCCATCCCTCAACAATAAATGTCACATACATTTTCTCAAATAACTTTCTACATCCTAACAACTTAAAAGATCTTTTTTTCTTTCTTTTTTAAAAAGACTTAAACATACAGGTGTGTCGCAACCAACATGACATTTTCTCATCCACACACACAAAAAAGTTTCGCTTTCTATTGTAGTAATTTTAACTATTCCCACGTTAATTTAAACTGGTCCTTTGGTCAAAAGGACACTACACTTTCCCTATGCATTTCTATGCCGCGTCTCTCAATATGGGGTAATGTAACAACTCTCACAAAGTCACACGTAACATTTTCAAGGTATTTCTTACATTCTCTCTCCTTCAGTATACTCATTGCTCTTTCTCCATAGGATGCATGTTACAATACCAATTAACCCATGTCCAGAGCACAGTACACCCCCCTACACCTCCAAAAACCCTGGAACACACACATACAAGCAGGTGTCTCCTATTTCTTTCTTTTCCATGCAGTGAAATCACAGTCCCTCAATTAACCAATGTCCAGAGCACAGTACACCCCCCTCCAACTCCAAAAACTGGACCACCCAAAATTACAGTACACCTGTGTATATGTTTCTTTCTTTCTTTAGTACACATCAAAGAATTCTCTCCCTACTCAGGCCATTCTTAGGTTACATGACTTTCTCACGTCCTGCTGTTACACTATTTTCTGGCTTCCAACAGTTAAACTTTCTCAGACACCCATATGTTACGTTTCATTGACAGTTTTCTTCTTTCTTTTAATGACACAATGTTCAAATTGTAACAGTGTTACAAAAAGCTTTTCAATTTCGAATTCTATCCTTTTCTTTCATGTTTCTCATGTTTCTCCGCCTTCCAACAGTTAAAGTATTGTGCAACATCCATATGTCACATTAAATTGACACTTTGTTACTTCCTTAATTGACACAATGATGAAAATACGTGACAATCTTACAAAGAGCTTCTCTCACGTTTATAAAGGGTGTTGGTCGGCTATTCAATGCATAAAGAACACCCACGAAGGTTACATTTACCAATATGACTACTTAGCTTATATTTGAAGGCTATATTAGAGCATTCATCTCTTAGAAATGTTGTGTAACTTATCAGGATAGAAGGTTAAGGTATCGAATTTCCAAGGTGGTTAGTATTCCCATCTTTGATTCAGAAGAATCAAGTACAGGGGCACGCCCACGGGTTTCCACCGGGTCTGGACCCCTCCTTAAAAAAAACTTATAAAAAACCTATGCTTTACAGGGAAATGATTGATATAGGATGAAAATTTAATCTTACACTTCATCTGTATTCTTTCTCTTATAAAAACACTCCCTAGTTCTATCATTTTTTTCTCTGGAAATATAGGTGGAAGTATTTTACAATTACTGATCGTCTTTTCAGGTGCAGAATATAATATTTGTTCAAAACTACATAGACGTATCGGCTAGTAATAGTGAACCCCGTCCCCCAAAAATGCTTGGTCCCCTCCCAGCAAAAGTTTCTGAGTGTGCGTCTGACCAGCGTGATAACTGGTAGCAAATATGTTTGGTTTTCATTGTATGTTAAGTTATAAGTCCACAATTCCCATATCCTCGATGCAGGAAAGCAATGTTGAAGTTAAAAAAAAAAAATCTCTGGTGCAAAGTTGGTTACTTGCAAACGCAAAACACTTGGTTGTGCAGTTAATTGGGCTAACTTACGCATATAGTGACGTTAGCCAAATTTACCCAAGCCCGTATCTACTGTATTATGCATGTAACCAAATGGCCAAAATTAACCCTAGAAGTACCAAGCCCGTATATGTTATACGTGTTACCAAATTGGGGGAAGGGGCTTAAAATTTGCCCGCACGGATTTAACTTAACATTTTAAACTAAACTAAATGAAATGAAATCTTTCAGTTTAACGTCCCACGATTATAGCCTTTAGACTAAGGAAGACGGATGATGAATGCAAGTGAATGATGATGGAAGAATTAGTGGAATGAGAATGTGAGAGTACCCCGAGAACAAACCCCACGGACATGATGTTATCTACCACAAACTTACGTGGCACGGGATCGAACCAGGGATTCCACGTACCAGATGTAAGCGCTCTTCCACTGAGCCACCGTGACCCCTCTTAAACTAAACTAATAGCAGAAATTCTTGAAGTTCTATTTTTATTCTATTCTACATTTATTGTAAATGACATGACAACATTCATGTATTACATACATGAAAACATCATTCAAGGAAAGGATAAAACTAATAATATCGGTAACACTACGAAATGCTCTTGTAAGCTTCAGTATATAAGAGACAGAAGTAACATTTTAAAAATAAAAACCAATGTAGGCAGGAACGGATTTAGGGGATTGCACCTGCACCCGCCTTCGTTGTAAATATACACTATGTAAAATGGAAAGGTAGAAGTGAAAATAGCTACACTTTCATAAGGATTCTGTTTAATAGAAGTATCTATCATATTCCAAGTGTCCGTGATTAAAGACATTCCTGATCTAGAGCAGCAAGCTAATTATATACTGAAAATTATACCAATCCAAAGCAGCCGTGGCTTAGTTGGTAAAGCGTTGGCTTTGCATTCGGCAAGTCATGGGTTCGATTCCCGAGGCCTGATATTGAACATTTTCAGGGCAATTCCTCATCCACACCATAGATGCGTAAAAGCATCTTAAAAAATCAAATTTAATTCAAATGCACTGGTTCGTATTATCGATGCATTCTCTGTCAGAAAATCCTGAATCCGACTCTTGAGTGTAGGTTATGGACTAAAAAGAAAAATTGAGAAAACAAACGTGAGTTACGCATGTCAAGGAGGGTCAAATCAGCTCACACCAAATGAATTATTTCTTTATATATAAAAATGAAATAGGCTGACAAAAATAAACAATATATTCAAACGAAGAATTTAAGAAATCAAGGGCTTTGGAAAACTTTGCTGCGGGAGACCCGGGTTCGATTCCCGGCGGGAGCTCCTGTGGTTCGGATTCCACGTTAATCAGTAGGTCCACGTCTCATATAGCCTCGCTGCTGAAAAGGGACGCTAAACTGAAATTCATCAAAACTTTGCTGCACGGGAAAAATTGAGCCCCCTTCCCCTTGGCACTTCTAGGGTTAACTGTAGAAACAAGGCAGAATTCCTTGTACTATATACTACTTACTACACGTGCAATAATTGAATTATTTTCTACGAGCACGTAATAATTTAAGTTTAAAAATACTCCACACGTATGAACCATCCCAACAGTAATTACAAACTAAGGCGTATGAACTCCGCATCACGTTCAATTTGTTAAATGAAAATCATCCTAGCACACCGAGCTAGAGCGTTGCTAATGGATTTCAACTTTCAGCTCCAAATGCGCATCCATGGAACCCACCTTTCGTGTACGTGTGTGTGTGTGTGTCTTGAAAAATCTGAAACCACGCAAACGGAATCAGTAGTTAGCTTCACGTTGGTGAACCTTGGCAGTGTTGTTTTATGAATACATTATTAATAATTAGGGAAACAATCCGTGACTGATCTTGTTCATGTTTAACGATTTTTTCTTTTGTTCTTTTTTGTCTTTGTTAAACTACCGAACGCGGAAGACAGTTAATTTTTTTTTTCACTCACGTACTTGACAAGACGTCTGTGATTTTCTCTGCACCAGTTATTGCACAGTTTTGTTTTATATATAATCTGTGAGAAGACGATATAGAACTTGATGTTGGTTAAGTAATTTACGTACTGTTACATGCCTTTTCGCTTGGTGCATCCCAATGCATTCTTTCAAGAAAATGCAACGGTTCCTTCGTTAACTGCACACGTGGTGTTAATGCTACCAATAAGGTGCAGAATGACACCCCCTGGAAATCATATTTTTTCTCCTTTCTAAATTATACGGTGGCTGCTAGTATAATATTTTGTTTTTGAATGCAAATTAAGTGCATTTTTTTTAAAGATCTATATCATAGTCTTGAACGTTACATATGTTTCATGATGTGAAAACGCTTTGTTCCATATACCATTAGTTATAATCCTATAAATCTAAATAAAACATATATTTATAACTCATTACGGCTCAAGAAGCGATGCAGAGTGATAAGATAGTTATTGTAACAAGTAACGTGCATTGAAGCACAGCAAATGCATATATGTATTACACATTTCTCTTTAGGTGTGCCCTCTGTAGTATTGCCAACGAGACGAGACATTTTCTCCTCTTCTCTCGAGATGAGACGAGCAACATGATAATTCTCATCTCATTTTTGTGACACGTCTCATGAGCAACACTATTGTGCTTCCAAAATGTCTTGAGCCGTGGCAAAAAATGCGAACTAAAGCTCATACCTTCACACACCCACGCGTTGAGCCAATAAGGGTTCAGCTGTTGCTAAGCGAGAGAAAGCGAGTAGAATTCCTTCAGCCGATAGCAGCGCTTGCAACGGAAGACTAGGGATCAAGTCAATGTGGCATTAGTTATAGTTCACCCAAGTTTCAGATCACAAATAGTGTTTTAGTCTTACATGATTCATAGTATAGAAATCGTAAAATGATAAAATGCTGATACGAACACATTTGTAAAAGCATTAATCAACTTTAAAGACACGCAAGTGATTTCATAATCTACTTCAATAATAAATATGGTTTAAATGTTGTTATATCACACCCTTCTTGGACCTCTAGTAACGTCGAAGAATTCTGATAACTTCTAGATGAAATTAAGAAAGAAAAATCAGAGCATAAAATTTATTCATACCTTTTTGGAGACGGAACGAGAAACCTTTTGAGAATCAGGTGTGACGAGATGGGAAAACCTTATTTCCCGTTTTGTTTCGTCAATTCTCGTGAACAAGATTAGCCCCGCCTGAAAATCTTGAGGCTTGGCCGGATTGAAATTTATATTCTTAAACTGGTAATGATAAATCATATTTATTTATTTATTTATTGGCTTGTTTCAACTGAATATCTGCCTTATGTGAAAACTAGGATTAGGAATTTACTAATTAGATTTCTAAGCTATGGCCATGTTAGCCCATCACATATGAGGGAAGACATTCCTCGGCGATCACACTATCCGAGGAAAGGGGAGGGAAAAAAAGGATTAAAGAAGGAAAGAATCGGCTTGGGGCCTGTGTGTTAGGTACCATCCCAGCATTTACCTGGTGTGACTGAGGAAAATTCCAGGAAAACTTCCCTCAGGATGGCTGCCCTGAAAAAAAAACTTTTACACTTTTTCGACCGAGTGTCCCACCGGGAAACGAACCAGGAACCTTTCGCACCAATATGTGAAAACTCTTGGAAGTCCTTGTGGAATGTGTATTTTATAAATTATTGTTGTTATTTTAGATTGGTAAACGTAAGATAGTGTATCAGAAGAATAAATAGCCAGGGAAACATATTTGTTTGAGATATAAGAGGGGTAAAGCAAAATATTATTACATGTATATTATTATTATTATTATTATTATTATTATTATTATTATTATTATTATTATTATTATTATTATTATTATTTGAAAAACACAAATTATTTGTAGCTTTCCCGAAGATAGTAAGTACATGTAATCATTTGGAAAATATGTTTCGAAATAACAGCCAGGGACATACGCAAGAGGTGGGTCCTAGGGGCCGGGACCCCCCCCCCCCCCCGAAATTTCGACTTTTGTGTAAATTTAGCCTAATTTTAGGGACAATTTTTGGAATTTTAATATAAAATACCCTCATATTGAGTTTGGACCCCTCCCGAAATAAATTTCTGCGTACGCTACTGGAACAGCCTATATTTCACGCTTTCGTTTCTACACTTATATTAAGAATTTTGTGTTTTCCATTTTTTTCTTTTTTTCTTTTTTTCTTTTTTTTTACCATTTGAATCTTCTGTTATATACGATACATTGGTTTATTATCTTTGCAAGGAGCTGATTAGTTAGTGTTGCTGTCTAGTGGCTAGCGTGCGCGATTTTAGTTCACAGAATCCCGGATTCGTTTCCTGCTAGGAGAGTCCTGTGAAATTTGAACACATGATGGTTTGGATTTCCCCTTAAACTTATTTCGTCTCACATAAGTCTCGATGCTGAAACGATACGCTAAACTCCCAATAAATCGATTTGAACCATTTGACTCGAAGCTCCGCGTAAAATTGAAGGCGCAAGATTTCTATAGCTTAGAAGATCACATAATATTGAATGCCTAATACTTCTATAGTTTAGAAGACCTCACTGAGAAAAAAAATTGTAGATGGCGTACTTAAAAAGATAAGTTACATGCGTAATTCCTGTAGTTTTTGGACTTAACGTACAGCAGACGTATAACTGAAAACGCATGTTTTATAATACTTTCCGTATAAGTGTTCCATCTATACGTACTTTCCGTATGAAACAATGTAGCCGGTCAGGATCTCTCATACAAATGGACGTATATAACATATAGCTGACGAAGGTAACATAAGTATATGCATGTGGTATACGGAAAACTGTTAGATGTCAGACATCCTGCAACGGCATGATGTAACATCTAAGGGCAGTGCCCATGTAGCATACGGATAACGTACTGATGTACTGTAGCTCCGTACTGATTTCTAATAAGCAAGAAGATACCGTATATTTGTACAATATACCGCTGTCCGGAGAACGGATTTTTCTCTGTGCGGTAAAATTGAAAGCCTAAGACTTCTATAACTTAGAAGACCGCGTAAAATTGAAGGCCCAAGACTTCTATAGCTTAGAGGACACTACACTTCACTTAAATGTGCATAAAACAACTGTTCTGATTTTAAACAACATCCTCTAATGTGGCAACACTGAAAACACGTAACAAGACTATACACGAACAATTGCATATGTGTAGTGTAATGTGTATGAGTGCATACCATACTGCTTATCTCTTTCGTACGTTTCTTAACAATACTTTTATTATGAATGGCTGTTCTATATTAACTGTCGCCTGTCATGCGAAAATTTTCATATCTCGCCTCGCTTCATCTGTTTGAAATCATGGAGAAAATTAAACTAAGCTGTTTCATAGCCAAGGACGCTGTTAATTGGTCTAAGAAGACATTTCTCCAATCAAAATCAGTTATCTTCTTACCTAGGTGTATTCTCTTCTATTTTTTCTTAAAAAAATAGAAATGCGCATTGATCATTGTTATTAATTTTTTTTATTAGTAGTTGCTATATAACTTTTCTATAATTATCAGTTTAGCTGACACTGTGACGTGTTTCACTGTGAGAAATAATCTCTGATATTTAATATACAGGGAGTTCTAAAAGCAAGAGTAATAAATAACCTGTACAGTTGTCTACTTAGCGGGCGTAGATTTGGGTTTGGGCAAGAGTGGTGAGAATTGGCTGGGTCCAACGAAGAATAAATGAGGATTGTGTTTGAAATAATAGGGAACAAGGGAAGAGTGTTAGAAGTAATTAAAAAGAATGGAAGCTAGTTGGGACATTGGCTGAGATAGAGCTGTATCGTAAGGGAAGATACGGTAACAGGGAAAGTGGAAGAGTACGGAAGAGGCTACAGTTGATGGACAGTGTTCAGAAAATTCCTACGTGAAAACATAGAGATAAGCTGAAGATCGTGGTGTATGGAAGTTTCTTAGTTTGTGCCAAATGACCTGCCAATAAGTTAAATTTTCGTTTCGTACTCAGAAGGTTTCCGGCATACATTCTGCACTCGACCATTCCAACTTACTTTCTTTCCAGAAATTTTCTTAGTTTCTCCAAGAGTTGTTGGGATGAATACTTTAAATATATAGGCCTCGTAAGTTCCCTTTCAGTTTTCTGACTCTGCAAACTATACTATGCATTATATGAAAAATCTTAGAGAATGATTCTGCCCAGACTATACTACGGATAGGTAGGGAGGTCTTACAGTACGACTCTCTTACACAACTATTCTGTTCGTCCATCCTTCGGATCAAACTATGCTATGCGTAAGTATGGGAAGTCTTACACAACTATTCTGTCCGTCCATCCTTCGGATCAAACTATGCTATGCGTAAGTATGGGAAGTCTTACACAACTATTCTGTCCGTCCATCCTTCGGATCAAACTATGCTATGCGTAAGTATGGGAAGTCTTACACAACTATTCTGTCCGTCCATCCTTCGGATCAAACTATGCTATGCGTAAGTATGGGAAGTCTTACACAACTATTCTGTCCGTCCATCCTTCGGATCAAACTATGCTATGCGTAAGTATGGGAAGTCTTACACAACTATTCTGTCCGTCCATCCTTCGGATCAAACTATGCTATGCGTAAGTATGGGAAGTCTTACACAACGATTCTGTCTGTCCGTCCCTCTGATCAAACTATGTTATGTGTAAGTATGAGAAGTCTTAAAGGATAATTCTATTCGTCCGTCCGTTTATCTGTATGTTGAAAGATCTCTGATCCAAAACAGTAATAGACACCGATAAAGGAATTTAGAATGTCGATTTAGCGTCCCGAGAAACAATTCCATCTTCGCCTTTATCAGTCTATTTAGACTGGAAGCAGTAGATTAAAAGTACTCCCGATTTTAGTATTGAATCTCAATAGAGCAAAGTTGGTAAGAGAACGCGGAAAATGGTTTCTTGGTATGGATTCAGCATCCTAAAAGTAGGTTCCATCTCTACCTTAATCCCTCTATTGAGACAGGAAGTGGCACACTTACCACTGCAAGGGCATATCCATGGGGGTCCACCGGGTCTGGACCCTCCCCCAAATAAAACTTAGTAACTCAGCATATATTTGTACACTTTCTCAATAAAAACTGTATTTGTTTAACAGGGAAATGATTGATGTAAGCATAGAAATTTGATCTTACACTTTATCTGTACTCTTTCTCTTATAAAAAAAACAAGCTAGTTCTATAATTTTTTATTCTGAAAATATAGATGGAAGTATTTTACAATTACTTATCGTCTTTTCGGGTGCAGAATAATAAACGAATAATACGTAGACATAGTGGTTTGTAGTATTGAATCTCCCCCTAAAGCTTGGAACTCTCCGAACAAAAATTTTTGGGTGCATGCCTGTATTGAATCCTTATAGTTCGAAAGTCAGTCGAAGTTTTACGTTGTGAAAGGAAAGTCATTTAAACACATATATTGTAGCTGTTGCATTTTTTCTGAGTTAAGTGAACATCTTTGTATCTTCTGTAACTCAAAATAATGTACATAATTCATATTGCTCATGCATTAGTCATGAGTTATGAACTCTGTTTGAACTGTAGTGATACTTTAGAATGAATATTTACCTCTTAGTCATAACTAGGTTTTGAAATGAAGTTCTTTCTCCATTATGAACTATGATTCAGGCAGTACCAATGTTGGGAAATATACGTGTAGTAATAAGAATCCTCATTTTTAAGATTACCTGTGTACACTTTTCTTCTTCTGTCACTAATAACCTCATTCGTGGCAAGTGTAAATGCTATTTAAGTACAGACACCATATACATTCCACAAATTAAGAAAAAAATAACAAATTTCCGGTAATAGTCATACGTATATTTAGAATCCATGCTGTCGAAATAGCCTGTTGAGCAACTATGTAGTTAGTCCTCTTTTCCATCAATGTTACCCCCTCCCCCTTCCAAAATTCTCTACAGCCATTAGGTTGTTCCGTGTTAAGAAGAAAAGAAAGATAAAGAGACGACCTGTCCCCACCTGTTTCACATATTGTATAGTTGACGACATGACGTCATAATTATGTTCTGAATAGTTTTTTTTTTCCTTTTCATTTTGAGTTTGTTTTTCCATGTCGTTTTCTTTGTTATGCTTTGTTTTTTTTATTAGTATTTTTATTATTGTTGAAATAATAAACGGAAGTTCCTAGCTCGGAGACAATGGCAAATCGTTGTTGCACATAGTAAGTGGCACAAGCGAAAGTCAACGTAAAGCATATACACAGTAAAGACAGCAAGACACATCTCTTTGATTGTATTGTAATGAAATCAGTATATATACCATTGCTTACTTTTATCAACACTTTTACTTTACAATGCTTACAGATACAAAGTGCTTTATGTAACAAAACGGGGGGACGGGGAAGCATGTACATACAATAACATTACTAGGTAAATGCATGAAAAAAAAAAGACATGAAAGATGACATCCTATCTTACGTTGTTATATTCACAATAGCGTTATTATTACTATTCAATAGTGATAATAACAATAAACTGAACAACTTAATTTAAAATTAATTTCTTTTACGTATTGTTCAGAATTAATTCATTTTAATCAGTAGAACATTCACAAGTAGAGTAATTTATTTTAATTTAAAGACAGTAATTTTTATTTTGCACTATTTTATATTTATTTATGAATTTAAGAATCAGGATGCAGCCATTAGACTGTCTCACACAGCAAGCCTTAATTATAAGAAGTAAAATAAGCGTGTAGTAAGGAATTGGACCTAAATCTATGTTTCTTGAAAGTTTTATCCTGTATTTGTGTGTTAGGCAGTGGCGTATTTACGATTTTGTTTCGGGGCGGCCTTTCCTAACTTTCGGGGGGAAGGGCTTTGCCTGAAAATGTGAAAATTCTACAAGATATTTCATATACTTTACTATAGTAAGTAAGATTTCGGGGAGGGGGCTTAAACCCGGAAGCCCCCCTAAATACGCCACTGGTGTTAGGAATAAGAAAAGTAATAACTATTGAGTTTCTTTTCACAGTGCGAAACTACAGTAGACTTCCAAACAATGGTAATTCAATACTCAAACTTGAAGTAGTACATCTGGTTGAAATAGATTAATAAGATCAAAGATAGAATCTGCTCCTTGGACGCTGAATACATATGAAAAAGCCTTGAGGGCTAGGGGGCCTGGCCCCCTAAACTTTTCGTGGTCCCTCCAGAGCTTACAAAATGCTATTATTGATACAAAAAACACAATTTAGCTACTTGTAAGATAATTTTAATGACTTTGTCCCCCTTAACATATTCATGCTTCCCCCCCCCCCAACCTCTGTGCCTGGTTGCGGGCCTGTACTTTACTGTTTTCGTTGTAGGGGATAAAGGTTGAAACCAAAAATCGTTTATTTCAACCACTTCCGGTATGAATATTATATTTGAGTAAATACGAGCAATATATTAAATAGTAAATTGTCAGAGAATTACAAAACATAATTTGTATCAAAGATCACAGTTTGATTCACTTTATGAATTATCTATTTGGTATAATTAATGCATTTACTTGCTCCTCAGTACGCTTTTGCTCTCTTAATATGACTGAATGATTAACATTTTTGGTTTTCCTCTCATGTAGAAGACCCTAGTTCTATTTCCATTACATGCATATGCTATTCGGATCTTCCATTAAACCCTAAATATGGGCTCATTATCATCGGTGAAAAGAGTGGAAAGAGATATTAAACTTTCTTTTTAAAAAAGATAGAAAGATAGAAAGAAAAAGAGTCCAATGTATAAAATATATTTACCTGATTCACCTTGATATATTTCAACACGTATTTCATAAGCTCCTATTCGAATTAACGTGTCAGTTGAGTAGAAAGTAGTATGTTAAGAGTTGCAGCTGGATACTTATTTAATTTAGAGTTAGGTTGGTCATGTCCTCGGCCTTGGATAGAGAAAGGCATCACGCCCTCTCGTCATAAATTGAAAAAGAAAGAAAAACTCTAACTTGAGAGCATTATGCATAAATGACAAACTGTGTTTTAAAAAGGTTCAAATTATTTTACTTCGTATACTTATATAACCGAGTTTACCTTGAGTGAAATAAATCTTACAGTAACAAGAACAAGATCTTACAATAAAATGAAAACAGAAAGAAAGAAAAAGAAACAGTAAGCTGGTGTAGTAATGAATCTCCTCAAAGTGAAATAGCTGAACTCTCTGGCGCTACAATTACTCATTTATCCCGCAATATAGGATTTTTGTTTTTAATCGTAACCAGTGATGCCATCCCATGGGAAGATCCCATTGTGTTGGATTTTTTTACATTAATTTCTAGAATAGGGATAGAGGCTTTTTTTTTTTTTTTTTTTTTTTTGTAGAAATTGGTAGGATATATGGGGTTTTCATTTCATACACTGCATTTACTCCAACAATAAATATTAATGGGCAAGAAGTAAACTATAATCAGTCTTTAGTAGACGTAAAATCACTACTAATTCTCAAATTTTGTTACTGTAAAATGCATTCCAGTACGGAAGTAATTTACGCAATGGCTTGTAAATCTCAAGAAACAAGTGCCGAGGAACGTAATTTGTAATCTGATATTAAAAAGAGAAAAAGGAAGGAGAAGCACCAAACGGGAAACAACAAACTTCCAGAACGTTTCGACATCAAACGTTCGTAATGGCTCGAAGAAACTATGCTGGCTAGACTAAAGGAGGCAGTGATGATGAAAAATAAGTGAAATGGTGGAATGAAGAAAGTAGGAAGAAACGGGAGAACTCCGAGAAAACCCACGTGCACGTTTTTTGTCCAGCACAAAGCTCACTTGGCGCGAGCTGGGATCGAATCAAGGACCCCATGCACCAGAGATGAACGCTCTATCACCAACACGCCATGGCTTCATGTAATGACTAGAGAATGAGGCATCAGAATAGTCACTGTTCGTCTCAGTGACCGCCGAAAAACTATGGATTTGAAACTAATATAGATCATTTTCAATCATTTATATATATCCCTCCTCCTCCCCTAAGTTGCACCGTCAAAGTAAAATGATAGAAAACCATCCTAGGCCCGAACTTTATGTTGGAAATTTGATCGAGATCGGTCAGGTGGTTCAAGAGTTATTGTCACAAACATAATGACTTTAATTTATTATTATTATTATTATTATTATTATTATTATTATTATTATTATTATTATTATTATTATTATTATTATTATTATTATTATAGATTATTATTATTATTTCTCTGCAAGATTTTTCTCGTAAATAATTCTAACATTTTTTGAACGAAGAAATAATAAGAAGAAAATATCGAGATGTTTCTGACAGATGTTACGAAATGCCACTATAAGCAATAATGACTTTCTTTCGTGTATCTAGGAAATAAAAAGCCAAGAAAGAAAGAAAAATCGTTATCATCTAATGACGAAACAATTACTATATCAGAAACATCATTTTTTCTGATTTAATATCACATTGTGTGTGAGAGTAAGTATTTTTTTTTCTTTTTAGTTCCTCTTCAAAGAATTCATTTAAAAAGAAATATAGGAAAACAATAAAGATATTGATAAAGAAGTGAAGCAGAAATGAATCAGAAAATAAGAAAGAGTAATACCAGGCTTTCAAAGTACGTAAAGCACGTTAATAAGCCATATAAAAAGTAGGTTAATACTCCCTTTGCTATGTTGTTGTTATTACATGAGGCAGTTTGTACGTACTACGAGACTCCTCAAAAGCCATAGAAGAGAGGAGAAAAAAACTTGCTTTTGGCTTGGTTTGGTTTGATTTGCTTTGCCTGCAGGATGGAAAACTAGGGAATGAAATGAGGTCTTGATTTGGTGCTGAAGGCCAACTAACTACGTGAGTCAGGATGATTTGGTTGTTTCCAATCAATGGCGGAAGTAACGAGAAAGTTGTTATTTTTTTTTCCGTTATGGAAGATGTATGAGATTATATAAAAACAAGCTATATATATCAAGCAGCATAGATATCTGGAGTTACAAACTGGCTCTCGAGCTCAATAAATCACCACGTGAGGATGAGCCCAATAAGGATAGCGAGCCAGAGCCGAGTCCGAGCGAGCGTGAGCCCCAATAAGGTTTATGAGCGCAAGGACAAGCAAGGAGTCTGCGTTAGTGTGAGCCTCATTGAACTTAGCGAGCGCAAGCCCAGCGAAAATGGCGAGCCGGAGCTCGACCTACTACGAGTCTTAAACTAGCGTGAGCGTAATTGAGATTAGTAAGCATGAGCCAGAGCTCGAGAGGCTAACGAGCAATGGTACAAGCAAGTGCAAGTTTGCGCTGGCGTGAGCCACATTAAGCTTCGTGAGCTCAAGCGTAGTGAAAATAGCGAGCCGGAACTCGATCGATTGCGAGTTTTGAGCTAGTGTGAGCGTAATTACAGTAAGATTAGTGAGCGTAAGTGAGAGCTCGAAAGCTAATGAGGATGAAAACAAGCGAGTGCAAATCTGAATTAGTGTGAGACTTATTGAGATTAGTTAGCGCAATTGTGAGCCTCATTGACTATAGCGAGGACGAAGTCCAAATGAGCCTAGTGAGAGCAAGAATGAGCTTCTGTGATGTCTTGAAGATAGCAAGCCGGAGCTCGATCAACTGCGAGCAGTGGGCTAGCGTGAGCCTCATTCAGATTAGTTAGCACAAGTCTCAATGAGGCTTATGAGTGCAAGGACAAGCATATGCGAGTCTGCACTAGCGTGAACCACATTGAGTTTTGCGAGTCGGAGCTCGATCGACTGCGGGTCTTGAGCTAGCGTGAGCCTCATTCAGATTAGTGAGCATGAGTCAAGGCTTGGGAGGATAATGAGCACGAACACAAGCGAGTGTAAGTCTGAATTAGCATGAGCTTTGTTGAGATTAATTAGCGCAAACAACTGTGAGCCTCATTGAGGATAGCGAGCTCGAGTTCAAAAGCTTAGTGGGCGAGATAACGAGCTAGTGCGAGTCTTATTAATAGCGAACCCAAGCTCGACCGAGTGCAAATCTGATCCAGCTATAGCCTCATTGAAATTAGTGAATCCAAGAAACATTAAGGATTGCAAGATGGCTATCTCTTCCTAAGCTTAAAGCTTCTATGTTGAATTAAGAGTTGAGTCAGAAACTAGATTAGTTGATTGAATTGGACCATGAAACTTCTTACTTAAAATAGCTAGTGGAATCATCAAGTCAGTCAAACAGGAGACAGGCAAGGGCGCCGATTTCTCTGTAAATTTGGGGGGGGGGCCTATTCAGATGCAGAAGGCATATATGAGGATTTTAAGACAAATTATGCATTCAAATTATGTCAAATATTGTATATTCATAAATACAATGCATGGGCTCACATGAGCTTTGGGGGCGGGCCCCCCTGGAATTGGCGCCCTTGGAGACAGGGATCAGTTTGTTTTATTGTCCCGTGTGGTTCTAAACAATTTGAGGGAGGAAATAGAATAAAGGGAAAGATTGAGTGCTTGGATAAGAGAACTGAGAATCATGATTATAGCACAGGTATGCTCTTGCTTGCATCAATAAATATTCCGATATAAATGCAGTGCTAAAAGACAAGGCTTTTGATCGAAAAACTGACAGTTCCTAATATAAAAAATATCGACAAATCTAATAATCACATATTGAACTGGGATAGTGCATTGAATAATTATCGAGAAGGTGAAACTTGTATATGATCATGACAATTTAGAATTGGTTAAACTATGCATTTGGCTATTAAAACACTTTAATTTATTGAAATATCAATATTTGGTACGTACATCTTGATTGCTGTATTGTAAAGCTTATTTTGGTTTTGCTCATTTGAGTTCGTGTTTTTCTTAACTGAACTGATTTGAAACATAATGGGTAGGCTTGCTTTAGAAACCTATTCCTTTCGGCGTATGCCATATGAGGCCACTGACTCATTTTGTCTCATCTCACTTGACTTATTCACTTGCTCTATCTCATGTTATTTGAATTATCAACTTTATTTTATATCATCTCACTTGACTCACTTACTTGTTCCGTTTCATATTATTCGAATAATCAGCTTTATTCGGTAATGATCAGTTCAAATGTTTACCCGTTTTGGCTTATACCATTTGAGCTGTTTATTCATTTTACGTACGCCTGTCTTTCAATATACATTGCGACTAAGAAAGAGCCGATTGAAGCTAAACTGAAGCTAGCAAGGGTGTTGAAATTCCTATTTTGAAGCTCACACATGGGCTCCAATGGTTCCACTCATCTAACTGAATTATAAATAGTATCGGTTGATAAATAGTATCTGCTCTCAATTTATCTCGTAAAAAAAGTTGCCTTAGATATGAATTTGTTTTGGAGAGGTCTTTTAAATCTTTTGGTGGATCATATTCCAAATATTCACTCATTTTATCTGAGCTTATATTTTATATGCCATTAAGGTATTTTAGTTAGCCTCGCTTACTTCAAAGGTTTACTCATTTTGCTGACATAAGCTTTTATTTGATGTGTCATCAAATGCATTCTAGCTAGGTTCATATCTAAGCAGTGAGCCACAATCCGTAAGCTTTGCAAACTATAAGCTCCTATCCTTTAATCCTGATTTTAAAAGCAAGTCCAAATGCAAGCAAAATTAAAGAATTCCATGAAAAGCATAGTTGAAAAAAAAAAAAAAAAAAAACATGCAAATATGCTGACGAATGCATTGAGTCATTGCTCAATGTCCATATGTATATCACTGTACTTACGTGTATTTATTTATACATATAAACAAACACACATAGGAGTAGGAAATGGATTTCTAAGTCCTTTTTATCCACTTTTCTGTAGGTAGGAAGATTAGTTCATGAGACTGGCAGAAACACAGATGTCGCTTTGGAGCTTAATGTCAAAGCACTGTCATAAAGGGATATGTTACTCGGATTTCCGCTCCAGCTTTTTTTTTTTTTTTTTTTTTTCATCATACAATTTTTCTTTTATGAGCTAGCTCAGTGCTTTCACTGCTTCCAGTGCCAGTGGTATTTTTTTTCTTCCCCTTTCATCCGTTTGTCATTTGCAGAGAACTGGAGACTTATTATTATTATAAAAGGAAAATCATTGCAGAATATTTTCTGCCCATAGTTCTATTTCACTAAAGACAAAGGGGCGGAAAATAAGCACTATTGTTTTCCAGTTTTTATGATCGTTCAAGTAATGATAAAGAGTCCTCCTCAGATTTTTTTTTGTTAAAAAAAAGCCAGGAAAAAAAAACTTTTGTGACATAAAACACCTGTAATTTGTCGCCATCCGCTTTGTCATTGACAAATTTTGACCTTCACATTAAACGTATAAACATATACGTAAATAATATACGTGTTTTCTGAATTACGAAGCCTTTTATCTTTCTTTTGTACTTGAGCCAAAATGATGCGCTTAGTGCGAGAAGAAGATAATATTTGGATTAGTGTGTATGCCTTTTGTTTCCAAAGCTGAACCAAAGGTTAATGCCCTTTTGAAAGAGTACGCCCTTGTTTTGGGAACAAAGTTTCAGCGACAGTTTTAATGATTATCGTAGGATCATCTAGTATTGTTATTGAATTTAAATATTAAAATAGATATATTTTTTCTTTAAGAAAAAAGAAAAAGAAATAAACTTTGTGTAGTAAAGAGTTTCTTGCTGCAGTTAAAATACATCCTCCATTAAATTTTAATTAAATCTTTATTATAAGTACACACTGCATTCACTTTCGGTTTAAGCTCAAATTCTATTATACGGTTTAGCAAAGCTTTATTAAAAGTACACACTACATTACGTTTGATCTCAAATAAATAAACGTTTAAATAGCTTAGCAAATATTTATTATAAGAACACGCCAGATTTACTTTACGTTTAACTTCAAGTAAACGTTTAAATGGGTTAGCAAATCTTTGTTAAAAGTTCACGCTATATTTACTTTTCATTCGACCTCAAGTAAACGTTTAAATGGCTTAGCCATTTTTTATTAAAATTATACGCTACATTTACGTTATGTTTGACTCCGAATAAACATTTAAATAGTTTAGAAAATCTTTATTATAAATACACGCTGCTTTTATTTTACGTTTGACCTCAAGTAAACTATTAGGTAGTTAGCAAATCTTTAGTATAAGTACACGCTACATTTACTTTACATTTAATCTCAAGTAAACGTTTCAACGGTTTAGCAAATCTTTATTACAAGTACACACTATATTTATCTTACGTTTGATTTCAAGTAAACGTTTCAATGGTTTAGCAAATCTTTTTTATAAATACACGCTACATTTAATTTATCTTTGACCTTAAGTAAACGTTTCAATGGCTTAGCAAATCTTTATTATTATAACTACACGCCACATTTACTTTACCTTTGACCTCAAGTAAACTTTTCAGTGGTTTAGCAAATCTTTACTAAAAGTATACACAACATTAACTTTATGTTTGACCTCAAGTAACTGTTTAAATGGTTTATCAAATCTTTATTAAAAGCACTCGATACACTTACTTTAAGTTTGACGTAGCGAATTTTTATTACAAGTACATGCTTTACTTACTTTGTGTTTAACTTCAAGTAAACGTTTAAATAGTTTACCAAATCTATGTTAGAAGTGCACACTACATTTACTTTACGTTTGACTTCAAGTAAAATATTAAATGGTTTAGCAAATCTGTATTATATGTACACGCTGGATATTTTACATTTAACCTCAAATGAACCATTGAAGGTTTGTTCCCAATATTTCCCCCTAATTATTAGCTATTAAATAGCAGTTGGAGAAATGTTTTGGTCAACATCCAAGAACCAAATCCCAATTGTAATTTTCCATATCTCGGTACCAAAGATTCAGATAGGAAAATGATTTCACTTGCGTTTTGTACAAGGATGAAGCTCGTACTTAAAAACAAGAACCAAAAAAAAAAAAAAACTTTTTTTTTTTCATGAAATAAAATATGTATGCCTGTTTGCTTTAATCAGTAAGCTATTCTGTTTTAAAGAGTTTATAAATTAATTTGCAATACCTTGTGTAATAATGGAGAAAGTGTATAAATGTGAATAGAAAGAGAAGTTGGTGCGTGTATCATTCTTGCAGATGCAGTATCTCCCATCATATTTTTAAAACCGCATTTGTTATCTGACGAAAGATAAAATGTACGTATGTAAGTGTTTAATACTGTCCTGATTAGATAAAGATGACTCTCCAAATTATATAATCACATTGAAATATCTTTCTTGTGCATGGGATTTCGAACAAACATGGAGGAGAAATGTACGACAGTGAAAACAATAATTGAAAGATGTGCTGGCTGAATAGTATAGAAGGGCTCACTTTTGAAACGCTACTTTGAATTATTGAACCTCATACAGTGAGAAATAACTGTATCTTGAGAGATGTGCTCAAAGGAACGCTGGCAGAAAAATGAGGGAGGGAGCGTAAAAGGTTACAGTTGATGGAATATTAAAACTGAAAATTACTATATGAAGACAAAGAGGTTAACTTGAAGACGCAGTGCATGGAAGCATTTTAGTTTAGGCAAGTGACCTACCAATAATGGCAGATACCTGTGTTAATGATGATGATGATAGTGATCTCACGAGATAGTTCTGTTCGTCAATTTTATTTCACTAATTATCTCATTATGAAATATCAAAGGACATCATCGCATGATGTTAAACTGAGAAGTCTCATTTCTTACACATCGTAAATGCAATTTTCTATGTTTCTGTTCTTTCAAAGTTCAACCTCTGTTGCATTTGGATTTGGGCAAATTCGTAAAGGTGTTCTGGATTTGGACAAATTCGTAAAGAGATTAACTTGAAGACGCAGTGCATGGAAGCATTCTGTTTTCCTAAAGACGGCATTTCTCAATATATTTGGGGTCCGCAGCATAATATTTCTTAGAAACCTAACTTAGAAGTACAATAATGTTTACCATCTTTAGTCAGTGGGGAACGTATAGAAGACAAAACAAATTGTTTGAAACAAAGTGCGTTATGTGGTGTTGGAGGAAGATGGAGAAGATAAAATGGATGGAGAACGTAACAAACGAAGACGTTTTAAAACGGGTAGGAGAGAGAGAAGGACGATTTCAGTCAACATTTTTCGTGGGAAGGCCAATTGGATTGCACACATCTTTCGAAGAAATTGTCTTCATACCGCTGTAGAGGAAAAGATAGAAGGAAAATGAGGAGTAAGAAGAAAAAGAACATAACTAATAGATGATTTGAAAAATAGAAAAAAAATATTGACAGTTAAAAGAGGAATCTGAAACTTTGAGAAAATATTTCCAGTTCCGAACATAAGAAAGAAACAAACTCATTAGTCCCAGGATCTGCTAACAGGCAGAATACTTAATAATAATAATAATAATAATAATAATAATAATAATAATAATAATAATAATAATAAGTGCTCTCTCTCCACCTCCTGGAAATGTTTCCAGGATCTCGTGTACATTAGTCATGATAGTCACTGGACCAGCGAAGAAGGCGTTGCAGTACAACAATCAAATATACAGTATATTGTTCAATGTTTCTCTAAGAAGCTTGCCAATCTTTCAAAAAGCTCGGGTGAAGTGATTTGTATATCAAGTGAAGGTTATTTTTTTCTATTTCGATATTCTTGGCCTGTCTTATTTTCACACATTATTTAGTCACAACAAAACCACATATCCCCCACACGAAATTTGTTCGAAACGGTATGTTGAATAATTTCTTTGACGTATAAATAAGAAAACATAATTCTTTATTTATAACTTCGGTAACTCTGTACTCAGGTGCGTTATTATTTTTCGTAATTTCTTATTTTTTTAATGTACAGAATAAAGAAACATCATGATAATATTTGTTATCTCTGCTTTCCAATACTACAAACCACTACGTCTATATAGTATTGAACAGGTATTATTCTGCACCCGAAAAGACGATAAGTAACTGCAAAATACTTCCACCTATGTTAGAAAAATAGAACTAGATTGCTTTTATAAGAGAAAGCGTATAGATGAAGTGTAAGATCAAATTTTCATGCTACATCAATAATTTCCTCCTTAAGTAAGTATAATTTCCCCCTTAAGCAATTATAATTTCCCCCTTAAGCAAATATAATTTTCCCCTTAAGCAAGTATAATTTCCCCCTTAAGCAAGTATAATTTCCCCCTTAAGCAAGTATAATTTCCCCCTTAAGCAAGTATAATTTTCCCCTTAAACAAGTATAATTTTATTGATAAAGTGTACAAATGTATGTTGAGTTAAGAAGTTTTGGGGAGTCCAGACCCGGTGGATCGCCCCTCCGTGGGTCACAACTGTGATAATGAATGAAATGGTGTAATGAAAAAAGTGGGAGAAAAAGGAAGAATGTTGGTAAAAACCCACCCACACGCTGTTTGTCCAGTCCATCACCAGGCACAGTTGGCGCAAGCTAGAACGGAACCAGGGACCCCATGTACCAGGAGTGAACGCTCTTACTGTTAAGCCACCGCAAGCCTCGACCACTCTTTGAAAGAGGAAATATTTTCCAAAAACTTTTTAAAGAAGACAATAACATAATCTAGTTCTATCACGAACCCATAACAACTCCACATTTACAGAAGGGGAGGTGGGAACTTTAGAGGTCAGCATGAAAAAGAGCCCAATATTTACACTTAAAAGGTATTTCACAGAAAGATCTTGGACGTAGGTGTAGAGAGCTATATTGTTTTGAAACAAGCAATTTCTTTTTCGAAGGAGAGACTAAGGGATTGGGACTGTGGAGCCTTTTGTAATTTTTTCCTTTAACTACCTACTTCCTATTCATTTTCCTAATAAATGACCCAACTAAGAAGAGGGCTTTATTTAAGTACATCTTACGTTCAATCCTTCACTGGCGATCAGTTGTCATGCATTAACCTGTGTGCCTGCAACCAAGCTATCATTAATGTTATTTGAGTTGCCTGATCATTCTTATCAGTGTTATCATTTAAGTTTTTCGGATTTCCTAAATTTAAATTTGCAAGCAAAAGGAGATAATGTTACCTCGAACAGAGACAGGTAAAGATGTGTGAAACCCATATTTGTTTTCGTATAACAGTACACATTTAAATCAGTTTTCAGTTCGTAGAAAACTCAGGTTAAAAACGCTTCTCTACGAACCTCAACTATTCTGTTGATTACAAAATAAGAGAGATGTATGTTATGAAAAAAATGAAATGAAGTATTTGAGTTTTACGGTCCCACGGTTATGCCGGTTAGGCTAAAGGAGACGGTGATAATGATAGATGAATGGAATGGTGGAATGAAGAAAGTGGGAGGAAACGGGAGAACCCCGAGAAAACCCACGAGCACGGTGTTTGTCCACCACAAAGTCCACACGGCGGGAGCAGAGTTTGAACCCGGAACCCCAAGCACCGGTGGTGAACGCTCTACCACAGCCACCGCGCCCCCCTTGTATGTTATAAGCCTAAAACAGTATTAGAAGACACCTTATTTGCATGATATTTTGTTTGTGTATTGTTAATCATATCAATATATTTGACACAAAAATATTTTTAATTTGTTCCCCCTTCACTACAGAGATCTCAAGGCGATATAAACACTACTAGTTTGACATATGTTTACAGATAATAATTATGTGACCATAGCTTCTTTTCAAACATTTGGTTATCTGATTAAGATTAAGGATTAGGTTTCTGGACTTTTGGCATCTAGCACCCGTTTGCCCGTCATGTATGAGAGATGACGTTCCTCGGCGATCACAGTATCTAAGGAAAGGAAAGAAAGAAAGGATTGGGGAAGGAAAGAACTGACCTCGGACCTCTATGTTAGGTACCATCCCTTCATTTGTCTGGTGGGAATGAAGAAACCTCAGGTAAACCTGATTCAGGATGGATGGCCTGGAAAAGCTTTTACACGTTTTCAACCGAATGTCCCCACCGGGAATTGAACCCAGGACCGATCGCACCAAAGACGAGAGCGTTAGCGACTACGCTACGCGGGGCCACATATGACTATCTGAAAGACTGAAATTTCGGTTTACCGTACTGGCTGGCCATTACAGTGCGAGAGCACCGAGGTACTACCGACACTCTTTACCTGATATTTTTACTAAAACGATTTTGCCTTTACAATTTCTGTACTGGTTCTATAAACTACGAAACATTAAACCTTCGTTGAAATTGGAGAGCCCATTGTGCTTATGGTTTGCAAACTTTCTTCTTTTTTCTTTTTTTGATTCAAATTTTAAGCTTTCACATTTCTATCAGAGGCAAAACTCCTAATGTTACCTCTGAGCTTTATAGTTTATTAGGTAGGTTAGTCTCAGGATTACCACGTACCCATATGTATCCACCCTCTTCTGATTAAAGTAACAAGTAAAAGGAGGTTAACCCTTTGTCTATGGGGTTCAGTGACATTTATCCTGACCTTCACCGAACAGAGCCTGTAATATTTTTCAAAATGAATCCGAGCGGACAAAAGAATGAAAATAAAATCCCAGGTGGGAAACAGAAGAATACAAGAAGTAATTATTATCTTATATTTCTTTTTTTCTTCTTCTTCTTTTCTTCTTCGATGCACATCTTTGTATCTCGTGCCATGCTCTGATGTGATGTGAGCTTTTGATGCGTCTGTAGGCCTTCACCTTTGGGAATGAGGCTCCCACGAACTGAGCATTTGAAGGTCAAATGCGTGATTTTTAGGACATACACGTCTATGTTTTTTTCCCATCTTATCATTATTAATCTTTTGATGTGCTGTATGTACATGTTTGCAGCTAATTAAAAGCAAGATAATATACTTTTCATCTTGCAGTTAATTGAAGTTGATAACAGGGATATCACCTTCAGTGGTTACTGCAAGTGCAGTGTAATGACAAAGAATGCATTTTTCTTAACATGTCCTCATAAGTGTCGTTTCCCAGTCTCTGGTGAAGGGTAAGAGCTGGTGATTTAAAGTGTTTTGGATGAAATATCTTTAGGCGTTGTATAGTCACCATGTTGTTAACGTTCTGACTTCTTAATCAGGAGGTGTTGAGTTCAAATCTCGAACATGGCCACCTGATTGCTTTTCCTAACATAAATCTCCTAAGTTCCATCTAGCTGGAGAGCTTTTTTCAATTTTCTGGTCCTCCGCATTTTCACTGTACTTAACATTATTTAGACGCGACAGCAGCCGAAGCATTATTAAGAAGTAAGTCAGTCACTGTTTTTGAAGTCGAGTTTCGAGTCTAGTCGAGTTTGATAAAAGGCTCGCTCGTTCAGCTCGTTTTAACTCGTTTTGAAATCATGGCCAGATTAGACTGGAAAGCCAAAGCTGTGAGAAATGTAAGCAGTAATGTAGAATGCTTTTAGAGTTGCTCACAAGAGAGGACACTGCTTGCATCTCGTCTCGTCTCGATAACGAGACTACAATAGATTTTCATAACGAGAAAGCCTCAAATGTCGTGAGCACCAATATAGGTATATGTTGTAGTCTTTACCATCAGGGTTGAGACTTGCACCGCCAAATTTTTTAGCCCAAGCAGAAGCCCAACGGGAAGTGATGTCAACCGGCTCGGCTCAATTGAGTCGATGGATTGAGCTGGCTTGGTTGAGATGACCCATCGACTCTGTTCGACTCGACTCAAGTGATCCCATGACTCAAGCCTTCAGCTCGTTTCGGTTCGGCTCGAGCCTGCTCGGTTGGGTGAGCCATTGGCTCGGCTCACTTCTCGGTTTGGCTTGATAGTGAATGAGCTGTGAGTCGAGCCACTCGAGTCGTTGACGACCCTAAACCCGGGCCGATCAGTTTTGATTATGATTGGCTGGAGCCATATAACTTTTAACGATTACTTGCTCCTGTGGAACTCAAACTCAGAACCTCGTGAATGTTGTCCTTGCCTCTTAAACTTCACGACTACCAAGGTCGGTAGTCAACTAGTTTTAGTATTCAAACACAAACCGCATATCTTTCATGTTTATACATGGTGTTATAATAATAATAATAATAATAATAATAATAATAATAATAATAATAATAATAATAATAATAATAATAATAATAATAATAATAATAGGCCTATCATTGATAATAACTATATTGTCTATATAGGATACAGTACTTGAAGAGAGTTGAGTTGAGTTGATTTTAGTTTAGCGTCCCTTTGAGCAGCGAGGCTATATGAGACGTGGACCTACTGATTAACGTGAAATCCGAACCACATGAGCTCCCGCCGGGAATCGAACCCGGGTCTCCCAAGTACTTGAAGAGAGTATTTGAAACTACACACAGGAGTTGGCTCGACTCGAGTAGAAACTCGAACTGAATTCGAGTTGAGTTGGAGGAAATTTTTCGAGTCGAGTCGAGTTTCAATTAAAATTCGCTCGAACTCGCTCGTGCCCATCCCTAAACTTAATATCGTCGACAATAGCTGCGCTTAAACAGTAAAGCTTATTCAAACTTCTCCGTTTGCGACAAGTAATCTATCAGTAGAATACACAGAACACAACAGTTGAAGCTGTCTCGTCTTGAATTTGTCACAAAAAAATGTTTCGTCTCGTCTTGTGTTTAAATCCTATTTGTCAGTAATTGCAGAGTGCGTATAATAAGCTTATATGAAAAATCCGTTCGAAATCTGGAAAGTCGGTTGTATTTTTTACGAAACACCCTCTACAAAGTCCATCATTCATTCCTCCCGTCACTTCCCCATCCTAATAGCACAAAAAAGAAACTAAAATGTCGGAAAGTATCAGTTACTTGTGTTTCTCGATTTCGAAGTCATAAACGGGGGTTCAGTGACTTTTAAGAACCAATCCATGAAGTGGACATTCTCACAACGAATACATATATATTCGTTCTCTCTTAAACCGTTACTATGGAAACGAAACTTCTTCTCATTACAGGAAAAGAATCAACTAAGAGAGAAAGAAAAAACAGATCATCACATATTTCTCTTAGTTCGTTTCTTTTTAACGTCTTTTTGTTTTCGCCGTTAGTTGCAGGAATTCGCAATTTTTAGAAAATGATGTGCTACAAACTTTCGTCGTTTAAAATGTGTGTGCGCCGTGAAAGAGTTCGATAAACCCTACCTTTAATTTTTTTTCTTTGAGATGTTTTTGTAGAAACGGGAAATAAATTTTGCTTACTTCAAACTGTCGTAAGAGAATTGTATATTTTTTTTCTGTTTTTCTCTCCAGCTAGTCGTTATATATATATATATACGTGTTACTGTAAAACGGAGAACATATACTACCAATACAGAAAGACATCCGTTTAAAAGAGACATACTGGTGTCATGGAATGCACGGAGCAACTTTGATGTATGGCAATGCGATTTTTATTTTCGCCTTTTTCTTTTTCTTTTTTTTTGGGGGGGGGGGGAGGCGAAGGAATAAATAGTTTTAGGTAGCTTTAGGAAGAACGGAACTTGAATGGCACCAGACCTTCCCTCCTCCCTCCCCCTATACACACCCTAAATTTTTGCTTCCATATATTTCTTACTCGAAAGTTTTACAGTTTTATTCGAAAACAGGAAAGTTTAAGTTTCTTTTGGAGCTTTTTCTGGAAGACAAAAGATGGAAGCCCATGTGTATCTTGTAATTTAAGAGTGTTTATTAAGAGTCTTCATTCCGGCGAAAATAAAAAAAAAAGCTAATTTTACAGTAATTATGTGATATCTTCAAATATATAAAATATAATTGAAATATGGAACAAGAACGCCCTAGACAATATTATTTTGCGTGAGGTACCGTTATCACAAGTCACCTAGCGGCTTTCCGTTTTCAGCTGTTTAGAAACGCTAAAACAAATGCCGATTTTCAAAATGTCTCGAAATCGAAAGCAGATAAGTGAGTCGTGATAACGGTATCTCATGTAAAATAATATTGTCTAGGGCGCTCTTGTTCCACATTTCGATTATCTTTTATCTATTTGAAGATATCACATAATTACTGTAAAATTAGCGGTATTTTAATTTGGCCGGGATGAAGAATCTTAAGGAACACGTTGGCTCAGTGGTAGAGTTCTCGTCTCAGATGCCAGAGATGGCGTGAGTCAATGAAAACTTGATCCACCACCCACCATGACCCACTCTAACCCACGATCCATGACCTCGTCTCCATTTGTAATGAAACAAGACTGTGAAATGATCACTAAATTGGAGTTTGAATTTCTATTGTCAATCGCTCGAGCATCGCTCTATTAGACTCTATAATACCAGTGGATCTGACCTTTATGATATAGAATGGTAAAGTGTTTTTTTGTTTGCCATGTGTCATATTGAGATGGATTTCAATTTAATTATCATATATAATTATTTCCTTGTTGAATTATAGTTCAGTGGAAAATAGGATGAAATTTGAATATCTCAAATCAAGGTAAAGTAAGCCAACATAAAGGAAAAAAAAAAAAAGAAGTGTAAAAATTCGACTGTCTCTCGAAAGCCAAGTAGTAAGCCCTATTGCTATCATTACAATTACAAATATCACTATCCAAAAGTGATTGAAGTTCTTTCTTTTCTTTTCTTTTCTTTTCTTTTCTTTTCTTTTCTTTTCTTTTCTTTTCTTTTCTTTCTTTTTTCTTTACTTACATATACTCATCTTAGGTAAGTAAGTAGAAGTAGATGGGAAAAAAAGATAAATGCAGATAAATGCTAGCCTTGAAAGTGAAACGTAGACAAATTCACAAGTGTTTAGATGTTGTCTACGATGCACTGAGCAGAATGAGTCGGTGGGACAGAGTGGGTCAGAAGTGGGTGGTGAGTCGCAGTGGGTCACGTCCTGCTGACCCACGACCCACTGATCCACTCCATCTCTGTCTGGTGTGGGTGAGTCTCTGATTCGATTCCAGTCCTTTGAGGTTATGTACTGCCATTTGAGCTGATGGCAAAAGCTTGAATAGGAGTTGTAGTGCGCATGTTTAGAAATGAAAGTAACCCCGCTTCATGTTTTTATAACCTATGTAGATAAATGAAAGTGTTACGTATGGACATTCATCATATGATATGCCACTAATTCCCTGCATATTTTAATATTCAGGCAGATCAACGTGTCACTGTATAAATAGTAATCTCTGTGCATACGTTAATAATAACAATGAAAAGTAATCTTTAATATTCCCTGGAACCCATGTGCTGTGTGAATAGTACCGAAATATCGTTGTCTTCCCTCTGTGTGTGTGTGTGCGTGTGTGTGTGTGTGTGTGTGTATTTTATTTAATTTGCTTAAAACCAACTCCGACATTATCAGTACTCATATTTATTGCGTGTAATACATGTATCTGGAAAATCGTGTACAGACACGAGACAGTGACACACAATGAATGCATAATTGAATTGAACTATAATGAACTAACGCAATATACATAGAAAGGAAAAAAAAAAGAAAGATCGTCACGTGCTACTGATACGAACATTAGTTCGGGAAAAGCGGTCAATTGGCTAAAGAAAAAAAGTAAAGACAGAAATATACATTTTTCTCTATTTTAATAGCCAAGAATCTTCCCTTTGATTTCACTGTTCTTTGAGAAAAACAGAAGTCAAGCCTTAATACTGTACACTTTCACCATTAAGAGCCCGTTTCTTCTTGTTTTTCTTTATAGCTTTGACATTACATCCGCTGCTTAGCAAGACTGATTCTCCCATATATATATACACACAAGGATCTTGTTTTCTTTCTCGGATATTTTTTTCTCTTTTTCTTAACCCTCCTGGGAATATTCACACAGAAGCTAGCTTTTGGCAAGTTGCTGGGAATTTGAAGTTTACTGAACGTCGAATGGGGTCAAATACACGAATCGGTGTCTATGTACCGTAGATATATCTATATATGTGTGGGGGGAGGTTTTATATTATTGTATATGTAATATATACGATGTACACACATATACAAGTACGTGTGTGTGTAAAGAACCGAATGTGACAAAGATATGCCGGACAATTATTCTCACACAGATCTTGTACGTTCGAACCATATATATATATTTTTTTAATTGTTATGCCAGTAATTTTTGCTTATGGGAATTTATTGCAGTGATACCATCACAGATTCTTTTGATTCCTCCAATGTTATTGTTGGTTGGATGTCATCATTATAAATATTCTTCCCAAAACTTGAAAAACTTTCATGTACCACAGTTCTTAGGTATTGTGTTCATCTTTTCTTTTCAAAATTTATCAATTATAGCTTCTTTCATCCCTTCCTATTTTTCTTTCCATCTCACCTTCTATCACGTCCTACCTTTTGTAATCAATGTCCCAACCAGTTTCTCTTTCTCTTTTTTTAATTCCATCTAAAAGTATTCTTCTTTCATCACATCTTCATTCGTTTTCAGCGAATCTAATTGATTTTCTCTATTCTTCTCCACACTCACATTTCGAAAACGTTCACTTTTTCTCGCGTCATTTTCGTAGTGCTCACCTTTCGGTGTCGTTGAATACTATACTCCACACGAAATATTTGATAATCCTTTTTGTTACCCCCTTCTTGAGAGATCCTTCTTTCTCTGGAATGGTTCTTTCGCCATTCTTATCCTTGCGGATCTCTAGGAGTCGGGGTGACTCTGTAGTACAGCGTTTATCTCTGGTGCATGGGGTCCTTTATTCAATCCCAGCTCGCGCCAAGCGAGCTTTGTGGTTGACAAACACTATGTGCGTGGGTTTTCTCGGGGTTCTCGCGTTTCCTCCACTTTCTTCATTTCATTCATTTCTCATCATCATTGTCTCCTTTAGCCTAGCCGGCATAAACGTGGGACGTAAAACTTAAAAATTTCATTTCATTTTTTTTCTTGTGGGTCTACTTGTGAAACATCAGAGTTTCATATATATATATATATATATATATATATATATATATATATATATATATATATATATATATATATATATATATATATATATATATATATATATATATATGTATGTATACCTGCTGCATTGAACCTGTTAGTTCCTTAAATCAAAGGCTGATGTAGATACTTAAAGGGCAGTAAGTAAGCAAATAAATGAAGATAACTGGTTTAAAAAATAAAAATATCGAACTGAGATTTTTTTTTTAATGTTATCGATGGAGGTGTAAAATAGCAATGTTCGTTGCTATAGACACGTAAGCTCCGTTTTATGGCACCATTCCGGAAATCCATACAGCATTGTTTATTGACGTTATACTATGCGTAGGAATTATTGCACATTACAACAGAAATTAATGCCCTACCACGTTGTCTAACTTAGAAGCAGACAGTTCGAAAACATAGACTACAATTGCGGCTGATCGCTGTGTTGTAAAATATATTACAGTTGTGAAAAATAACAGTATTATATGTTTATACTATAATGAAGCCACTCAGTTGTGAATAATAATAATAATAATAATAATAATAATAATAATAATAATAATTATTATTATTATTATTATTATTATTATTATTATTATTATTATTATTATTATTATTATTATTATTATTATTATTATTACTTTAAAGCTTCAAGGAGATGAAGGAGATGGATTAATCAAAGCGAATGTGTCTTTAGTAGAACAAAAATGTGGAGGGAACGTGAGAGTCCCGAGAAGATCCACGAATACGACATTGTCTACCAGAAATTTCTATAGCCTATGGTTGAGCTAGGAACCCTTTGCTCGGAAAGTGACCATTCTATAATTAAGCCACCATGCCTTCCTTGATAATCTAGCTCTGGTGTGTATTTGACTATTAGGCTCATATGACTTTGAACCAGGCAGTTCATTACGTAGAAATAAGCATAACATTACATAGAATCTCAGCGATGAAACTTAATTTCTTTTAAATATTTCACACCAGGGTTAAATACTAACTTGATAATACCTTTTAAACTTCCAAATTATGTGACGCGTAAGAATGGGAACTTTTATACTGACGGCTATGTCTGTCAATTTATCTGTCAGAGTTAAAAATAAGTTCCAGCTTTTCCCTTAACCATCTATTCAAACGGTAGCGGTAGAGATCTATCATTTCGGTTTTTTAACACTGATCAAGATAGAGTAAAAACGGCAATGTAGATAGTGAGAAGCATTTTGTTGATATAGGTTTAGCATAATCAAGATTAGGTTATATTTGCGCTTTTCTCTCTCTACTGAAACAGGCGTTCTGTTCGCGCTCTTCTCTCTCTCTCCTGAAACAGGCGTTTTATTTGCACTCCTCTCTCTACTGAAACAGGCATTCTTTTTGCGCGCGCTTCTCTCTTTCTACTGACACAGACTGTACAATATCTCCTACAACTTCACGATTGAAAAAGGTAAGTCATAGCAAAAAATTTCTTTTTGATTCAGCATCCCTAGTACAGGTTCCAGCTTTGATCTTATTCTGTGTTGAAATCACAAGCGATAGATATACTGGTTCCAGTTTCTATATTCGTGCCTTAGTTCAATAAAGGCGGTTATCACAAAATCTACCTTTTTAAGGCGGTTATCACAAAATCTACCTTTTTAAGGCGGTTATCACAAAATCTACTTTTTTAAGAGAAGCAAAAAAAAAAATCAAAGTGGAAGTTCTTAATGAACACCCGCTTTTTTGCAACTGCAACAACTCTGAAACTAACATGTTCAGCTCTTACTGAAACACTGATAGGCCAGTCATGGATATTGAATGTGTATAGTTTGGAAATCTGTTGTAATTTCACAACGTGAAACAAAAGCCAAATGCTTGAATCAGTACTAGGGATGGCCACATTTTCCGGAAAAACGGAAAACGGAAAATATTTTTTCCGGAAACCGGAAAATTAAAAACGGAAAACGGAAAATTTTCCGGAAAATCGGAAAACGGAAAATTTTCCGGAAAATCGGAAACCAGAAAATTTTCCGGAAAATCGGAAACGGAAAATTTTCCGGAAAATCGGAAGGCGAAAAATTTTCCGGAAAAACGGAAACGGAAAATCGGAAAACGGAAAATTTTCCGGAAAATCGGAAGACGGAAAATTTTCCGGAAAATCGGAAGACGGAAAATTTTCCGGAAAAACGAAAAACGGAAAATGTGATTTCCGGAAACCGGAAAACTCTTTTTCCGGAAATGGCCATCCCTAATCAGTACTTAAGAAGAGATGAATGGAAAATTGAAAATCGAGTGTTACCCTGGATGTATTTGCTCTCTAATTTAAAAGAAATTTGTACCGTTTGTACTGTTGGGACACTAAATTCCAAATCGTGCTGTAAAAAGCCAAAGATATTCTTTAAGATGAAAAAAGGAAAAAATCTAGAGTAAAATTACATTTTCAATTTGAAGTTTATTTAATTCTTTGAACTCCCGATTTACTTCATATACTTCGTTGCTTTGGCATACATGTAGTTTGTGCATTATTATTATAATATGTTTACATCTGATATGTATTTATATCATGATATTTTTCTCTGACACCATGTGAAAATACTTCTGACAGCAATCTAACGACGACACTTCCTAACATTAGATGTAAGTACATCATGAAATGCTTCATACAAAACAGTTTTGATCGAATTATGAAACTGCAACCACTAAGTTAGAGTTCGCAGAGATAGCGACGATATCACACAACTGTACGATCCAAACTGGTTCAGATGAACCGATTTTGATGAAAATAGGCAGAACAGGTCCGATTGTTTGGGCACCTTGAAGTCCTGATTTAACGTCAATACGTGAGAAATTACTTAAAAATACATATTACATCAAGAAAAATCAGTCATTTTACCATCTGTGTCAAAGAATAATGCTAAATATAGAAACAATCCTATGAAAAAAAATATGTAGATTTTTAAAATTTAAGTTAATATCTCCTCCAGCATAGGCTGAGTAGACCTACAGTTTAATGTAGGATTCGAGTAACATGAGCTGATATCGGGAATCGAACCCGAGTATTCCCCGCTGAAGACATGTACACTAACCATATAACCACGAAGGAGCTCTCGTATATACTTGGAGAAGAGGTTGATGTTTAGTAAACAGTGCACACATTGAATTACTAAGAGATAGTAAGACTTTTAACATAAAATAATAACCGCTGTTATATAATGTATTAAAAAGAGGAGATACCTTCTTAGAATGTATTAAAAAGAGGAGAAAATAAAGAAATGGACTGAAACTATTGGCCGCTTACACACTTGGGTTGAGAACTGAAATTTTGTGTATATTAAGGACGTCAATTTATCGTGCCTAATGCTTTTTTATTTTTATTTTACCTCACCAAAACAAAAAATATCCTTTTTAATGTCCCTTATAAAAGCACTGTTTTTATCTATTTTTTAACGATTATTATTTATTTTCTACTGCTCGCGCCGTGTGGACTTTGTTGTGGACAAGCACCGTGCTCGTGGGTTTTCTCGTAGTTCTCCCGTTTCCTCCCCCTTTCTTCATTCCGCCATTTCACTCATCTCTTATCAGCACCGTCTCCTTTAGCCTAACCGGCATAACCGTGGGACGTAAAACTTAAAGATTTCATTTCATTTTGATCAATGTAGGAGTGTATACCTACTTTTGGGCCACCCTGTATAAAATAATCCTTTGTTTTGTAAGCGTATTGTATATATTCATCAAATAAGAACGTTAATTCAGGATTCCTGTCAAGTACATACTCTGTCCATTTCTTGTCATGTGCGTAATTGGTAATAAATGTAACGGAACAATGTGCCCTTCAAAAAGTATCAGAAATACATTGATTTATCATTTAATTTTGAAAGCGACAATTAATGTATTTTAACGCTTTAATCGAACAGAAAATTATCCTCACAGAAAACATGTACGTGCTTCTTGTATTTGCTGCAATATAACAAGATTGTTGTTTATTCGTGATTTGTTACGGTGAGCTAATGTAACTTTTAAGTTATTTCATCAGATGCTGTATGTTATTTTTTTAGACCTACGAGCGACGTTATAGTCACGACTAAATCAGGAAGTGGAACCGTGATCATAATCGTTCCGGAATCTTACAGGAGTCGGAATCTTCTTTTATTTTCATTTTTTAAAAGTAATTTGCATCACATGGATTAGTCATACGTAGTTATCAGTAGTTCTCTCTTTTTTTAATCAAAAAAGTAAAAAGACGAAAAACAAAACCGAAGGGGGAGGAGATACAAATACGAATGAGAATGTACGTGTAAAATTTCCCTGGTAAGTGTGTGAGAAACTTGTATACGAAGTGCTGACCTCATTGCTGACACGATGTCGTAATGTATGTCATTCAGTGGCAGCCGCATTTATTTTCCTTTTCTTCTGTTTTTCATGTGTAAGGCAAAAAGAATCAAAACATCCGTTCGGAGTTTCTTTCAAGTTTAGTTCGACTTCTGTGACTCCTACGTGAAGCCAGTTACTTCTATGTATCCAGTTCGGATTTCTGCTTTCATGATTACATTTCCCCTTTTCCTTTTTTTTGCCATTGTAAGTACATTTCTCAGCCTTGAAAATAGAATCAACACCATGATCATCAACAGGATTGTTCGTTAAAATGTATTTAGCTTATACAATGACCTTCCCTTGTTGCGTTCGAAATCGTCATAGGAACAAAAGGAGATTTTAATTAAACTTCCAACAAGCAAAAGCGAATGTTAATACAGTTTGCTTGCTTGCAAGATGTGAGTGAACTCATGGGTGCTGTGTGTGAGTGGGCAGTGGAACTAAACAAGACATTTATCTGTCTTTGTTAGTGGTAGTTAAAACAGCTTACATTTAATTAGGCCTACGATTCTACATAAATGGAACGCAAATTTAATTACCGTTAATGAATGGAACTTCTATTAATTCAGACTACCAACTGACTTCGAGTCTATTATTATTATTATTATTATTATTATTATTATTATTAGTAGTAGTAGTAGTAGTAGTAGTAGTAGTAGTAGCAGTAGTACTAGGAATTGATTTATTGGATACTTTCTCAGAACCGAGATTATATGCTACAGGTGCTACTGGTTAAAATAGGATCCAAACTAATACCCTCACCGGGAATCGAACCAGAAACCACGCGTGTTAGCCTCTTGGCTACAAAGAGGCACTAACCGGTAATAGATATGCAAATAGATTATTATTAAAGTATATTATAATACAAAAATGTAAGAAGAAACTTTCTACAAACTTGAAAATAAGAAAAATTATTTTTTTTTTCAGTCTTACGTCCATCCGTTTAGCCCTATAAGCTTTTTTTTTTTTTTAAAAACGGATGATTAACGAAATTGAATGATTATGAAAGAATTAGTGGAATTAGAATGTGGGAGAGAACGGAAAAATACACGAAGAAGATCCACGAACAGAATGTTGTCGAACACAAACTCAAGTAACCGGGGATGAAACCAGGGTCCCCAAGCGCCAAAGGTAAGCACACCCACTATGCCACCGTGCTCTCTCCAAATAAAAGGAGAGACGCATATTTGGATGGCTTGTATATTACCTATACATATATCATCTGTTCAGGTAAAAAATGCAGAAAAATGTAATAATAATAATAATAATAATAATAATAATAATAATAATAATAATAATAATAATAATAATAATAAGTGAGTTTCGTTTCATAGGATGGAACTACGGTAACTTCAAACTATGCAAATTCAATACTCAAACTTGAAGTAGTACATTTATAACTAGAAGTTGAAATAGAGGAATAAGACCAAAGATATGACCTAGTACTCGAACGCTTAATCCATATCAAAAAGTAATTAGTCGTTATATCTTATCGGTTTTCCTCCTCTGGAGGCAATATTTAAACCAGAGTGCTAGTTAATGTCTATCACTTCCGTTTGCGATTATACAGGTATGTTCTCTTGAAGCACTGAATCGATTGAAAAAAAAAACTGCTTGTTGCTATCTGTTACCGTTTTTGTTCTATGGTGAACAACGTTGAGACAGAAATGGTTTATTACAACCACTTCCGATTTGAATAAAGGATTAACTTACGAGATTTGAAGGTATTCTCGGGACGCTTAACCGATTATATGAAAGCACTTTTCAACTGTTTTGGCTCTTTGAAAATCAATATTGAAACCGGAAGTACTAGTAAATTTCAGCTGCTTCCGGTTCTGGTAAAGTGTTGCAGGTAGCGACAGTATGTCTCTTGGGACGCTGAATCGATGGCTAAAAACCACTTGTTGTTATCTGTTACCGTTTTTCGTTCGATGACGATAAATGTTGAAACCGGAGATGGTTAAGTTGTAGCCTTTCCAGTTTAAATAGAGGATTAACCAAATAGATGGAATCTATATTTGGAATGCTAAATATGTTGTAAAAAACCCGCTTCTCGGTATCTTTGGTCATTTTGTCTCTTTCAGTTTAACGTCCCACGATCGTTAGTCTAAGGGATACGAATTATTAATGAAGGTGAATGATAATGGAAGAATTAGTGACAAAAAAATGAGGAAGGAAACGGACGTATTCCAAGAAAACTCACGGACATAATATTGTTCATCACAAACTTACGTGGCCGGGAATCGAACCAGGGACTAAATGCACCAGAGGTAACCATTCTACCACTGAGCTACCGTGCTCCTTCTGATAATTATGCATAACATAGTTTGGAAGTATAATAAATATTAATCCTTGTGCCCGAGTGGTTGCTTCTGTGATTGTGATCTTGTATTTTATTTTCACATTGTGAGAAGGGATAATTGTCAGAGATAGAAACCTGAGTAACGATTCGAATCTCACTTCAATCGCCCGTCTCTCATAGCCTCGACGGACAAAATACGTCCTTCTTACATAACCTCGATGCTAAAACGGGACATAAAACTCAAATCAATTCAGTGAATAATAATAATAATAATAAAATAATAATAATAATAATAATAATAATAATAATAGGAATAATATTGTTATTTGCCTACCACATAAATGTCGATACTATTCGTAAAAACGAAAATTTAGCCTTGCTAATTACAAAATGAATGAGATGAAACTTTTCGATTTACATCCTACGAATATGAGGTGAATGATGAGGAAAGAATTCTCGAAATGAGAATATGGGAAGAAATGAGAGAATCCCGAAAAAACCTATGAACACGATGCAACCCACCACAGACTCACTTTGTTCTGAGATAGAACCAAGGTACCATAGCACCAGAGGTGAACGCTGTATCACAGAGCCACCGTGCTGTCTGCTAATTACAATTTAGTTAACTTTATTATTATTATTATTATTATTATTATTATTATTATTATTATTATTATTATTATTATTATTATTATTATTATTACTATTATTATTATTATTATTATTATTATTATTATTATTATTATTATTATTATTATTATTATTATTATTATTATTCGTGGAAAATCATTTATTCATGTTTTACGGTAATTTTTGCCGTTTTGTCCGCCGATTAGCACGAATAATCGGTAGTTTACAGTATAGCAAAATAACTAGACCGTATTAGAAATTTCTGCACCAAACAGATACAGTATATCTGAAAACGAAGAAGAAAACAAGGGAGTAATGAACTTGCAACATAACGCCAATTATGGGTGGTTGAGAGAGAGAGTACATTTTTATGACATCAAAATCTACCCGTAATAATTTCCACTTTTTGAGCAATTGTTTGACTGTTAGATTTGTTCAAAATTATCTTAACCAATTGTACTTATTGGTATTTATGATACTTTATTTCTTTAAATAAAAAAGGGTTATTCAAACATTGACTCTCGGCAAACATGAAGACGAAGCGGAAGTGTTGATAAGAGAACATACGGAGAAGGCTCGTTGCCAGAGAATGTATGTTGTAATGTAACCTTAGATAGCCTCGCCTTGTTAAGCTTACAATAGCTTTATCTACGGAGATAAGATATGAGTATCTTGGAACGTGGATGTAAAGTCAACATTGGAACTAAGCTCAACGCAAATAAAAATAGCTGCTTACCTTTATGTTAAGATAATAAAACACAGTTTTAGCATTCTATGGTTTTCCTATCAAACGTACACATTTTTCAGGACAATTCACAAATTATTTAGAATTTCAAATTATGCTGTGCACAAGTATCGGAAATCTTATACAAAGGTTATATCCGTTTGAGGTGTATATCAACAGATATGTAAAAAAGTATAAGAAACCGTTTTTTCTGATACGAATTCAACCAGATATCTTTCTTCTCGACGGGCTTGGGTACAATTCCCCAAATTTATAATTCTCCCCCCACAATTTGCTACTGCCCGCAATTTACCATTATTTAGCTTGATTGTACAGTCAGCGAAAAAAGTTTCTTTCCGTCTGATGAAATTAGTTTCGTAAGTAACTTCAGAATAGAAGAACGATTTGAGTACAGTTTTCAGTAAATTAAAGAGAAAACAATGTAATTTTCTGTGCTTTCCAGCTATCCACCGTTACTCCCAAAATAAATTTTACCGAACGGAAAGAATTTGGTCACTGATTGTTGAAAAAATGGTATCTCCTCATACAATCTGATGAGGACGCAAATTGCTTCCTAAAACGCAAATTGTACCCTAAAATACGCATGCGGGAACATCTAAATTCAGCGTACCAAAAACAGTTTTATCTCCTTCCTTATCAGGCGCGTACGCAGAAATTCTTGTTGGGAGAGGTCCAAGCTTTGGAGGGGGGGGGGGGATGAAGTCTAATACTACAAGTCACTGCGTCTGTGCAATATTGAACGGGTATTATTCTGCACCCGAAAAAAAGATAAGTAATTGTAAAATACTTCCACCTATATTTTCAGAATAAAAAATTATAGAACTATTTTTTTTAAAAAAATAAGAGAAAGCTTATAGATGAAGTGTAAGATCAAATTTTCATACCACATCAATAATTTCCCTATTAAACAAATATAATTTTATTGAGAAAGTGTACAACTGTATATTGAGTGCGTAGTTTTTTGGGGGGGAGGAGATCTGGCCCCATCGACCCGCGTGGATGCGCCCTTCGTCCTTGTCTTTTTATTCTAACTGGAAATGATAGAAATATACTATTTTCGGTTTTAATGTTGCTTGTACAAGAACCGAAGCTGTGACTTATGGCGGGAAACAGTATTTTGGGACAGATTTAACGATACAAAAGTAAGGTTTCATCTCAGTTTTAATTCTGTTCCTACAGAACTTCCGGCTTTAGTATTGATCCCATACAGCAAAAACGGTGGTAATAGACAGCGAAAGATGGGTCCTTTTACGTAAATTTAATGCCCCAAGAATAATTTCAATCCCTTGAATAAAATGTACAGTTGTAACTTCACTGTCACTCTGAGTTTCAATAATGAATTTTCACAAAGCAAAAGGGTAACAAGGTAACACATTTTTTCTTTAATTCAGAGCATCAAAAGACTAGATTCCATTTCTCTCCTTATGTGTATTGGAACCGGAACTAGAAAATCTATTACTCCTGTTTAGAATTTAGAATGCCAATAAGTTTGGAAATATGCCGTAATTTGACAATGTAAGACAAAGCTCATTTGTACCTAGGTATTTATTTATTTATTTATTGCACCTGTAAATCTTCTCATATATCCCTTTAATTTCGCAAGTTTTCTCGTGTAACTTCGGGGATTCTGCCTCGACCAATTTTTGATTTCCACCAAAGTGGTTGGTTAGTGCCCCTTTTCCTTTCTTCCCTTGTGGTAATGGTGGAAAGATTATAAGTGTCAATAAAATTTAAAATGAAAGGTTGTCCTTAGAAAGAGACTAAATCTTTTTTTTTTTTTTTTTTTTTTTTTTTTTTTTTTTTTTTTAATGATTCGAACTTAAGTTTAGAAAAGAAATCATGTCAGTGCGGTTGAAAGAAAAGGAACAAGGAAAACTGTTTTGGTTTATAGTTTGTGAATTAGATTGACACATATCTGTTTGTGGTGAACCAATGTTTTAAACATACTCAACCACAAAAGCTGATCATATTACTATTTTAAACAACTGAAACACTAAGGTTTCTCTGTCGGTTTATTTATTTATTTATTTATTTATTTTTATGGTGTATTGGTTACATGTATGGAAGAGCTTCCTCTGTGGTTAAGTGATTGGCGTTCCCATCACCGTTTGTGGAAGACCTGAGTACGATTCCCGGTGCGAGTTTATGTTCGCGTGTGATACGGATCTCACATTAAGCTGTACTGAAAAGGGTCTCTAAATTCCGAAACATCAACATTTACCTTTGAATGCTTTGTGTATTATCATTAGCATTACTTAGCCCATTGGGGTAGGCTTGAGGGAAATAAAACCACGTAGTCATTTAATCGGTTCGTACCACGGTTAAGAATCTCTAAAAACATTTCTGGGAAAACTTACGAGCAACCAACGGGAGGTCCACTGAGTCCAGACCGCCTCCCAACTCCCTAACTCAACATACATTTGTACACTTTCTGAATCGAATAGCAATCAAAACTGGTGACCACCGAGCTACTGCATTCCTTTTCCAACGTATCAGCATCGCCATCCAGCGCGGGAATGTGTAATCGATCTTAGGCACATTACCTCCTGGTAAAGAACTGAACGAGATTTTTCTTCTATAACACACAATAAGACGGAAGTAGAGACATCCTAGGAGGCTGACAACCACTTTGACTATGTTCATGAAGAATGTCTTGAATACAGTTTGGATACATACAAGTTCTTGGAAGTCATGGCTAATTCCGGTAAATTTGGGAGTGGTAGCAACATTATCTACAGATTTTACTTTGCTGCTCAAAATCGTTAAAGACCCGAAAAATATTGTTGTCAAGCTGTCCGATGTTTATTTTGGAACAAATATGCAATAAAATAAGTCTGTATAATAATACAAATGAGCTCAAGTACCTGTACAATATATTGTAACTTTCTGAATAAAATTATACTTGCTTAACAGCAAAATTTGATCTTACACTTCATCTCTACGCTTTCTCTTATAAAAACAATTTAGTTCTATAAGTTTTTTTTTTTTTCTGAAAATATAGGTGGAAGTATTTTACAATTACTTATTGTCTTTTCGGATGCAGAATAATACGTTTTCAATATTACATAGACTTTGTAACTTGTAATATTGGGCCCCTCCCCGCAAAGCTTGGGCCCCTCCCAACAAAAATATCTTGGTGTACGCTAAGTGGGGGATTAAAACCAGATAATCATTCAAACGGTTCGTACCATTGTTAAGAGGGAGAGATTGAGAGTATTGTATTGTATGCTATTGCGACACACAGTTAAATATTACGATCTCTCTTAAAAAAAAAAAAAAAAAAAAAATCCGGAAAACATCCAAGCAAGTATTCTCTTCTAAAGCCCAGGATTTCGAATGTGATTTGGATAGTAAAAAAATCATATTCAAATTATTATTATTATTATTATTATTATTATTATTATTATTATTATTATTATTATTATTATTATTATTATTATTATTATTATTATTATTATTGGCAGGTCCTGGGACTAGTGAGTTCTTTTCTTCATTTTTCTTATTTCTTTTCTTCTTAATTTTCAGTTTGGACCTGGAAATGTTTCTTCCACGTTTCTCGATTTTCGGCTTCCTCTTTTAACTTCAAATATATTCTTCTATTTTTCAAATCATCGATCACTTGTGTTCTTCTTCCTATTTCTCTCTTTCCTTCCATCTTTCCTTCTATAGCAGTATGAAGAAGACAATTTCTTCGCAAGATCTGACCAATCCAATTGGCTTTTCTTACGAAGGATGGTGGCTAGAAGCGCCCTCTTCTCTCCTATCCGTTTTAAAACGTCTTCGTTTGTTACTCTTTTTGTCCATTTTATCTTCTCCATCTTCTAACACCACATTTCGAAGCCTTCTAAATATTTCTTCTCTAACTTCCGTAATGTCCAAGTCTCTGAACCATAAAGTCCAATACTCTACATATATCCCTTGACCAATTTCTTCCTTAATCCAATATTAAGGCTGCTAGTTAAGAGTGACCTTTTCTTGTTGAATGCTTCTTTGGCTATGGCAATTCTCGACCTGATTTCTTTGGTGCAGTCCGCGTCTTTCATCAAAATACTTCCCAGATATTTGAAATGGTCAACCTCTTCAAATATGCCATCGTATTTATAAACCATACTGTGAGTAACATTAATTTCCTAATAGTACATAGTCGAGCTAATAGGTGTCACTACGTGCACTACTTGACAGTCTGACGCCAATAGATGACAGTTGTGTGCAGACAATTTGCTTATGTAAAATCTCTTGTGAGTTTCAATTGCAACTAATAAACTATATTATTTCAATTTAATCATCTCAAAATGAGACAAGAGCCATAAATATGTTTCCAGTTGAGAAATTTCTACAGTAATATATTATGGCGATTTTATTGTAATTTAAACTTTGTTATTTCCATTTAAATACTTGAAAATTAATGTTGATGATAAACATGAACGTGTTTATTTATTTATTTATTTATTACAGTATTAGGAAAAATAAAAAAATTGAGCTTATATAAATATACACAATTTTAATCTATAGAGTGCACAGCGAGATTGAAAGCTTAAGCGCAACAAACTAGTTCTGCTTCATTGATATTTGGCCTGAAGTTACCATCATCAATAATTACCATTATCGTTATTTACAAACAAACAAATAAATTTGTTATTCAACTAGATTGATTTACACTGTGTAATTCAAATATTAAAAAAAAAAAAAACTTTATGGTATTGTTTATATCCAATAGTTGAAGAGAATTTTGATAGTAACAATATTAATATTTGAGTTATATCCGAGCATATGGCTGCCATAACTAACCTTGAGAATTCAACACTTTAATGCTACTGTTGACACATTTTTGTCCCCCGAGATAATGCATTTGTTATCTTGGGAAATCTTCCTTTTGACTCAATGGGGACTGAGTGAGCAGAGTAATTCTCTTTCATTTTGTTGATGTTGTATTTCATTTTGTTGCGAACGCATTTAGCTCATGGTTGTCCTTCTCTTCTCTCTCTCTCTCTCTCTGAGTATGTTTCTCGGCCTCTGTCTTTTGCTTCTTCTCAGATTTTAACCCTCGTCCCTCCCTCACCGCCTGCTGCCTCCTTCGTTTGAGGCTGGGTAGCCCATTTGCCTCCTTTTGCTTCATTAATCTCGTGTAGAAGCTCCCAAGATCTCCTTGGCCTCTTCGCACGTTTGCACAGATTAAGAGGTAACACGATGGGATTTTAATTAGTGCCTTTAGACAAGAAATCGCGGCTTGCACAAAAAACAAGATTCTGTAATGAGCAAGGCGGGGAGTGAGGAGAAGGAGAATCTTTGATTGTACTCCCTCCCTCCTCATTCACAACCACCCACAAACCCAGCTGATGTAAATAATAACATATTTCAAATTTGCTGTGGTTGTATTATATTATACTGAATTCTATGTAGAGTGTGTTTTTAGAAAACCTAGCCGCTAATTTCTCCGAAATGTATTCTAGTCCAATTTAGTATTTTTGGCTTGAGGCGAAAATCTCAAACAGTCAAAGATAAACATTAGATATAGGCCTACATACAAAGAATAAAAAGATACTCGACTGGACCTAGAATCGAATCCAGGTCCCCGGCGTATTGTGTAGTTGTGACATTCTATTACTGTTAAAGTCAATGCTCACCCACTGAATTGCATGTGGTGCTACATGAATTGCATCACAAACCCTGTTGTGCTTCAAGAACCCAATATTACATTCAGAATACCTATAGCGGTTGAATTGTGTCTTATATTTTTAAAAAGAAAACTAACTGAATGCATATTCTTCGCATGGGGAACATAGATTTATGGAAAATATTTTAACTCCATTAGGATATGTATTTTAAAGAAACTAGAATGATAAAAACCCCATTAGATATTCTATTTTTGCAGAGATGTTAATCCCTACTTCTTAGTATACACCATTTATTCAAAATAATATGACAAATCTCAGCTTGAGGTAGATACTAACTGTACTCCTAAGTTCATTTGAAATGGTCCAACCTTTTCCACATGATGGGAGCACAAAAAGAGACAGGTTTAATCTTTTTACGTTGAATGGCTCATGAGATGCTTTATTATTATTATTATTATTATTATTATTATTATTATTATTATTATTATTATTATTATTATTATTATTACATTAATATTGAGCCCCGTCTATTTCCCTTAGGATACGTACTTGAATCAAAGCAACATTATAAGAACCTCAACTCAAAGTAGGTGTTTAACTATGTTCTAAAATGCATTTCAAATTGTTTCCCTTGTTGCATTTACAAACAAAGGCAACATCGCTTTCAACATGAAGAAAGAAATTATGGAAACTGTTCACTTCCCTTTCTTTAAAATGGAAATAATAATAATAATAATAATAATAATAATAATAATAATAATAATAATAATAATAATAATAATAATAATAATAAAACACTGGGACACTGGTTCCATTTGTTGTTAATAAGAATTTTATGTACAAAGTTTCAAGAAACTCAGTTTTTCACATAAATGTTGATTCTTTCTCCTCCTTAGGACATGCCTTTAATCAAAATAATGTGATAAAAACCTAGATTCGAGAGAGATTATTAGGCTATATCCGAAAATTCATTTCAAATCGTTCAGCCGTTTTCCCGTGATGAGATCACAAACAAAATCCTTTTCATTTTTATATAATATACAGTGTGAACCTGAAGGGAGTGCACACACTGAGAGGTGATTCGTGACATCAAAGGAAGACAAAAGGTCCTCTTGCAAATTGTCGAATTCCATATCGTGTACGAATGACAGGAGTGCCAACTTGGAATCGAATCCTGACAATTAGAGTGGAACAGAAAGATGTGCACAACGTACGTGGCACGGAATTCGACAGCATGCAAAAGGACTTTTTGACTTCTTATGGTGTTACGAATCACCTCACAAAGTATATGCACATCTTTTTGTTCACTTCCAATTATCACGATTCGAGTTTCGATTCCAAGTTGGCGTCCCTGTCACTCTTACACGACGCGGAATTCGACAAAATTCAAGAGGACTTTTTGTAGTCTTTTGATGTCACAAATCATCTTGCAGGTTCACCCTGTATAAATAGAGGCAATAACCTATTTTGTATCAGACCTATTGCTTTGGAAGTGCAAATTTGATTATATACAAAGAGTGAGAAAAAAATACACGACTAGACCGAGAGTCTAACTCTTGGATTTCGAGGGTTATAGAATGTATGGCTATTCAGGGAGCACACTGGATAGCGCTACTGGTTAGCGCATCGATAAAGTAAACCGGAGACCTGGGTTTAAATATCGACCCAGTCTTGTATTTTCACTCTTTGTATATAATTAAATTAACCCGTTATAGAGAAATTGATATGATATAAAATTGGTTAGTACTTCCATCGAATTGCATTTATCATATTTACTACCGTTGATGGATAAATCTTTTTAAAGAGAGAGGGAGGTGGCCAAGATGTTTTTTCCAACATGACTGTACATATCGTATGGCAGTTTATTTCTCTCTTTTTTTTTTTTTCTAGCTGCCTTCTGTAAGTTTTCTATTTGTAGGAGCATTTCTTTCCTTTTCTGTTTAACGAAAACTCTGTGACAGTTTCTTTATTTTTATCTTGTCATGATTTGAGGAAAGTAAAACAGCATGCAAATTGAAGGATAGAACTTATGGCTCGGTTCGTGACATTCAAAGGACTGTAAAATCAAATGTAAGAGTTTACACTCAATGCTTCTACTATATGTAACGTAATTAAAATAGAACTATTGTACGTCTATCTATTATTACTGCTTCATTCCTCGTATTTTGATCATTTCTCAATATCTTTGTTGCTAAAGACTTGATTTTTAGAAGCAAAGTTATTAAGTGCAAAAATCGGCCGAATTATCGGGTAAAATAAACAACAATAGCACATGCCACAGGATATTATAAAAGTGGTATTTATTTACCACGCTGCAATGACTTCAAGCAGGATTGGCAAAAACCATGGTTTTTATTGAAAAAAAAAGTTTTTTGTTTAAACTTTTTTTTTTTGTTTAAACCAGGTTTTTTTGGTTTAAATAATTTGCTCTATGTATTTATATTACAGAAATGGGTTTGTTTCGCCTTGATGTTATTATGCAACAACAAAATCATGCTAAAGGGATCACATAAACTTAAAGCGGGATTCAAACGCTTCTCGGCTCACATCCGAGAGAAATTGTTCTCCATTTGGACTCGAAGTCGGGACTAATTGGCCACAAATGCGATGAGTCTGCCGACTCACTCACGAAGAATTTCTGATAAAATTATGTTGTACTGATCTTTTCATGGTACTTTTTAATGTAATAGTCAAGAGTCATTTCAGAAGGACAAAAAGATAAACAGTTGCACAAATGAAACCATTATACAGAATCAGGGTGCGAATTGGCGGGGGGGATGCCAGGGATTTCCCCCCTGACAAAAATCTTTCCCCCTCTGGAGAAGAAAATTTTTATCCCTGGTAGGGATAATTTTCCCCCTCTGGAGTATTTTTAAATAGACATGAAGATAGAAAAAGGGAACAATTCTTACTTTGCGTAGCTAAACTAATATTGCTTGAGTGAAAATTTATGACACATCTTACATCTCAACTGTTTTGTACTTGTTAGTATATATATTTGTGTGTGTATTTTTCAATTCGCACACTGTACAGAATTATATATAAATCGGGAAACTTCCGCCTTAGCCATTGGGAAAATCCTGTTATTATTTTAAATGTATTTGCATGTAAAATTTTAAGGTCAACGTATCATAATCAGTATGTTAAAACAGGTATTAAATTACAAATTTAGTATGTAGATATAATTCAATAAAATTAAAACTGAAAGTCTAATCCAAGGTAATGTAGGAAGCTATGTAGGCAGTCGATAAATTTTGCCAATTTCTATCAATATATTTAAACAACCTTTGGTTTCTTTATGAACCAAACATTCAAGTAAGCAGATGGTTTCGTTTCGTATGATGACGCTTAACATGCTTATGTAATTCTTAAGTTATTAAGGAGAAAACTTTTGCTTAAAGTGACATCCGAACCACTACTTGGTTTACACTTGAAAGGGCTGTGGTTCGACCAAGAATTGAACATGGGACAACTTGATTAAGATGTGAAAAGAGGAAAACTAATGCAGATTGTTTGATATGTGAAAACGATAGCACGAAGTTCACACGATTTAAAGCATTTTCGTGTTTTTTTTTTTTTTTTTTTTTTTTTTTGTTTAAACCAGTTTTTTTTTTATTTTTTTTTAATAGCCGGTTTAAACCAAGGTTTAAACCAGCCAACCCTGACTTCAAGACAGTATAACTAACACTACTCCAAAATATTGTATGATTGACTTGAATAAATGAACTAATGGTTACCTTCAAATAATCTTTCATATTATACAGGAGATGGAATGTCCGAAAGAAATTATGTTATATGCTGCATTTTCTGATCTAGTGACAAAAGAAAAGAAAATACAACGGCTTTGATTAAGTTATATAGTAACGTCTTTTTTATATTAGATGATCTATGCTTTAGATGTTTTATACCCGTTTAGCAATTTCTGTAATATCATTTGTATTAAAAAGTTCAAAGCATGGTGAGGGCCTTCTAACCTAAGATATTGAATATCATGTGCAGTATTCTCATTAGCGGAATCCCTCACGTCATATGCAGAGACGGCGTAAGTCAATGAAAACTTGACCCGTGACCTACTGACCCACCATCCAACTTGACCCGTGGGTCATAGTGGGTCGGTGGGTCAGAGTTGGTCACAGTGAGTCGGAGTGGGTTACATGCTGTTGACTCACGACCCATTGACGCACTCACAAAATCTTGACCCACAAACGACTGACCCACTCCATCTCATATACGATCACTTCCACGGATGTGACAGATGAAATTAACTGAAATTAACATATGAAATTAACTGAAATAAGGAGTAAATGAGATAAGGTAAGTACGATTAAGTTTAATGGGACGAATTAATCACACATGAGCTTATGAAAAATCTATAAAACATTATACATTACAGATATTTTTTGGAAATCCTTTGAACTATAACAGCATCTGTATCACTATTCGATTCCTTTCGATTGTATATTCTTAATAAGCACAATCATAATGTTTTGTAGAAGAAGAAAAGCCCAGAAGATGTGAAGAAGAAAAAACGTGATTAATGAAATTTTGTTCAGTAGAATATCTTTTTAAAGTGTATTTGTGCAGATGGTCTCTTCATAATCACACTACTTTCTAACAAAAATAATGAACCATTTACCTGTCCCCATCACAAATCCATCACACACGTTTTAAAATCAGCTTGGATAAAAGTGAAAGGCTTCAGATTATGTGCTAAAGCCTCGTAAGTACACCTGTCCACGAGCATTATAATTTAAGCCCTTTAGTAGGATGAGAGAATGTAAATACTAGTCATTTTATATTAATAAAAATTATGAGGCTTAAGTTTAAAACTCACAGAGGTTTATGCAGTTAAACGAAGTGCCGTTCTTTTTCTTTTTTAAAAAATATATGGCTTATTTTGTGGCATAATAGCACGAAAACAATGAACTTTACCTAGAATAACACAGATAAATAACGAATGTTTGGAAGCGACTTCAAATGTTTTAAAGAATTGTTGTACAGATGGCGTTAGTGTAAAACAAAAGAATAACGACTACTAATTGGTGTTTTGAACTTAATTCTTCCAATATTTTTAAAAGCATGTTCATAACTTATAAAATTAGATCAATTGCTTAAAATATTAATATCTACAACATGTAACATTGTCACGTGTACATTACGTGGTTTGTATGGCGTGATATTCTCCCAATTAATACTGAAAACGGAAGTAAAGGGAAAATATTAGAATTAAACCTTGGGATGCTTAATTGATTGTAGAAAAAGCTGCTTCTCGATGACAACATTTTTACTCTATATCCATCAACGTTTAAACCGGAAGTCGTTGATTTATACCATTTTCGGTTTGAATACAGAGTTAAGAGAGAAGATGGTGGCTCTTTTCAGAATGCCCAAATGTCCAACGAGTCGCAAAAAATAACTTCTCGCTATCTCAAATCGTTTTTGTTTTATGTAAATAATATTGAACTTGGTCAGTAGTAGAGAGGGCGGAGATAAAATGTGTTTGGGACGCTTAATTGATTGCTGGAAACACCTTTTCGTTATATATTACCGTTTTTGCTCTACAGTGATCGTTAAAATCGGAAGTAGGGTTGCCAACTCTGGAAAATAAAAACTGGCGTCCCTCAAAATTCCCTATGATATAGGTTTTAGGATTTAGATTTCTGGGCTTTCGGCATCTAAGGCCATTTAGCCCTTCACGTTTTGAGAGATGACGTCCCTCGGCGAGCACACAATCCGGGGAAAGGGAAGGAAGGAAGCAGCCTGGGACCTATAAGTTAGGTACCACCCCGGCATTTTCCTGGTGTGAATGAAAAACCCATGAAAACCTCATTCAGGGTGGCTGGCCTGAAAAAGCGTGTTACACTTTTTCGACCGAGTGCCCCCATCGGGAATATCTATGATATAGATCAAAGTGTGAAGTATCTCTGTTCGGAAACACATGGAAAGGAAATGTACTATCGTGAACAAAAGTGCATTAGCACCTGCATATCCTCAGTATGTTCACTCGGCATTGATCATTTTATTGTATTTACCAGTAAAACTGCCACTTCTTTAAAATTACCGAAACATATGAACTAAACAATACTAATCTTTACGTGACCATTTTGGATTTGGAAAATGAAGTTTATTCTTTGAACTTATACTTCAACTGCAGGAAAATGCTTTAAGAACCTTTTTTCACTCTCAATAAATGTAGCTATAAAATTACTTACAAGTAAATTTCAAATTTTCCCTGATACAGACCCTGTCATCTCTTTAAAATTATCTAAACAGATTAACAAAATATATTAATCATTAATAGATGGTGAAAGGTGACAGTTTTGGATTTACAGAATGAAAGTTATTACTTTTTCAATCTATACTTCGAACTACATAAAATTGCTTCGAACTAGATACAAATTTGAAATAAAAACCGGTCATAAAGGGGCTGGTAAGAAGTTTGTACCAGTCACCGGCTTTAATCGAAATAACAGCAATATATCCGGCCAGGCCGGTTAAAAAATGGCCAGTTGGCAACCCTAACCGGAAGTGGTTGATTTTTACCTTCCGGTTTGAATGCCACATCCATCAACGAATCGTTTCTTTACTTTTGAATCTCTATATCAAAGCCAAAATTGATGGTGACTCATAACTGAAGATAAGTTCTTAAGATTCCTTGCCTCTCGGACAAAATTACACACATATATTCACAGATGGACCGACAGGGTAAATATATAAAGGAATTTTGGAATGATAGTACACCAATTCGCACTACAGAAAACATTCAGGCGTTGTTTCATTAAAATTGGGCTCAATTATAACACCTGCCCTGGCACACCCAATCACCAGACCCCAAGGTTATTGAAGACATGTAATCAGTACTAGAGCTCAGATTCCAGAACAGATATTCTTCTCCTCTCTCCCTGACTTAACTGGATGCTACACTACATGACTAATGGCACAATATTCTTGTGGAAACAATTCATGACTTATATGTCTTCATTCTACAATGAATCAGAGCTATTGTGCAGGCTAACGGTGGTCCCACGTCGTTAAGTTGCATTTTCTTAAAGCATTGTCATGGCTGAAGCTTCATAACGAGGAACTGCATAATTTATACCGTTTACCCAATATTATTACGGTCATTAAGTCTAGTAGGCTCAGGTGGTCAAGTCATGTAGCCAGGGTGGAAGAAAGTACGAATTGCTTTGAGAATTTTAACTGGAAACCCAATCGTAAAAAGACCATTAGGAAGACATAAGACGCAGATGGGAGGACAATATTGAGATAGATAGATAATAGGAATGCAAACTAGAAAGTGGATCCAGTTAGCTAAGAACAAAATCGATGGAAAGCTTTTGTGAATACGGCATAGAACCCCCGGGTTCCATAGACCATAAAGTTAGTCAGTTACTTGGTTTCCATTATTTGATAGCCATTTTCCCCCCTTGGATTAATAAAATCATGATAAAAAATAAATTTCCTTGAATTATTAGGATGACTGATATATTACTTATAATTTCCTTGACCTTCTCTTCATTTAAGAGGCCTCATCACTGCGAAATTAAAATACCGCTAATTTTACAGTAATTATGTGATATCTTCAAATAGATAAAAGATAATCGAAAAGTGGAACAAGACCTTCCTAGACAATATTATTCTGGTGAGATACCGTTATCATGACTCATTTATCTGCTTTCGATTTCCAGTCATTTAGAAAATTGGCATTTATTTTCGCGTTTCTAAATAACTGCAAACGGAAAGCTACTAGGTGAATCGTGATAACAGTACCTCATGCAAAATAACATCGTCTAGGGAGGTCTTGATCCACTTTTCGATTATCTTTTATCTATTTGAAGATATCACATAATTACTGTAAAATTAGCGGTATTTTAATTTCGCAGTGATATGGACTCTTAAACATCTTGGTGGATTATTACATTATTATTATTATGGTCTCTATTTTTTTTCAACCAATACCCTACTTACTAATCTAGTGACTAATGCCAGCGCCTTTGGGGCACATGGTCCTGAGTTTGATTGCCGGTATGAAAGCGTTGAACGCCTTACTGTGGTTCGGATTTCACTTTACACTATGAGTGGACACTCGGTCGAAGAAGTGTGGAAGCTTTTTCAGGCCAGCAATCCTGAGTGAGGTTTTCCTGGGTTTTTCTCATCCACACTAGGCAAATGCTGGGGTGGTACCTAACATACAGGTCCCAGGCTGCTTCCTTCCTTCCCTTTCCTCGGATAGTGTGATGATCGAGGGACGTCATCCTTCATACGTGACGGACGAATATAGGCATAAATGTCGAAAGCCCAAAATTCTAATTTCTAATCCTAATCCTCTGAACTGTGGGTCTACGACTTATATAACCTTGGTGCTAAAAATGGACGTTAAACTTCATTAAACAACATTTTTCATCCAACATATGTCATTATTGTAACTTGTAGTATATTTTTTTCTAATAAAAAATAACGTATATACAAGAAATTGGTTACCTGATAATGTGGTTTGCCAAGAATTTCGTTGGGATGGTGGGAAGCTATGTTTTTTGAGTTTTTCTTCCTTGTACAACCAGAGGTTATAAAAGACTGGACTTACTATTAACATGGGTTGCGAAGCGCAACTGGAACTTAAATCTGGTGCAGTTGGCGTGTGCATTACATTATCATCTTACTCAGGGGGTAAAAACAGTAGCGTAGCCAGGATGTATGTTTGGGGGGGAGGCAAGTACTGTTATAGGTACATAGAGAAAAATTACAAACAAAATTTTTATAAACATAAAAATATATTTTAAAAAATAAAAATATCAAAGTACCAAAGTACATTGTCCTACCTCTTTGGGGGGGCTGCCCCTCTGGCCCCCCTTCCCTACGCCACTGAGGGGGAACGCAGGAAACGCCGTTCCCTCACCTTCAAAAATTATGTACGAGGTCTCCCCAGTTCTTAAAAATTACATTGGGCAAAGATAGGCAGGGGAACGGCATGACCGTCCCTACCTACCTTATCAGATCTAATTTTACTCCTGATCTTACTTCCAACAGGGCTTACCAGTGGCGACGGCTAGGGATGAGAGAGAAGAAACTGTTTAAATTTGGAAAATAACTGTGATGATATTTTAATATTCATTTTAATGAATTCTCTCTCCCTTCTCTTAAAGCGGATCCCACATTATAAGAGCCCATACATTTCGTCTCTTATAATGATAATGTGGGAGTTACGCTCTAAAATGCCTTTAGTACATCTTATTTTCCTGAACAAAAGCATTTCCTCTCTCCTTTTCTCTAAGTCTTTATTGCAAGCAGTCCAAGCGCTTTTGCAGAACACTACGTGACCTGATGCATTAATAGTTGGCGTTTGGTTAATTCATAAGAGCTGTTCATTGTGTATGCAACGGCCTTTTGTGCTATGACATGTAGCCAGTCATCCTCATAGTTTCCATGGAGGTCTCTCTGTCTTAAGCATGCCAAAGTCTCTCTCTCTCTCTCTCTCTCTCTCTCTCTCTCCAACGCTTTATTTGACCGTTTTGTACCAAGCGCACGTCACACAAGTTACGGTCGAGATAGTTAGGCTTTACATCAAGGACTTCGTTGATTTTTTTTCCTTTCTCCCTCTTTTTATCTTCTTTTTTCCTTCTCTCTCACAAGTTCACCTCATTTTTTCTTTCGTTACGTTTCTATTTACTTGAGTGGAGTGGAAGGTCTTTGGTTCATTGCCCTGTTACACAATGAAAGTTTCAGAAGTTCAAACTTCAATTTTGGTTGACATGTGCTTCACTAATATAAGGTATTGCACAATGATTTAGTGTTGGACGTTCTTTGTCTATACTCGCGAGCCCCATTGAAGATAGTGAGCTTGAGATTGCATGAGCTTTATTGAGATTAATGAGCGCGAGCCCCATTGAGAATAATGAGCCTGACATAGCATGAGATTTATTGAAATTAATGAGCGCGAGTCCCATTGAAAATAATGAGCCTTACGTAGCATGAGATTTATTGACATTAGTGAGCGCGAACCCCATCAAAGATAATGAGCCTGAGATAGCATGAGACTTATTGAGATTAATGAGCGCGAGCTCCATTGAATATAATGAGCCTTATTGAGATCAGTGACCGCGAGTCCCATTGATGATAATGAGCCTGACAGACATTAAGACTTACTGAGATTAGTTAGCGCGAGCCTCATTGAAGACAATGAGCTTGGGATAGCATAAGAGTTATGGAGATTAATGAGCGCGAGCCCCATTGAAGATAATGAGCCTTATTGAGATTAGTGAGCGCGAGTCCCATTGAAAATAATGAGCCTGAGATAGCATGAGATTTATTGAGTAGTGAGAGCGAGCCTCATTGTGAATAGTGAGCCTGAGATAGCATAAACCTTATTGAGATTAGTGAGCGCAAGCCCCATTGAAAATAATGAGCCTGAGAAAGCATGAAACTTATTGAGAGTAGTAAGAGCGAGCCCCATTTGAAGATAATGAGCCTGAGATAGCATGAGATTTATTGAGTAGTGAGAGCGAGCCTCATTGAGAATAGTGAGCCTGAAATAGCATAAACCTTATTGAGATTAGTGAGCGCAAGCCCCATTGAAAATAATGAGCCTGAGAGCATGAGCCTTATTGAGATTAGTGAGCGTGATTCTCATTAAGAATAATGAGCCTGAGATAGCTAAAAACCATTCTGTTTTTGATTTTCTTAACTTAGAATGTTCCCCTTCTTAATTCAGTTGACTCCAGTATTGGTTCTCCATCCTCCTATCAACACAAACATTCCCTGTCCCTACCGAAAAACGAATGCGAGACATTGCACAAATCTAGCTTATTACCGGAAGGTTATAGTATAAAATTATTTGGAATGTAATGGTCCAAGAAAAAGGATTTTGATCGCGCACTACTTTGATCCATCCAGGATTCAGGTGTTTTCTAGGTGGGCTTTACACTTGTCGCAATAAAAATAACACGCACGGTCCAGATTAGCGCACTGTTGGTTTATAGAGTTTTCACAGTAATTGAATTGCTTTTTGAGCTAGTAGTGTACACAGAAGTTCGCTAAGAAGGGGTGTTTAACATTCAAATAATATTTACGTATTGTTTTAGACAGTACAATAACTATGCAGGCGCGCACCCAGAATTTTTTGTGGGGGGGGGGGGGGCAAGTTTGAGGGAGGCCCAATACTACAAGCCACTACATACATACAGTATTGAACGGCCATTATTCTGTATCCGAAAAGGTGATAAGTAGTTGTAGAATACTTCCACCTATAGTTTTAGGGGAAAAAAACGATAGAACTAAATTCTTTTTAGAGCAGAAAGTATAGAAGAAGTGTAAGATCAAAATTGCATGCTACATCGATCATTTCTCTGTTAAACAAGTATAGTTTTATTGAGAAAAGTAAAAATGTATGTTGAATCAGGAAGTTTGGAGGGAGGGGTACACGGTGAACTATCCCTCGGTGGGTGTTAATATGATTTTTTTTTTGTCAGTAATAACTGGATAATCAGTGTCTGCCTACGACACTGATTTGAGCAAAAATATTGATAAATGGCTAGTATATTATTTTTGTTTGGAATAATCAATTGCCTATGAAGCCATAATCGAAGTGTATTATTGAGATCTGAGCACCTCCACCGAATGGCGTAGCTCTTTGTTTGTAGACAAAAGTCAATTAATGAGTTTTTTCTTATAGCACTCACACTTCTGTATATTTTTATAAAACTTTCACCAAGTATTATCCAAGCCTTTAATTTTATTGTTCTCATTTAATTTTGACATTAAAAGTTGTACTTGCTCTCCTTTGCATTTTAAAGAAAGGATTTACCTATATCTTGGCTTTGAATCAATTTTCTGTTTTACCAGGAGTTCTTTTCCAAACGTTCAAGTAGTAATGTATTAGAGAGAGTTCGATAAATCCCGGGCGTTAGGTCGCCATGGCAATTAGAAATACAAATATGGGGCGTAATAAGTTAAGGCCAAAGTATTGTAGGCTTGTGTATCAAATTAGGATGTAATGTTATGGTGCTTAGGTCAGAAGAAATTAAGTTTTGTAGTGAAGAGCAAATCGTACTTAACTAATTCATAATAATTAAAAGCCAAGTGCGACAATTTAGATCATATAAGCCAGTCATTTCCACTCTGGATAATCTGTGAGGACACAGTTTCCTGCTCGGATTCCCAGTATACCCCTCACACAGAGCAAGGAGAAGACAACAAATCTAGTGTTGATAGAAGACAATGGTGGCCAAGATAAACAAGACGTAGTTAATCCTATTACAGATACACTACTTGTGGATTCCTGATCGAACACTTGTATTCCATTTCACATACTTCGTTCCTTCCCCTTCTTTGCTTAACATGTTCTGTGTATCCTGGCTATGATTGTAAAAACCCAATCTTACATATACGTTAGTACAAACTTTCTGTTCCCAGGCATATTGCTACCTACTTGCTGCTGTTGTGAGGTTTCTTCTTACTTGGAAGGCTGTATAATAATGTAGAAGCTAAACTCCAAAAATAGTAATCAACTTCATGAATAAACATGAAAGCCGGGAAATTTTAAAGTCCCATCGGTACTGCCCCGACAAAATCGGGACAGCAGGTAATTTCATTTTTATTACACGCGTTTGTTAGTTTTCAAATTTCAGTTTAGGTTTATATTCTAATACTGCCTCAGTCAGTGCCGGATTTAAACAAGCTATAGCTTAGGGCCCCGCTCGCTTGGGGCCCAAAAATTTAACGAAAAACCAATAACAAGAAAAAGCAAGTAAGATAAAACTTACATACAAGAATGGTGTTTTGTATTGTTATGTTCTAGGCTTTTACGAAGTAAGTAATATGGCTCTATTTCTCTCAGCCCCATTTGTAATGAGGCCCCTGTTATCTAGCCCCGCTTATAATGGAGCCTCCGTTTAACAGCCCTGCTTGTAATGGGCTCTTGTTTCTATTTTGTCGCTGAAAAGAAAGCTTGACGTATAAAGGGCCCTTTTTAATAGCTTAGGGCCCCATCAAACGTAAATCCGGCACTGATCCCAGTCATATCACAACATTGAGTCTGGAAAACCACAACTCTTCGATCTCTAGAAGTTCGAGTGTCCTTTTTCTCCAACACATTAATATAAATATTGTAAACATTTTGTATTAATATTATTATTATTATTATTATTATTATTATTATTATTATTATTATTATTATTATTATTATTATTATGTTAAGGAATTCAGTGAGAACGAGATATATATTAAAGCGCAGAAGTTCAGTGACCAGCCAAGAATGCGTTAAAGGAAAGTGTGGGAAGCCATAGAAGCTGTTGATTGCCGAAAGCGGTCCGCTCTCTTGATTGTTGTGGGAAGAACTAATAACCCTCTATAGTAGCAACAAGTGTCTTCTCCAATTTATAAACAGAATTAGAAGCAAAAGCGGGGGTTGGAAGACAAATCCACAGGAAGTGATGAGATTACATTTGAAATTGGGGCTTTTATCCAACCATAAACTTCTGGCTTCAGTTATATTGTTATCAGAAAAGATTAGTGAGAAAAATCTTCAGAAACAAAATGTGGAAAACCAAAAGCGAAATTTGTTAGAAAGAGACCGATGACCCTCCCTAGAATTTTAGTTTACTAAAGTGTTGGTCCTCAGTTTGCAGTGAAAATGTATTTAAATTAATCTTACAGTTTAATATTCCACAATTATCCTCTTTGACTTAAGGAGATAGATGATTAAAGTAAGTGAATAATGATGGAATAATCGATAGAATGAGAATGTGGAAGGAAAACAGCAATAACCCCCAAAAAACCCATGGACATGATATTGTCCACCACAAACTTACTTAGCCTGGGATCGAACCAGGGACCCCACGCACCAGAGGTAAGCGATTTACCATTGAGCCACCATGGCCCCCCGGTCTTCATTTTACATCCATAACGCGGTTAATTTGTTCCAAGAAACCTTCGCTCCAGGTATGTACGCAGAAGTTTATTTCGGAGGGGGGTACAAATTCAACGTGAGGATAATTTATATTAAAATTTGTAAAATCATCACTAAAATAAGACTAGATTTACAGAAAAGTCCAGGGGGGAGGTCCGGACTCCGAGGACCAACCCCTGCATACGTCCCTGGTTCGTCTTACACAAAACTGTGTTGTTTTGGGTTTATTTACATTGGGTTTTAATTCGTTGGATCATCCAACGTTGAATTTGCTCATCATGAAATTTTAGGCTAATTAACAGGTTTAATAATATATATACATAAACTGAATAATACAGGAAATATTACTTCGAAACATATAAAAGTTCTAATACATACAGGGTGGTCCAAAAGTAGGTATACAGTTCCGTACTGATCAGTTCACTGTATTTCATACCATTTCTTATTGTTATGCATCAGTTTCTTTATTATCTGTTCTTAAAACCTTTTTACTTATACCTTAACCTCGGAACAGCCAAAGCAAATAAACTCATACGCTAGAATGTTATACTTGATCAATGCAGGGGTATATACCTACTTTTGGACCACCCTATATATATATTCGGTTGTAAATGAAAAATTAAATCTTTCAGTTTTACATCCCACTGTCCGCCCTGTAGACTAAAGGAGACGGAAAACTGATGAAAATAAATGGTTACGAAAGAAATATTGTTCTTATGACGCTAGGTGGACACCGCAGTGTCAGCATCATTTTTCTTCCTGAGCAGACCCAGTACTGCTTAACACCACTGACCTCCATTTCATTATGTCTGGGCCGTGGCTATATATTAATAATAATAATAATAATAATAATAATAATAATAATAATAATAATAATAATAATAATAATTATTATTATTATTATTATTATTATTATTATTATTATTATTATTATTATTATTATTATTATTAATAATAATATATAGCCACGGCCCAGACATAATGAAATGGAGGTCAGTGGTGTTAAGCAGTACTGGGTCTGCTCAGGAAGAAAAATGATGCTGACACTGCGGTGTCCACCTAGCGTCATAAGAACAATATTTCTTTCGTAACCATTTATTTTCATCAGTTTTCCGTCTCCTTTAGTCTACAGGGCGGACAGTGGGATGTAAAACTGAAAGATTTAATTTCATTATTATTATTATTATTATTATTATTATTATTATTATTATTATTATTATTATTATTATTATTATTATTATTATTATTATTATTATTATTACGAGTATTTTTAGTTGAGAATTTTAAAAAATAAAAGGAAAGAAAACAATTCCATGAAGGAATTTACCTTGGAATTCGATAACAAGGAAAAACCACATTGTAGATATTGCGGTGAAAAGATTGCTGATAGAAAGGAAATGATTGCTGATAACAAGATTTACTTTGTACACATATATAGGACGAGGAAAAATTGAAGCGTAGATGAATGACGTGCATGGTAGAACAAACTATTGCAAGTGAATTGAGTATCTCCAATTCGCGATATTTAAAATAATACAAAGGGGAAAAGGATGTATTCAGTTTCACATTTCACTTTTTTTTTTAAATTTAACGTCCCATATTTAAGCTTGGATGGTGATTAATGAAATTATTGACTATGAAAGAATTAATTGGTGGAATGGTAATGTAGGAGAAACAGAAGGACCTCGGGAAACCCCACGGGCATGGTACTGTCCATCACAACTTCACCTGGTCTGGGATCGTACAAAAAACCTTCCCATTCTACCACTAAGCTTCCGTGCCCCCTTAACGTTAAACGAAATATTTCATTATAAAGAAAGGAAGCGCGTATCAATCTGTGATTTTTACTCGAGCGTCCTGGATTCGATTCCTGGTGGGGACACTCGGTCGAAAAAGTGTAAAAGCCTTTTTAGGACAGCTATCCTGAGTGAAGTATTCCTCATTCACACCAGGCAAATGCCGGAATGGTATCTAACAACAGGTCCGAGGCCGCTTTCTTCCTTCCTCAATCCTTTCTTTTTGATTGCCGAGGGACGTAATCTCTCATACGTGAGGGACTGACATGGCCATAGATATGCCGAAAGCCCAGAAATCTAAGCCCTATCCTAATCTTGTCATTTCGTGATAAAAGATAAAGAAAAGCAATAGTTGAGTACACAAAATCAAATATGCTCCCTCTCGTGGTTGTATGGTTAGCGTATGCGGCTTTGACGCGAGAGACCCCGGTTCTACTTCAGGTGAGAGCTCATATGACTCGGATTTCATGTTAACTTGAGTAAGAGCATGTCTTTTATAGCCAAAGTACTGAACAGGACATTAAATTTCAAACTACTTACAGGCAGGTAGCCAGCCCAAAAATATACGGGAGGCCGGTAGGAGTTAGGGGGGTCGATCCAACTATATTATAGTTCATTTGCAAGCCTACCGTGAAAATGGGGGCCGCGGTGGCTCAGTGGTAGAGCGTTCACCTCTGGTGCTTGGGGTCCCGGGTTCGATCCCAGCCCCCGCCAATTGAACTTTGAGGTGGATAAACACCGTGTGCGTGGGTTTTTCTCGGTTTTCTCGGGAACTTTCTTCATTCCACCATTTCATTCATTTCTCATCATCACCGTCTCCTTTAGCCTAACCGGCATAACCGTGGGACGTAAAACTCAAAGATTTCATTTCATTTCCTACCTTAAAAATTTTAGGGGGCCGGTAAAAATTTAGGGGGGCCCAGCCCCCTAGACTCTCCTTGGATACGGGCCTAATACTTACCTGCAAGACATTGTCTACAGGTTGACTTACTACTAAATAGATGTCGTATTGGTCTCGAAATCATGTTCGATCCTTGTATAAAACGTAAAAAAAAGAAAAAAAAAGAAAAAGAAACAAGTATATTAATAACGAGGGTATAAGGCAATCATTCAGTAACCATGCTTGATTGAGTTAACTCATCGCTTCACACATGGAATGCGCCTTGAAAGCAATTTTAAAAAATGATTCATAGTAACACAGGTCGAATACTTTTTTTCTTTCTTTGTTTTCTTTCATGCTGAATCGCAATTTGCAACGAGATGAGATCATTTCTATTCGCACCATGTTTCTTCACCGTGAAGATTTTACAATAATAGGTTGAGTATGTATTTTCTTATTTGGTCAGTGACTAATAACAATCGAGAATGACACACTTCATTGTATACAGAAACTATGTAGTAATTGTAAATGTTAAACAACGCTTTTTTCCCCTTTGTTTAGGAAATTCCCTGTTCGATTTTGGGTGTTGAGAATCTAATCTAAATTCTTTTTGGGGCCAGATGGATTCATAATTTTCTGTCTCTATATCTCTCTTGCTCCCTTTTTTAAAGCTAGAAAAGGATTTACTTTACGTTTCTGATTGCGAAGGATGAAAAAAATGAAATGAAATCTTTAAGTTCTACGTCCCACGGTTATGTCAGCAAGGCTAAAGAAGACGGTAATGATGAGAAATGAAGGAAATGGTAGAATGAAGTAGGAGGAAACGGCAGAACCACGAGAAAATCCACGCACACGGTGTTTGTCCACCACAAAGTTCACTTGGTGCGAGCTGAGATATAACTAAGGACCTCATGCACCAGAGAATGTTCTACCACTGAGCCACTGCGCTCTTCTGTAAAGATGAATCAAGGTCTAATGAATGACCATGTAAAAGCTAATACTCTGAATCTTTTTTTTTTTTTCAATCCTATATAAAGGATTCACGGATTACGAACTTAATCCGTTTCGTAACGCTGTTCGTAAACCAAAATTATTTTCCCCATTGAAATTAATGTAAATATAATTAATCCATTCTAGCTATAAAAAAAAAAAAAAAAAAAAAAAAAAAAAAGAGAGAGATGAATATAATATTGTATGTCTATTATTTACGTTTTTAAGTCCGTTTTTGTGATGGAAAATATAGAATTAAAATAACGCTATTCTTTTAAGAGAAATAAGTAACTCTAAATTGAAGAAGACAGTGTGAAGGCTAAAAACAGAATCAAAACTTTCAACAGAGATCTCTGACAAATAATGTTTATGGCAAACAAGCAATAGTACTCATAGGCGCGTGGAATTATCAGTACAGATGTGTGTGTGTGCGTTCACATGCCAACACATTGTTCATAAGCCTCACAAAAAAAAAAAAAAAAGTTCACAAAACTTGTTTCAAAATCCAATCGTTCGTGAAACGAGGCGTTCATAATTCGAGACTTCACTGTATATAATCAATCCTATATAAAAAGTTTTTGAGTAAAGAAAACAAAAGTCCCATTGAGCTTTCTAGCTGCTCTCCTTCGGGAGAGGAAAATTTGTATTTTTTTTAAGTCTTTATTCCCCTTTCCTTCCCCGCAACGATTTTTTTTATTTAGCAAAATGAAAATTGTTAAACAAAATTAATTCGTTCAGCCTATAAGTTCTTTTCTTTCAAATCTTCTATAGAATTTGCATCTAGTTGTGATAATAAAGGATTTAGTGTCTCATTGTTATGCTCCGAACCTAAGGGAGACGGAGACGATGCTAATGAACCAATTACGAAATGAAGAAACTGGGACGAAACGGGACACCCACGCTCACAATGCTTGCCTACCACAAACTTCACTTCGCGCAAGCTGGGATCGAACCACGAAACTCTCTCACTAAAGATGAGTGTTCTGCCATTGAGGCATCAAAAGTCCCACAATTGTAAATAAGTGATTTGATTGTTATGCATTCACGTCAAGTTTTCACGTGTTTCTTGCACATTTTTTTTTTTTTTTTTTTTGAAAACATTAAATCTTAAATTTGTTGTCTAACGGGAATGTTTTGAAAGGAAATGCGTGATGAGTAATATTTCTTCCAAGCATATTTCCGGAAAGTGCTCCCATTCTAGAGCCTCATTTAGGGGGGCAGGAGGGGGTAATTGCCCCCCAAGAGTTTGAGGATTATATATACTTTAATAAATTGCCTACTAATATAGTAGTACAAAACATGAAAGTCTTATGTCAGTAGTGCTCTTGCCCTCCCCGCAAGCGAAGTTTGAAATAACGCCCCTGCCCTCATTCTAAATTGGCCAACTGACCTTCCGAAGTTGTGATAAATTAAATTGCGATTATGTGCCCATATTACTCTTCTGCATACAAATATTGTCCCTCAGTGCAGCCCCATTCACATTTTGATTTTGCACCCACCTCCTGAACAGACTTTTCTTGAAGAAAGTCTGATGGTGAGAGCAAGTGAATGATGATAAGAGAATTTGTAGACTGAAAAATAAAAAGAAACCTGTGAAAACCCACCATGAACATGGAATTCTCCCCGCTCCACAAATTCCAATGTTGTAGAGTTGAACCACAGGACTTTCACATTAGAGTTTAGCGTTTAACTTTTCCTTCTTCCCCAACTTATGTTTCGTAATTGAACGTTTGCTAAACTCTAGGACAGCGTTTCCCAACCTTTTTCAACTTGCGGCACACTTCAGGGTAACTTGAATTCTCGCGGCACACATATTATTATTATTATTATTATTATTATTATTATTATTATTATTATTATTATTATTATTATTATTTGAAAATATAAAATACTGTAGTATTTTTTTCTTCTTACTGACATCCTTCTCACAGAGAAGAAAGCTAGACCACTGTTTTTTCCCCGTGGTAAATCATTATGCTTATTTTTCATTTTAATTTAAAAATAGAAAACAATTACAATCAGATATAGGGCTCAAGTTGTTAAAAATACACTTTTTTTTCGAAAACTGTATCCAACCTTTCATTAAGAAGGAGGATCACTAAATAACGAACGAACAAACGAATCTCTTTTACTTTTAAAACACAAATATAGGTAATTCGTATGCATGTTTACTTTGCCGGAAGGATTGAATAATATTTTAAAATTTCAAGTTACGAAATAGTCTGCAACAATAAAGAAGCAATAATGGTCATAACAATGATAACAAATCCTTTTTTTTTCAAAATTAGAAATGTACAGAAAAATGTTCTACAGAAAAGTAACACAGTATGAAACTTTAAATTTTAGATTCATAGTAGTAATTTGAAATACAAATATACCTTTTTCTGTATGTCTTGCAATTTGATTGCTATAGAATTAATAATTTTGTTCCGATTTCCTCGCGGCACACCAGCGACCCATTCGCGGCACACCACTGTGCCGCGGCACACCGGTTGGGAAACGCTGCTCTAGGAGGACGAATTGTAAATTTAAAAAATAAATAAACTACTTCTGAAAAAGCGACGAAGACAAAAATATAATAAAGGCCTAAACAAATATTATTGTTGTTCCAATTTGAAATGAAATATATATCTGTATCCTTTTTAAATGAGCATCTGTTATATTTTCAATTAGAATAGGAAAAAACACGTTATAATTTGGTAATCCTAAATATATATGCAACCACACATACCAGCATTTCTCGGAGTGGATTCAAAGCGCAGGATATGATACTGATTGTAATATCGAAGTGTATGCGTGTAATTGTTTGTATCAAAGTCAAGGTGCGCTTGAACAACGTTGCCACGTATGATTGGCACCTAGCAAGCCTGTAAGATTGTCACTATGAAGCAGACAAGAGTCTACACTGACCATGGCTTGGGGGGGGGGGGGTCAGGGGGTTTCAAACACCCAAGTTCGCTTTGCTAATATTATAAGTAGTAATAATCATAATAGCGCAAATATGTTTTGTTACACATAAACTCTATAAAATGTATCTGCACGTCATGATTTTAAATGCAACAGCACCCAGAATCCAAGCATAAGCTTATCTGTATCTTTCTTTAAAGAAGAAGAAAAACATTCGTCCTGTTATATGTTATTTTAAACACTAAAGACTTACAAGATTGTTCTCAGTGACAATACCAGCAGCAAGCAGAGACGCAGTGACATTTTTGAGGCCTAACTATTGTATAGTGACAAAAAAAGAAAAAAAAAGTTTTACATTACTATACGTACATTAAAATGCTACATATCTTGGGTAATCTTTAGCGGGGCATCTGCCCTCTTGTCCTTTCTACAGTCACTGTTTGTAACCCAGGACATGAGCAAATTTTGTATTCACATCTTGATATGTTAATTTTTTAAAACGTACTTTGTAGTAGAGGGATGAATAAACTCGGCAACACCCTCCTGGGTACACCACTGGTGCCAATTAAATTTACCGAGTTTGGAGCAGAAAGTAGAATTGGAACGCTGATATGCATCGCAATTGATTTATGCGTCTCCATGAAATGGCGCTCAATGTTAGAATTATAATGCAGTTCATGCCTATACATTGTCTTTGGAGAGTCTCGGAAAAGTCTTGACAAGCTAAGATCAGAAGATGAGCAGTTTATACATAGCAAAATGTGTCATATGATGGTATACAAATTGGTGTAAGAAATATTTTGATGCACTTCACGTTCCCTGCATATATCATCGTTGGAATAACCAATAGGCATATCTCAAAATTTGCTATTTTGAATTAACATTGGTATTTTCTGTGCAAGACATTTTGACGCATTTCACGTTCTCTGCCGTTTGCTGGAATAACCAATAGGGGTATCTCAAAATTTGCTATTTTGAGTTAACACTGGTACCTTCTGTGCGAGACATTTTGACGAATTTCACGTTCTCTGCCGTTTGCTGGAATAACCAATAGGGGTATCTCAAAATTTGCTATTTTGAGTTAACACCGGTACCTTCTGTGTGAGACATTTTGATGCAGTTCACGTTCTGTGCATATATCATTCGTTGGAGTAACCAACAGGGATATCTCAAAATTTGCTATTTTGAGTTAACAGTGGTAAAGTCTATCTACTATGCGAGTCTTTTTGACGCACTTCACGTTCTGTGCATATATCGTCGTTAATACAACCAAAAGGTGTATCTCAAAATTTGCAATTTTAGTTAACATTGGTACCTTCTATGTGAGACATTTTGACGTACTTTTATCGTCGTTTTGCAACGCAAATTTTGAGATACGTCAATTGGTTAAATTGAAAGACGATATGTGGAAAGACGATATTTTTCCTTTGTACACAGTGACAAGAAAACACTTTGGAAAGAAAGAAAGGAAGTTCCTGAAAATGAATTTGGCTGAAGAAAGATTTAACCTAATTGTTCCTCTTAACAAAAGACTCAAAGGTTAATTGCAAATGATGAAGAGTAGCAAACCATTATGGCTCTTAAATATGATGCATAATGTACAACTTTCACTTTTGTGGGTGTTACCGTCGAGAAAGTTCTCTCTCTCTCTCCTTCCTTGTTTTTTCTTTCATTCTTTTTTCTTTTCTTTTTCTTTTTCTTTTTTTTTTGTAACACCATTCTCTGTTTGCTTTTATGAACTCTTTGAATGTTTCATCTGGCGGCCATTGTTCTGCAACTATTGTATAGCATACACCTCTCCCCTTTGTTTGCTCTTGTTGATAACGACGATGGAGGACTTGTTTCATTTCCCTGTTGGATGTCAACAGGTAGACTACACGCACACAGAGACATTACATACATTTATATATAATATACTAGATGTATTTAGTACCTCTTTTTCTGCCATGCGTGCTGTTTTGTTCACCGCTTTGTTTGTTGATTACTTATTTACTTCAAATGTTTACATTTTTGTGTGTGATCTACTTGCGTATTACTACTATCGTCGTTTTTGATCGTTTGTCATTAATTTTTATTTAGTTTTCAGTGTATACACGAATAAAACACGAAACTTGGTATCGCTTCCTATAATGAAATAAAGTGTAGTTGACCCTTCTTGCTTGTAGACTCACTATCCTTATTTACTCTGATCTGTCGTGAGCGGTGACCATTCTCCTCCCCCTCCCCACAACAAGTGCTTGGACCCAATCCTCCCAAATTTACAATTCTTCCCCTCCTCCCCCCATGACAAAACAAACATAACTTGTTTCGTAGACTAAATTTTACTCAATTTAGCGTTCGTAAAAAATATTATTGTGCTACAATTATAAAGTTTGATTCTGTCATTTTCAATGAACATTGCTTCCCCCCCAACCTGCACTCTGAAACCCCGCATGTGGGCGCCCAAATCCCTCGTTTTGACGAATAAAAGGGGGAAGATATCGATTCGATATTGTTGATAGTCCCTCAGTTAGGACACTACATAAATGTGTAATTGTTAATATCTATAATTGCACTACGAAAGAAAGAGAAACAATATATAATATTGTAATCAAGCACATTGTCCAATTTGATACTGTATGACATGATTTTTTTTTTTTTTTTTTTTAATAAAACTGGCATACGCAAGAACAAGGCAAAGTCATCAAGCAATAACAAGCAAACGTGGATCCATTCATGTAAACAAAGTGACATTAAGTCAACGCGGGTGAGTTCCCGAAAAATAGTGTAAAATCCAAAAACTTTTTTATGTGAATCTGGGGTAACTGTCCATGAATGTTTTGCGCATAAAAGAGTGGCAGCGGAGGTGTTTGCTTTGGCTGGGGACTACCTTGAAGGGATCTGAAGTAACTTGTGATAAATTGATGACGCCACTAGAATACCAGTCTTTATTAAACATCCTTCGTATGTGTATATCCGTAGACAATGTCTTTAATACAAGGTTTTTGTGTGTATGAGATAACGTGTATAATATATCGATTCAAAAATATCTCAATTTCAGTCACGGGTGGAAATAACTTTTCTTTTTTCTTTTTTTCTTTTCTTTTCTCTCTTTTTTATGTATTTGCCAAGGAATACATTAATTTCAAATCCAATTGGATAAAAAAAAAAAGAACATAATTTCGGTTAAATTACTGTGAAATCAAATATCGAACACTCTACATTTAGAAAGCCCTTTCCACTTCTTTTTAAGCTTGTAAAACGGTATGAGATATTTAGCATGACTATCCTTTGAGGATATCCATTTTGTCTGATCTCTCCCGTAATAGTAGTAGTAGTATTCGCCTGCTACCCACTTACTTCCCTCTTTCTCTCCTAGTGTCTCTTTAACAAATATACAAACAATTCTAGATGCAGTAGCATCCGTTTGTTCCTGTGCTTGGGCAGGAAAACTCACCCGTTACGTTACGTAACTACCACCGAGTATCCCCTTTGTTGATTCGACAGAATTTACTGCGGTGTCCCAAGGTTTCATGCACAGTTACTCCCCTGTTCCGTATTTGGTTTCCACCCAAAAAAAGAAAGAAAAATTAACGGGCGGCTTCGGCTGCGGGCCAGCGGACACAATTTCCACGTGTTTCTGCCGGTGGTGTTAGCCCACAGCTCATGTTATAGCCTGTGCCAAATGCATATTGATCCATTTTCTCCATTCTCAAGGCCATAAAGAGAACGAGAAATCCACGCCAGCCACCCTCTCTCACTTCATAAAAGCTTTCGAGGTATATAACGTGAAAATGTGCCGCTGACAATTTGTCAGAAAATTAACTTATACATTTTTTTTTTTTTTTTTTAACTACTTGGGTTTGGCGGGATTGGATATTACACCTGCGTTATTGTAGTTAGACTTGTTGGATAGAGCTACCTGCCTTCTCCGTGTTCAGGTATGAAACTGCACAGCACAATCAGTGTTTGATAACCAATACGAGAGACTCCATAAATAAAGCTAGTTGTAATATATTTTACCTGTCGAATTCACGGCTGTTAGCCCACGCCTCGATGTGTAACTTTTCATTCTTCAGTACAGCCAGGGACTTATGTAACGGTCTCGCAGATCATGCCAGTCCAAGGAAATCTCCGAAAGTAACTTAGATTTATTGGCTGTTTTGCAGTTTTGTTTTCAGTACCAGTGCTGTATGCAACGTGAACCTACAGATTAACAAGGAATCCAAAACATAAATCGAACCCAGGTGTCTTGTTCCAAAAGAAGGATTTCATAACTATTGAGGATAAGAAAAGCCTGCTTAAAGTTAAAGGACAACCCGTTGTTAAGCTCCCTGATTAGAGAGGCCCAGAAACACTGATTAGAGAGGCCCAGATTTGATTCCTATTGATAGAATGGTTCGATTCTCATCGTCATGCTCTGATACTTATTTATCGACAGATAGATGGACGGACGAAATTATGAACATAGCCATTCTATAACTTACAAATACTTATGTATAGCTTTGGTTGAAAATACACAGAATCGAGCCATTCTACCATGAAATCATATTCAGTTCTCCCTTGTTACGAATGTACTCCACTCACAAACTCACATGACTAGGGTTTGCACCAGGGAGCCCTCACACCAGAAATGACCGCTCTACCACTGAGCCATTGACATTGGACATATCTGCTCTATGAGGCTCCTCACACATAAGTGTATTTGACAGTATACTACTACTACTACTACTACTACTACTACTACTACTACTACTACTACTACTACTACTACTAATAATAATAATAATAATAATAATAATAATAATAATAATAATAATAATAATAATAATAATAATAATAATAATAATAATAATAATAATAATAATAGGAGAACAGACGTCGTATTTTGAATGACACGTTGCTTTCCAAGTTGTAAAGTTACGCTCAAAAGAAGAAAACTTAGACCTTCTATCTGCCTAGGACTCTCAGATATCTCGGTTTAGCCGGGACAGTCCCAGATAATCTGACTGCGAAAATGTCCAAAACTCGAATGTTCAGGGTTTCTTAAAGAACACAAGTTAATATCGTTAATGAAATATTAAAAATACAATTTTTATTGGTTATCCATAACCAACTAATAGGACATCTATTCTCTGTTACTCATTTTTGGTGAGTGTTGATTTTGTTTTTAATTGACTAATAAATTCAGCAACAAGAATTTTAGGAATGATAAAAAATGGATCAAAAGATCGCAATCTTGGCCAAGAATTTTAAGATTGATAAAAAAAATGCATCAAAAGATTGTGATCTTGGCAAGAATTATTTTTTGGATCAGGACCCACAAAATTTTTGAACGGCCCCTAAATCGAGTTTTCGGATTTTCTACGGAATAAAGCACGGCATATTGACTTAAGTGATAGTTTGGGCTTAGCCACACTATATATAGTTCTCCAGATATAAAGCATACAAGAAAATTTTCGATTGAATTAAATATATTGAATCTTCTATGAGGGGCCACAACATTTTTGAGAGGCCCCTAAATCGAGTTTTCGTATTTTCTACGTAGTAAGCACAGTATACTGAGTTAAGTGATCGTTTGGGTTTAGCCACACTATATATAGTTCTCCAGATATAAAGCATACAAGAAAATTTTCGATTGAATTAAATGTATTGAATCTTCTATGAGGGGCCACAACATTTTTGAGAGGCCCCTAAATCGAGTTTTCGTATTTTCTACGTAGTAAGCACAGTATACTGAGTTAAGTGATCGTTTGGGTTTAGCCACACTATATATAGTTCTCCAGATATGAAGCATACAAGAAAATTTTCGATGAATTAAATATATTGAATCTTCTATGAGGGGCCACAAAATTTTTGAGGGGCCCCTAAATCGAGTTTTCGTATTTTCTACGTAGTAAACACAGTATACTGAGTTAAGTGATCGTTTGAATTTGGCTACGTTATATGTAGTTCTCCAGATACAAGGCGTACAAGAATTTTTTTTATTGAAATACATTGGATGTTTTGATCCAAAAAGGAAGTACATAACTGATTACGTACGTAGATATACAGTATAATATAAATTTACATAAAGTGTCCCAATTTTTTAGTTTGATCTCATGATTTACCGTTGCCTCACTTTGTTTTGAAAAAAAAAATCTGCACTTTAGACTTTCAAAATAAAGATTGATAGCCATAGATTTATAAAATAGGCTTTTAAGGGATTATGACTTTGTTGCAATTTTATTAATGAAGGGGCTTTTGAAAAAAAGGAGAAGAGAAATGCTGAAGTACCGCAGTTACCTTGTATTTTTCACGCGATTTTATATTTCTGAATGAATCATGTAGTTAGTAACTAATTATTTCTCCTTGTGCAAGTATACACTCGTATGTATTTTCTATCTAGCTAAATTTAAAATCCATGCACGCATTTCCGAGTCTTTAAGTGTGAGTAAAGAACTAGAAATGCCGTTATCTTAGCGGAACAAAATGGAACAAAGGCATCCACGCAACATACTATAGTTCATTCCATAATAAAACAAATGAAATGTTGTACCCAAAAGAAGAAGGAGAAATTGCCACGGAGAAAACACTAAAATATCGTTGTCTACGTTGTCTCGTCTGAAAAATTACCGTGAAAGTGTGTCTAGTCTCGGAAGGTCTCGGAAGGACTGTTTCTGCTGGAATAGTTTCTAGTTTTGTCTAGCATATCATCATGAAAATTCTGTCCGTTTAGTCTCGTATGTTAACCCTACATCGATGCATTAGACCTACTGAATTAACTTTTCTTTTTGATGTATTTCCACCAGAAATGGATGAAGCAGACCAAGGCCGTTGAAATGTGTCTCTTTGCTAGGATCAAAGGTATCCTTTCCCAATTATCAACGTATTTACAATGTAATATATATTGTCATCATATCTTGCGGGCTATACGGATAACAGCTTTATATTATTATCCCAATACCCACTAAGTGATGTGTTATTATTCTACATCATGGAAGGATTATCAACTGGGAGCTGATTATAGATTATCTCTTGTGTTGTTTGTGTATGTATCGTGTTCGAACTCAATGAAGTGTTATTCAAACAGTATCCGTCTACTACTTTGACATGTTGATATTAAAAGCTAATGAAACTATATGTTGGGTGGTAAAAGCTTTTATCAATGCATTATGCTTAAGTGTTGTATAGGGATAGAGCAGCTACAACTAATCTTCGGTTTATATAATATGGAGCATTCAGTGCATAAAGAAGTCATTTCTGGTTTATTTTCAACGTTATATCTTGAATATGTCTATATGAAGCTCCTTTGGGAGTTTGAAAATATTCCGGTCCCCATATTCTACATAATTCTTATAATGTATAAAACAGTGCTAACTTTTCCCATGTACTTTAAGCGTAGAGTACAAACTTTATGTCTCTTTTCGTCATAATTTAGGTAATTGGAGTTGATTCCCTTGTACTCTGAATGACTCATATATTGTAAATTTCTAAGATCACGACGTGTTAGGAAAAGAAAACAGGCGTGGGATGCCACGTGGATTAGGTAAATGAGACAAAGGCTGTAGCAAATAGGTGTGGAGCGTCACCAAGTGACGTATAAACCGATATGAATGCGTACAAAGACTTGGCAATACCGCAGCCCCATAAACGCAGTCCCTTAGCATTATGATTATTGAAAAAGATGGTGTGAAAGCGATTTTGAAGATAGAAATGTATTTTTTTTTAATATGCTGAACATAAGAGTTATACAGTATTTCTATTTAAATATTACGCGTAATGAACTGGAGGTTGGTCTCAAGAATCATTATAGAATAGTGATATAGAAGAATCACAAACTAAAACATCTTTTCTTATTACCGGTAAAACTGATTTTCAAAAAAGCATTTGGGACACGCGTGACCTGATAATTAATCAAATATTGTCAGTGGTACAGAGGGTTAGTAGCTTTTCATTGTTTCCAGAAGATATAAGAAAATTGATCGTCATTATCATCACCATCATAGGTATTTTGTCAGTATTGGCAGATCACTTTCCGCAACTGAGAAGCTTCCACGATCTTCTGTTAACCTCTTCGTCTTTTTTCTGTTTTGATATCGTCCATCTGTAGCCTCCGTCCTCTCCCTCTCCTTCCTGCCACCATACACTCTAGCACGTCCTTCATAATAAACTTCTTTCTTAGCCAATGTCCAAACTAATTTCTTTTCTTGTTCTCAATAATAACTAAAACATATTTTCTCCCCCACCATTCGTTAGAAAATTGACACGCTTCTTTATTTAATAGTGGCGCCCGCTACTCATGACCTTAAAGGAAAAAGGGTTAGTTTTATTTGTGTGCGAACTATGCAATGTTTTGAGTTGTGATCATCCTTATGGCTATATAGTTTACCGTAAGCGTCTTCAGTGCGGAAGACTCGGTTTCGGTTCTCAGTTAGAACTCATGTAGGTTGGGATCCCACGTAGATCCAAGTCTCATATATCCTTGGTGCGAAAGGGACGGTAAATCTCCAACTAAACCAACTAATGTCTTGAATATGGAGTTATACTATGAGTGGAAGTCCACGAATGATGAAGAATAATACACATATAACAACTTCACATTAACCATTGTTGGTTTTGCTGGAACTTATTTCATTTCTTGTAACTCTCTTCTAATGTATTTCTCGTCTCGTTTCTAAAATGAGACGAGAATCGAGACGAGAACTGTATATTCAAATTCGAGACAAGACGAGACGAGAAATTACACGAGTTTCGTGGACGACACTAGTTTACCTAAGTCTTAGATCTAAAATACTGTTTTAATGTTACAAGCTTTGTAGAGTAAAAACTATAAATTGATAAAAGTGATTGTATCAGCATAATGGAGAGCACGTATCAACGTTTAAAGATACGCAAGTTATTACATAATATACTCCAGTCATAAATATTGTTATATCAGATCTTTTGTGACGTGAAAAGATTCTGATATCTTCTAGAGGAAATAACGACAAAAACACAGCATAAATTTTGTACATAAATGTACAAAGCGAGACGAGACTTGAAAAGCTTTCTGAAAATCGAGACGAGACAAAACTTCTGCAATATTTTAGAGACGAGATGAGTAAACCTAATGTCTTGTCTAATGGGCAACACTGCTCTCTTCATTGTACACTACTTCACGTCTAATTATTATAATCGCCTTTGTGTCTACAAGATACAGTATAACTGCGGGACGTTTAAAACAGAAGCGTCATTTCAGATTTTGCTTGGGGGGGGGGCAAGACCCCTTGATATAAGTAAAATTTCGCGTTTTTCACTGATTTAGTACTATTCTATTGATAAAATCTATATACATCTGAAACTCAGGGGGGGCAAATGCCCCTCCCTGCCCCTCTAAATGACGCCCCTGGTTTTAAATTTTTCTTTCTCTCGTTAGAGCTAGTTGGTTTGGCAAAGAAAGGAACAAAAAGTACATAAAAGTAAGAAATTCTTTTCAGAACTATCATTAATCGTAGGGTATTGTTATTGTTTACGCAATCAAACAAGCAATCAATTACATTTGTTTGCAGGCAGAGGTTCGTTCTCCAAAATATACATACACGCACAATGGATTCTATTTACATGGTTAACTGGTAACGGGAATATATACAGAACGTAATGAAACACCAGGAGACATTCCCCTGTTCTCAGCCAGAGAAAATTACTTGACTATGTCGCTGTGGGATCTAGGCGTAGAAACTCACCACACTTTAATTAGTACTTCACGCTGAAAAATTGTTCTCTACAGGTGGCAATCTGAGACTACGAAACATTTTGATTATTTTTAATTTTTTTTTAAACAGTTGTATCTAATTAAAAGCAGTTGTGGCTTTAGTGGGGGAGGCTAAGCGGATATAGACAAATCCCAAATAAATTTGACTATAATCTACTGATCGAAGTAGCGTTATGTTTGAATAAATACATAAATAGATGAAGAAAATTGAATAAGGTTTCCATAAATTACGGTTCTTTAATATTTTTTGCTGTCATATCTTCCTTGAAAGTAAATTTAACTGTTAGAATTCTGACCAATTTAGACTAAAATATGTAACAATAATAACAGCAAAAACTAGCAGAATATCAAATCAAACATTAACAAATCGCATATCCCAGTATAAGACTGTATTAACTCTAAAATATCAATTTTACAGGTACTTAAGAAAAAAGTGTTATCTAAAGATACTTGAGGTTTTTTTTTTTTTTGGTGGTGGTGGTGGGGGGATTGTAATGTTATTTCAATGTGTGTAGTATTTATCCCAACCCACTCCAAGCTTTCGTGCCGGGGCAACATTCAACTTTGAAATGTGTCAGTCAATTTGGCGCCACTCTGTATCAATTTGAGTGAATCAACAAATAGTAATAACATTGACATGGTGCCTTTTATAGGCAAACTTGTCCCAATTTGTTTAAATTATTCTATTATTAACTTATAATTTACGTCAGGAGCGTATGCAGAACTTCAAAAAGGGAAGGGGATCAAGTTCCAAAGTTCGTACAATTTCGGATGTCTGTATACATATTCTATATATCTTAGTATGACCTGACAAATGTTTATTTTTGCCAATCTTGATCAAGGATGGTGGGGCTAAACTTGTAAACCTTCCTTGCGAATGCCACTGATTTACGTTTTATCTCCTTTTAGACCACAGAGTAAAAAGCATAGAATGTTAACCACTCGTACAATACTCATTAATTCAGTTTTGTAATTTTTCTTGAAAATTGCGTGGAAATGCTTTCTCCTAATTTTACACTAAGTGAACTCTATTTAAATTATGGAATAAGCTCTTCAGACAGAACGGTAGAGCAGGAAAATGAAGATAAAAAATGTGTATGTGCAAGTGAAAGAAAAAAAAAAAAGCAAAAGAAAGAGTTTTGAAGCATTTTGTGTTGTATTTTCATGCAAAAGACTATCTAAATACATTGAAAAAATACAGTGTAGACATATTTGAGCAACTGAATATGATTAGATATAGCAAAACAGAAAAGAAAGAATGTGGATGAAAGTACGTTCTGTTCAATATTAGACTCACCCTTTTTTGGGGGGGGAAGGGTAAATTTTCATCATAACTTGCAGTCATTCATCCCCTGCCTCCAATGGCGGATCCAGAAGATAAAAATTGAGGAAACCAGCCAGAACTCAGACTATGATAAGTATCTCATAAGTTTCCTATTAACTGTCAAAAATATGTAAATAATACTTCAATAATTTTTGAAACTCAAAAAACTGGGAAGTTAGGCCTTCCCGGCCCCGGGCTAGATCCACCACTGCCTGCCTCTTTATTCTTGCTTCATATCTTGTACCATATCTCTTAGTATACAATTCCATTACAAGCAATGTCATAACCAATTTCTTTTTCTCAATTCAATTACGTCCAATATTTCTAATTTTCACCCTACCATTCCTAAAATATCCTTATTGATTGTCCGTTCGACTCGACTAATTTTCCCATTATTCTCCATACTCACATATCGAGATATATTTTATTTTTCGTAATCATGTTTCAACTTGGTATAATACCACTTGATGATCGCTTTTTGTATTTCTTTAATCAACAAACTTCGTATTTAGGAACATAAGTTATTTTTCCCTCCCTAAATTTATTTCGCTATTCCTATTCTTGCTTTTAGTTTCTCTTCACATTCCAGAACTCATCAACCTACAAAATACAATTGTTTTCTTCCTAAATGTTCTTTATCCATTCCTATCCTTGGTTTTGGTTTCCGTCTACAATTCAAATCTTCACTCACGTATCTAAATCTAGAGGCAACTGTTCTACTTCTTCATTCCATTCAACTTTTACAGCCCTAACGTTTCTTTTGCTTTTAACCTTTCTTTTGCTTTTTATATATTCATCTTTATCCATGGTCCAAATATGTTTTACAGCTTTCCAGTAAGTTATTTAATATCATGTCAATTTTCGATGTAGTTTCTGTAATAAGAGTCATATCATATACAAAGAAAATATGCTTCTTAACTCTTTCTCTTATAATTGAAATACGCCTTCACTAGACCCACACACTTCTTCACTTATTTCTTCTATATATACACTACAAAGGTAGTATTTATTCTAGCTACCCACTAATTTCAGAATACACTTATAGTGTTGTAAGGGGGTAACTTTATTGGTCATGAAAATTACACACATTTTTTTTTTTTGCGCCCCATGTCATTTAGTGCCCGCTAAATGTAAAAACCTATCCGTCTGCATAAATGCACTGTTAAAAACCTTTCAATTTAACGTCCCACGATCGAGGGCGCCGATCCTGGGGGGCGGGGGCCCCCCAAAGCTCATGTGGGCCCCCTATTGTATTTATGAATATACAATATTTGGCATAATTTGAGTGCAATTTGTCTTAAAATCCTCATATATATATCCCTTCTGCATCTGAATGCCCCCCCCCCCAATTTACAGAGAAATGACGATTATGCATTTTAGGCTAAGGTAGACGAATGATTACAGCAAGTGAATGATGATGGAATAATTGGTGGAATGAGAATGTGGGAGAAGATGAGAGTGCCCCGAGAAAACCCAGGGACACGATGTTGTCCACCACAAACTTACTTGGTTAAGGCACGAACCAGAGACCTTACGTACCAGAAGATAAGCACTGTACATCGAGCCACCATGTCCCCCAAAATGCACTGTTGAGACTGTGAAATCGCACGTATTTTTCATGTCTTCAAATTCTAGATTGTGTGTGAACGTTCCTCGGTACGAGTGTGTAATATTTCATATTTGCCCAATCAAGTTTCTACCTATCTTTCGCTTTTGAGTTTTTTTGGGCGTTGCGTCGTTATGCCAACAGCTAGGTTATAAAGGATGGGGCTACCATGAACGTGGGCTCCGAATCACAATCGAAGTTTGAATTGGTTGAAACTGACGAGTGCGTAGATCACTAGTACACACGGGTGCACTATCATCCATTGAAATTGAGAGAAACAATACGTGACGTGACATCCTGAATATTGAACTAAAAATGGCAAAATGCAACAATCTTCTTTCAATATTTTGCTTCCTTTGTTATTTCTTTTATTCTTTCATTTGTTAGTTTACACACGTGTATATACAGAGTGTCTCAAAAGTCCCCTGACATAGGGTAACTCGGTATATTGTCAGAGTTACGACAAAATGAAGAGGGGAAACCGTCTCCAAATATGATGTTTTCAATCTAAAGTGAAGGAATCATTTATATCGGACAAGCCGTTTGGGCTGTACACTATTTATGCGCCCAATGTTTAATGAAAATACAACGTTGCCATTTACCTGGATCACAATATAAAGTGAATGGGGGCATGTTTAAAACGGAGGCTGGCCCGTTAGAGTAAAAGACAGTAACTTCGTTCACTTATGTTGTGGGTCCAGGTAAATGGCAATGTTGCATTTTCATTTAACATTGGTTGCTTAAAGAGTGTACAGCCCAAACGGCTCGTCCAATTTAAATAATTCCTTCACTGTAGATTGAAAACGTTATATTTGGAGATGATTTCCCCTTTTACATTTTGCTGCAACTCTGATAATAGAATTACCCTGTATTAGGCGACTTTTGAGACACCATGTATATATAGATATAAACTTGTCACTATTTTTTCTTTCTTAGTACGTGCAGTGCTGTTAATGTGTTTTCACAACGTTAGAATTCCATTAAATAAATCTAAAACAAAACAGCTAGAAGGGTAGTGAGTGTCCTTTTTTCTTTCTTCTTTTTAACCGCAGACTGTATTATATGGTCAACAAGAATATAAGGAATAGGGCTATTCCAGTCTCATCACTGCCTGAAAAATATCCTAGGGGAAAAAAAAGGACACTAAAAAGAAAAATGCGGGCAGAAAGTTTTTTTTTTTTTTCTGCAAAGCAGTGGTTGTAATCTAAGATAAATCCTTCAGTGATAAAAGGGGAAACAACGTGAAACATATAAGAAAGAAAGAAAAAATCAGGCAAAAACATTACAGAAACATCTCTTGGTTGTCTGAACGATTATGAATGCCTTGTAGAGTTGAATTATCACTTCTTACAAAGCGAAAACTAAAGGATTAGGCTGTAAAAGGTTGGAAAAAGAATATATATATATATATATATATATATATATATATATATATATATATATATATATATATATATATATATATATATATATATATATATATATATATATATATATATACCTAGGTGTATATATAAGGGATCGCATTAGACAAAAATACATTGATGGTAATTTTATTTTCGTGTGGTTTTATCATAAATCGTGAATCTGGGATATTTTTCTTTACTTTTTTTCTTAATTACAGGCTTTCTGACGAATCTGTCAAACTCTCTTTGTATCTTGTAAATTCTTCCTTTGTCTATAAATGGAGGAAAAGGAGAAATCGTTCGTGCGGAACTATTTTGTTTTGAGATAAGGTTTCATCATTCTGATGTGGCTTGGGTAGCTTGAGAAATGACTTACTCGTAAAATAGCCAGGGCGGGAGCTGAACCTCGAACTTTCTGGGAACAAAGCGAGTACGATATTTAGTCTGTTTTGCTCGATTATAACTTACGAAATTAAGAACTTACCTGATACACAATAATGACAGGAATACATTAAAGGTTTCTACTGACCACTTATCGCTGACTGATTTAAACGAAATTTGATACAGAAATTTTGATACGATATTTTACTCCTTCTCTATACTGGAACCTTCAAGGGCCACACACGTTTCCCATCACTTTATGCACTTGTGGAGATCTTGTTTGTAGCAATCCACAGAAGCCGTAATTTGACCTAAGAAATCAACGTTTCATCGTGTTAGAAATGCTTTCCTTTCAAAAATATCTTCATGATTGGGAAGAGGTGAAATCAGATGTTGCAAAGATCAGGAGAGTATAAAGATGGAGAAGAATCTTATTCCCGCAGGATCGTAGGTATCTGTCTGTGCAATGTGGGAGCTGCAACCTGAAGCATTGTCTTCAAGGATACGGACATTTTTGGTCAGTATTCCACACTTTTGGTTGTTATGGAACCTCATAATTTCTGCAGCAGTGAAGCACGGTAGTCCCTTGTGGTGCCCTTCGCCAGGAAATCCATCATCATTACTCCATGCTGATCCCAAAAAGCTGTCAGCATGACTTTATCCGCAGAGGGTTGGACAAGGGCTTTCTTTGGAGTTGGTGAGTAAGAATGATTCCATTCCTTTGACTGGGCGTTAGACTTTGGGTCATAGTGATAGGTTCACGTTTCGTCCTCAGTTATTAGTCTGTCAAAATCCTCCTGCTTTTCGTGGTACAAAGTCAAAAGTTCCTGGGAGAAAGTGACCTTATTCCTAGTTTTGAAAAGATGCCTTTAGCTTAGAAACCTATCGGGCAGACACCTTATCCATGTGCAAATGTTATGGTTTATTTCTTACCACAGACCTTACAAGTATCTTGACATATTTAGCTGGTTGGCGAATGGGTATGCGGTGATCTTCAAAGATGGAGTTTTTCACATACTCAGTGATGTCTTCATCAATTGTGGACTGGGATTGTCTTGGAATGAGGATCGTTTCTGCTTAAGTTCGGCCACACTTGACCTAAAGATAAGAGATGAGGCTTCGTTTCCATAAGTCTCTTTCATCTCATCAAGTGTTTCCTTTGGTCTGCGGCTTCTTAAGCACAAATACTTGATCACCGCTCGGGACTCAATTTTATCCGTCTTTACACTTTCTTTCCTTTAAGTATCTGTAATACAGAAAATGTTAGGAGGTAAAAGATGAAATTTTAATATTCCACATCAATTACAACTACATGAGGGGAAATCTTAGTGAATATCGGACGGTAGGCAAGATGGCACATATTCAGCTAGATAAAAGTGGTCGCCAATTGAAATTTTAGACTGCTTTTGTTCCAGTCAATTAACTTACGATATAGGATCAGCATGGAAAATTCTATTTTGTGCCTGGAACTACAAGTGCTAAAAATTCAGTGCAGGAAGTGATGTTATGGAAAAGTCTATCAGCTTAATTTTCTGTTCACATGTCTGCGCTACACTACCTTAGTGCTGAGTAAACGTGGCATTAAGTCATTCTCTGATGTACGAATTCTGAGTTTGAACATCACACTTGCATTATTCCTTGTTGGTGTTGCATTTTTTTTTTTCAAATAGCAGTATGCATTTTACTTTTTAAATATATCGAGAAAAATACTTAAAATTAATTTAACCGGCTGTTATAACGACTTAAAGTACGTTCATTACATGTTCAAATACGAGGGGCGTTCCTTACTTTGTCGCTTTGATTTGTTTCCACGGGATTACAATATTTACACTCAATACATGTTTCAATATTCTTCAATGAAGCCTCCATTCACCTCTATATACTTGCACTACGTGTGTGAAACTGTCACATCGTTCTAAAACAATTTTCTCGGAGTATGTCGCAGTCACAGCACAACAGTTGCTACAAGTTCTCGAAGTCAGTCCAATGATGTCTGTCCATAGGTTTCTTCAAGTCACGAGCAGATGATAACCAAGAGTATCCAAATCGAGAGAATATGGTGTGTGTGTGTGTGTGTGTGTGTGTGTGTGTGTGTGTGTGTGTGTGTGCTGTCACCTGGAATTCATATCAGCGTTGGCAGTAGTCATATCCCTGCTCCTACGCGGCACACTCTCTGAAGGGTGTTCGTTTTGGATGATCCTCCGCGTAGTGTTGCAAAAGATCAATGAACATGGCTTCATGCTCTTGACTGGCGTTATCACAGTCACTATTCTTCCGGGATGGATTACCTTCTCTCTTGATTGGCAGTTTTGTTTCCAACATCTACCTAATTATACAAGATTTATCATGACTCTGCATGTCCTCCATACTCTGCTGTAAGTTGCATGCGAATCTCAGTAGTTGCTAATGCACCTTCCCCAGAAACCAGTCGCCCAGCATTCTCCTTCTTAATTTGTCCGCTCATATCGCGACAGTCTTGTGAAATATAGTCAGTGATTCGGAAATGAACGCTCTTCTGCTTCGTGTTGACACATGAAAGCACACCTATATACAATCTCTCAGCAACTCTTATTCCGAACCAAATGGTGTACCGTGAATTCCCGGAATGAAGAAAGTGTACATTAATATTAAACGATCCTCGTTTATATGAAGTGCCTTTTGTAAAGATGTATGTTTCACCAGGTTATTAGAATTACCGGTGACACCAGCAATAATGTAGTGAAGAAGAACATAGCGTCTCTGATGCTAATACCATTACGTGCCATGCACTTTCAATCTTCAGTTGTTTCATTATATAAGTAGGTTATCCGTTTACGGGACTAACCAACATATTTTCAACGAAGTTAAAGAGTTCGTTACTGAATTCTCTATGTCTCTGTGTGTGTATCTGTCTGTTGTTTGCGATTTTTTTCAGTTTTGAACTCTCCATTCGATAGAGCATCAAAAGCTGTCACAAAAAAGTGTTGGAACTTTTCGCGTCACTGTTACTGTTCCCAAGATATTGACAAATAATAATAATAATAATAATAATAATAATAATAATAATAATAATAATAATAATAATAATAATAATAAATAAAAAGTTCCGATTTCGGGAGTTTTAAGGAGTCATATCTCGGGAACCGTAAATCATAGAGGCATGATATTATTGGTGTTGATCAATACCTAAGAGGATGGTGGACATTTTGTTACCAAATAGTAACCGGTAGCCACTGGTCATATCTTCATTTTCAGTATATATACGGTGATAAAAGAAAAAGTGACAGTTAAATGTAGCCACTTCAATAGATTCTCTAATACACAAATTCCAAATATGTAAGTGTAGGAAATACATCTATTGAATTTAATTAAATAAATTTAATATACAATTTCATATAAATTTCGAAAAAAATAATTCTTTTTAAGTTCGTTCTGGCAATGCTCTTTGAGCATTCTTAACGGGTTTATTATTATTATTATTATTATTATTATTATTATTATTATTATTATTATTATTATTATTATTATTATTATTATTATTATTATTATTATTATTATTATATTTTCGATGATTATTTCGCAACTTTCAGTTAAAATACTCAGGAACGTATTAGTATAGTAAATTCATAATTTTTATCATTCTAAAATATTGAAGGTGGCGCACGTATATTACTGAACTACTAGCGAAAGTAGCGTATGAATGGTCGGGAACAAATAACAAAGCTAAACACGCTGGATTAAGTTTCGAAATTTTGTTAGAAAGAAAGTGGATTCATTTATTTATTTATTTAAATCTGCGAAACAACAACAGACACACACTGTTAGGAATGAATAAGACTAAATTGATTTAATTAATGCTAAGCAGGAGAAGAAAATAATGAAGGTCACAAGGATTGGATATGTTTCAATAGTTATGTAAATATTCCACTTTTGTTTGTGCTACACAATGTGAGTATTAATTTGTTCTGTCTGCATACATGTCAAGGTCAGATAATGTTCTCAACAATTTTCCCAAAGTGAAAGGTGACGACTCAACATTTAATTAGAGATATCATATGTTTACGACATTATAAGATCAAGGGCGATCACAGGATATTCTTTCTCAAGCGGTCAGAGGGGAAGGGGAGGTTATGGAGGAGTTCAATATTTTGTTTACAGTAGAACGCATAGAAGAAAACAATTAGGAAGAAGGTAAACACCAGCAGTGTCATTTCAGTCTTTACCCTGAGGAAGAGGCAGCATTTTTCACCGAGAAGGTTTGATGTAATTTGATTTTCAGTTTAACGTCCCTTTTCAGCAGCGAGGCTATATGAGACGTAGATACAGCTTAACGTAGAATCCAAATCACATGATCTCCCACCGGGAGTCGAACCCGGAGCTCCCACGCAAAAGGTGTGTACGCTAATCGCTTAGAAACGAGAGAGCTCTATCGATAAGTCGGGGGCGTAAATAAGGGCCCCGCAGACCCCGCATTGCGAGGGTCCCAAGCTATCAGAGGGCTCCCAAATCGTGAAGTGAGACATAGAGAAGAGGTCCACTCCATGCCCTCTGCGGGAGAGCCCCCAAGCCTTTAGTTACGCCACTGTCGAAAAGGATAGTTTCATGTTTTTTTTTTTTTTTTTTTTTTTTTAATAATAATAATACAAGCATATTAGTGTACTGTTGATTAAAAATATTTATAGCTCAAACTCAGAAGGGCAATTTCCCTCCATAAAATGACTACCCGGGGTAACATGACAGCAATATGCAAGTTGATATAGTCAGTAAAGATTATCCGAGTCCATGTGGCAAATGCATATGATCCGAGTTCGACTGCCGGCCAGTGAAAAGTACTAAGCCTTGGATGCAAACTCGAATGTTTCGATATATGGATCAGTAATATGATCATTATTGCTATTACAATATTTGAAAATAATATCTATCGATCAATCGATCTATCGAAATATCAATCAACTCTATTGGGAGTAGAATATGAGACGCTATATATAAAACACTAGTTCTCTGTACAGAGAAGAAAAGGGGGGATGAAAAACTGTTGATGACAGAGAGTTAATAATACCAAAAAATAGTTAACGCTCAAGTCTTTCAAAACTCCTGATGTGTGTAAATAAGATGGAAAACAGAAAAAAAAAAGACAATAAAAAAAATCTCGAAAGAAAGCTCCCTTGTGTTACAGGTGGACGGATCTGAGATTAAAACAACGGTTCTTTCAAAATGCAGAGTACTTGCACTCATGAACTCGGTTTTCCGTTATTACAGTCTGACAGAGATGTCTTGTCTTTTTTCCCTCATGGTGTAGTATTTTTTGTCCTCGTCTAACATGCTTTTTTTAAAAAAAAAATCTTTATCAAGATAGTTAAAAGTTAGTTCCGACTAGATTAAAAAAAAAAAAAACATGGATCACTTTCAACACTTGTGGAGAGAAGTTTTTCTTTTGAAAAACCCCGTAATCCAAACAGTTTGTCTTTTTATTGTGCATGAATTGCTGTAACAGAAAGACTATTCAGAAAAGCTGTAAGCGTATATAAATGGTTTTCTGTTCCTTCCATCTTCTCCCTCCCTTTTCCTCTTTCTTGTCTGCCGCCTATTGAAATGCTGATGTCTGACACTGAAGGAAAGATCAAGAGAATTCGAAGCTAAGAGGTCAAGGGTGGAAAAAAGAAAGTAATGAATTTGGAATGAAATGTGATGTTCAAAAGATTCTCTCAAAATAAAGCTTGCATTTATAATGCGATCATTATTTTTGTTTTTAAGCAAGATCGTTCTTTATTTTTAGCTGCCTACCTAAAACCACTTGAATTACTTATCTAATACAACGGAAGTACAGCTTACGTGCATAAAACTAACTGGAGGTTCAGTTTCAGTTTATTTTTTAATCCGGATGTTGTTTGAGACGTGGTTTTACAGCTTAAATGTGAGATTCAAACAATATCAACAAGCATACGCCTACCGGAAATGAAAATCCAAGTCTGTGGTAGGGCTGTGGAATATCCAGTGTTGAATATTGAGAATTGATATCGACAAACTATCGAAACTTAAACCAATGTATATTGAAATATCAAAAAACATATCGATCACTAAAATTTTGTATCGATATTTCGATATAAAATATAGATAGATCGATATATTAAAGTATTGCGTAACCGTCGTAAGTGAACATACATTGAATCGAACGAACGTTCAGACTGGTAGACATCCAAAAAAAATCACTTTTCGGCTTTTAGAAGCCACGAAAAGTTCAAATTCGTTGAAATTTCGAATTAAATTTTTACGTGATCAACAACCATACTTTCTTTTCTCCTATCGCCAGTCAAAAGTAAAAAGAATTCAACAAGTATTCAAAGATTTTCAAACACAATTAATTTTTTTTAATATATAAAAAGTGGAAAATGTCGAAATATCTTAATATCGGCAATATTGAAATAACGGAAGTCGAAATATATAAATATGTCGATCAATAAAATTTTCCGATATATTTCGTTATTTGAATATATCGATCAGTTGACCTATATATTGAAATATCACAAAATCTTTATCTTCTGTACCAAAGCAATACAGAAGCTTCTCGGTTAGGTCATTGATTTGTAGTCTAGCACCACCTCTCAGCACCAAGCCTGTATGACACATGGATCTGTGAGATCCGAAACACATAATCTCTCACTTAATCAGATTTCATTCCATTGGGAATCGAATCAACCTCTCCTACATCGTAAACACGTACGCTAAACATATAGCTCTGAGGGAGTTTGGGGAATTCGGATTATGAGCCCCGACGCAGTTCCGTTCCTACGACACTGATACAATCTGAAATTTGGTACAAGTCGAAACACGCCCTATCCTAAGCCACTTTTAGCCTAACATAGTTCTAAAATCATAATCTGGGATATAAAAGCACAAGCCACAGAAATAGGATAAAGGACACAAAAATGCAGAACTGTGCACTAGCCCTCCACATCGCACGTTCTTTGGTGCACGGGGTCCCGGGTTTGATTTCCGGTGGGAAAGCCTTAGAATTTGATTTCCTTACGGTGGTTGACATTCTGCCTTAAATTGTAAGTCCACCTCTCATATAGCCTCAGTGTTGAAAATGGACGCAAAACTCCAACCAATGCATTGCACTGTAATAACAGAAAAAGACTGAAACAGGGATTTAAGAAAAGGGTGTAAAAGCAGAAGAACTTGCAGAAGATTGAGGAGTTACTGGGTCAGGTGATTCGGGACTGCTAAAGGTACTTGTAGGTGGCATTGGAGATAATGTCACCTGTATTACAATTTCATCTCGAGAATCAGCTGGTGCGTATTTATACTTTGCCTGTGTTACAGGTGTTTCATCTCGAAAAGCAGCAGATACATTCCACTTGTACCACAGATACATTTCGAGAAGCAGCTGATGTAGCTTTTTACCTATACTACAAGTATTTTGTCTCGAGAAGCAGCTGATGTATACTGTACCTGTACTACAGGTGTTTCATATCGAGAACTTGCTGATGTACATTCTACATGTACTAAAGTGTTTCGTCTCGAGAAGCAACTGATGTTCACTCTATTTGTACTACAAGTGTTTCGTCTCGAGAAGCAACTGATGTACACTCCACCTGTGCTACAAATATTTCATCTCGAGAAGCAACTATGTACACTCTATTTATACTACGAGTGTTTCATATCGAGAAGCAACTGATACACACTCTACTCGTACTACAAGTATTTCATCTTGAGAAGCAGCTGATGTACACTCCACCTGTACTACGAGTGTTTCATATCGAGAAGCAACTGATGCACACTTTACTTGTACTACAAGTATTCCAGCTCGAGAAGTAGCTGACGTAGAGGATACAAGATTTCTTGCGGCTTCTCTCTCCCTGTAATTTTATGGGAGTGGGTGCTGTAAAGTCGAAATAACTTATGTCGAGATAGTCATAACCCAAGGACATTCTGTATTTATTTTTAAACTTTCTCATTGCTTCTCATTTTCAATAGCCTCTTTCATGCCGCATCTTTCTGAATGCTATTAGAACCAAAGAATTTCCCTTAATTTGTCAACTCGATGCTGATAAATTGTAATACTTAAAATCTAAAATAGTAATAATAATAAATAAATGTAAAGATGTTCAATGAACAAACACTCATTACAAAACACTTCTTTAGATTTAAAACAAACATTTGAATAAACTGTAAGAGATTTTTAATAACACAAAAACATTTTTTTTTTTTTTAATGAAATGTGCTTCAATTAGAAACATACTGGGAATTTTATGGTTAACTTTGGATTTTATTCTAGCCTCGCACGCACAAACCATTGGAACTTCAACCACTTTAATAACAAAATGCAATGGGTGTGATTAAGTTCCGCGATGAAGTGGTATTTGTCAATTTTTCATTCTTTCCGTAATCATGCTATTTAAAAAAAGTATTTTTGGTTAGTATAAACTGTTAGCAGGTTGTTATTTTATATATTTTTAATATTGATGTGTTTAACCACAAAATTTAATCTACATTTTTGTTCACGCCAGCTAACGAAGACAACCATTTTTTACTTTTTTTTTAAAAAAATAAAAGTTTACATACATTGAAATGTTTTTATATGCTCTCAACAGTTCTTGCCGCGATTGACAATTCAATACCTAGCTGCATGTCGTGGGTTTTGATAAAAGAAACAATGAAACGATATAAAATTTTATAGTTTTACTTTGGAAGAAATTAAATTTCTAATTTTACGTTGGAAGAAATTAAAATTTCTAGTTTTACGTTGGAAGAAATTAAATTTATAATTTTACATTGGAAGAAATTAAATTAAATTAAATTTCTAACTTATATTGAAAGAAATTGAATTAAATTTATAATTTTACATTGAAAGAAATTAAACTAAATTTCTACTTTTACATTGGAAGGAGTTAAATTAAGTTAAATTTCTAGTTTTACGTTCCACGGTTATGCTCTGTGTGCTAAAGGAGATTGGTGATTGGTGAAAGTGAACTATAATGTAGAGAGGAATGAAAATGTCGGAGGAAACCGGAGAACCCTGAGGATATTCACTCACGAACACGATATTGTTCACTATGAACTTACGTAACCTAGGATCAGGGTTGTGAAAAACCCAGCCCAGTAGGCTTTATTGGGCAAAATTGGGCAAAATTAAATTTTGGACGTACATTTAAAGTAGTATAAAATTCGAAAAATTTATTGTCCAAATATCGAATAATTTGACAACCTTAATTTAAAGACGTATTCCTACTTAAAATACCATTTAAGCATTCATGAGTATTATACACATTTGGAACGAAACTACGGAATTCCCTTGTCGTACAAAGGGAATTCGTGAAGACCCATTCGCATTTTGTGGAATACACATTGTGTTTGACACTCACTTATATTTCGATTTCTAGAAAGGAGGAAGTAGACAATTTTGTAGAGTAATAAAGAGATGTGGGTAATTAAATATAATATAAAATAGGACGAATAGAACAAAAAAAAAAAAAAAAAAACACTCTGCATTCAAGGGCCAGCCTCCTGACTGGCGATTTCTTGCAGTCACTCTCCTCAAAACATGCCAGATAAAGTACATAAAATCAGTAGCCAGATATATAAAATGAATGTATTAGTCCTTTTCTCACAAATGCTATGTCAGGCACATATATAATCAATTATCATCCCCAGAACCTACATGCTTGCTTCAAAGTCTTATACCCAAAGGGTATAATGTTATAACAAAATACATTTTCAGCTCTTTGCGAACAACGATATAGTGTCATGATGTCCCTTCAATTTTAGGCTTGAAACGAAGCCACTCGTTTTGTGGTGGCGTAGAAATATTTCTCTGCTTCGTAGAAGTGGAAGGAAAAGAAAGTTTATCAGTGTTGTTTGTCGTTACTTTAAGTCCGCAATTCATGTGCATACAGTATATTAAGAAATAAACATAATAGAATTTTGCCCGTTCCTCTCTCCCCATTCCTATTCTTACACCCAGCAAGTTTTATATGATTTAGTTCTGAGCCAAGCAAGGGAAATGAGTTATGTGGATTTGTTGTATTTTTATTAGTGAATGGTAATTGGGTGGTGTAAGTTGAAGTGTAATGCGTGATATATTAGAAATATAACAGTGTTATTACTGAGTTCGATTCTCCGATAGCATCTCATTTGTATTGTTAACCAGAATCGAGAAATATTTTTTCTCTCGTAACTATTTCAGATATTGCACCAAAACTTGGCTTATATATTTCGAGTAGAATATAATATTTTCAAGGTAAATTATATTTAGGTACCTGTATCCGGAGGCGCTCCAGAGAACTTAAAATTCCCTACCCTATATAACCTGCAATTCTAACTTAATGCACTATCAGTACCCATGCTTCAATAAGGTAACATATTCAAAAAAAAAAAAAAAATAAATAAATAAATAAATAAATAAAAAAAATAATAATAATGTAAGTAGCCTATGTACCTCCTACTATGTGGTGAATTATTAATGCTTTTACATAATGAAGGAAAACTCGCTTTTGGTTTCCTTCTGGTATGTAAAAAACCCCGCCATCCTGAAAAAAAAAACTTGCTGGCTACGTCGTTTGCTATAGTGTAAAGCGCGTCGAAGGCTTGGGTGCAATATCTGGTGTAAATTGTCAAATAGAGTATATAACTTGTAAGACTTTGATAACTTTTATGATTTAGCATAATACATATGTAATGACATTTTGTTTTATAATTAAGCATAAACGTATTTAAAGTTACACTGCTGGCATTCGTTAATATATTTATTATTTTTCTTTTTATTGCAGGTAAGTGACATGAAGCCACTTAGGGTAGAGGCCTGTACGTATATTAATCTCTCTGTGATAGCTATTTCCAAGGTAAGGCACGAAGTGGAAGTTGAAGTCTTTCCACATGACATTTTAGCTCTCACTCACAATAAATATTATCGCTATTTCTTTATTTATTTATTTGTAGTCTCCAAGTTTTGCACAATCTTTGCATTTAACGTAAGTGGAATCAAGTCCGTGAACATGTTCTCATTACATTTCTGTTCCTTGGTGTGCTGAAAATGAGTGTTGAACCTCAGTTAAGCAATCCTCGCATCTAACATAATTAGAATCAAGTACGTGAAGGCACACACTCACATTTCTGTTTCTTGGCTGCGAAAAAAAAGAAGTTAAACCCCTGACAAATGTACTGTACAGTACAAATATTGTTTTAAACTTTCATGATAATTACGATTAAACCAATCATTTCAAGCAAATTACTTGAGCTCCAGCCATGAACCAAACCAATGCATGCTAATTACATATCTTTTATTTTGTAATCACAGTCAACAATCTATTGTTTCTGTTGGCTTCTAAACAAACTGTTTGTGTAGACAAATCGTTAGCGCACGATCTTTTTGTTGCACCGTCCTACTGGGTTCGATTTTCGCTTGAGTACAGGATTTTCTAGTGTTGACTCGCATCATAAAGCAATTGTAGCTCATGAATAGATAGTAAACTCTACTTTATAAAGCATGAAGTGTTGGTGATCGGAGCTACTACTTTGATCACGTAACATGCGCCCATAATGCCTTGACAAATATTCTTTAACGTGAAAATGTTTAAAAAAAAAAAAAAAAGTACATTCTAATAAATATACCACTACGAAAGATATACACAGTATATTCAACCAAGGTAGATGCAAGGGAGGTGTTAGATTAAGCTTTTTCTGTAAGTTTTCAAAAGTCAATGGCCGGCTTGAGTGGGTCTCGAACGCATTCCCTATTACCACTTTATCCAGTAGATGGATCTCTCATTTTGAATTTGATGCACCAAACACCATAGGCACAACATGATAACATGTGTAAAGTTTTATCGCAGTTTGCGCAAAACAGTTTTGTGTTGTGTTTGCAATTTGTATATATATTTAATTAATACTGATTCTACTTTGTTTCTCCTCCCCTGCCTTTATTGTTTCCTGCATATGACTTCAAAATATGGATGTCATCTACTCAATGCTATATTGTAATAGTGTGTGTGGATTCTCAAATTGAGATTTTCAAATCTGGAGATGAAACCTAAATGGACGAATAAGCGACTGTTATTAAGTTATCAAATCTATTGCAAGGAACATAGGAGTGGGGGATTCAGTTAGTGAGGTCTACGAGACGAGACAGACCTTTTTGAGCAAGACCTGAGACGAGATGCACCTCTTTCAATAAAAACAGTTACTCTTTTTTCGATACGAAAAAGTACTTTCACTACACCCTTTTTCATAATGACAGTCTTAAATTTCCACCCCCCTCCTCTGTAACAAAAATCTCCTAATTACATCAATGCCAAACACTAATGCAAATCTCGGTCTTTCTGTCACAAATGATATGAAACATCCACATATACGGGTTGTTGGAGAATAAGATTTTTTCACCGGGTAAATTGTTTCTATTAGATATAACGGGTTGAAGTGCAAAATTGTATGTAATGAGTATGCCCTTTGCCTTGATCTCTACAAATTGCAATGCATTCCTGTGCATACAAAGTTTGACGATGAAGGCGGGTAGAGGCATGTTTCTTCCTTATATATATACGTATACTAGGGTTCACGTATGCTACGTTGCATCATTTTTCCGTTATCTTTTTTCTCTTCCTTTTGTTTCCATCTACCTTTTGCCGTTGCCGCACCAACACCACCAATCCTCCTCCAGTTCTCATTGGCATGCACAATGTCTTTCAATGTAGGATTCCTTTTGCTTCTCAGGAAATTGAGCCACGGCTTGAGAAGGAAACGAACAAACGAAAGAGTTCAAAAAACGTAAGGGTTTTGCCGTGTCGTACGTGAATGCACAGCGCTTCCTTCACGTTTGCATGAGTTGGCGTTATCAGTATGCGCTAGAACAAGCAAAAAAACATGTTGAATTCAAATCAACACTTATCAACATTCATTGTTTTTTGTCTCTCTCTCTCTCTCTCTCTTTTCTTTTATCCTTTCAATTCCTTTCTTTCTTCGTACTACGTGTTCTTGTTTTATGCCCGTTATTTCATTTTTCCCTTCTCCTTTCTTTATTTATTCACATTGGTTAGTCTTTCTTCTTCCTACCTACCATATCTAGCTGTGATGATTGTTGTCACTGTTGCACCTAGTCACAATTTGCATTTATGTCTACCTTTGCTTGTACTCGTACGTGTAATATATGTCTCTAAGAATATCGGTCCACTGTTTGAAGAGTATTTGCTTTGTTGTTTCTATAAAAATTGACTTTTTGAATAAAGTAACACTTTCTAATCGTGCTCACATGAGTAGACAGGCTATAGAGATTTCTAACCTATGTACAGTTTTGTTTTAAAAAAACTCAGGAGAATTGTATTCTTGGCCGGAGTGGAGTAGCTAAAGTGGTAGCATTCGGGAGGTCGTGGGTTAAATTCTCGCTGCCGACCATCCTGACTGGAGTTTTCCTCAGTCCTACCAGCCAAATGTCGGGATGGTACCTACTAAATAGGCTCTGGCCACCTTCCCAAATCCTTTCCATTGTTATTGGTGTTGTTAGATATCCAGTATAAAATGGCCTCTGAGCTGTATCTGGTGATTGTTAAATAAATAAATAAAATTCAAATACAAAAAATGTGGATTTTTTAGAAAGCAATTAAGATCTTTAATTAGGGCTAATCATTATAATTATCTGCTTACAGTTACCAGAATATGGTCTTCTAAATCAAGGTGGGTTATCATCATTATCATCATAGGTATTCTGCCATTACTGACAGGTCACTTGCCGCAACTAAGAAGCTTCCATGCTCCACGGTCTTCTGTTAACTTCGTCTTCACGTACGATTTTCCTGTTTTGATAACGTCTATAATCTATATTCTGCTTCTCCCTCTCCTTCTCCTTCCTGCCACCGTACCCTCTAGCACGTCCCTCATGATCATCTTAACCAATAGCCCAACCAATTTCTCTTTCTCTTCTTGGCTAAGACTTTTTGAGTAAGCTGTACGTTTTTAAGAATGTCGGCTCAAACATCAATTTCAACTTTTTATTATTATTATTTTAATGGGCAGTGCATTCATTCTGTGCACTTGGTTCCGGGATTGATTTATGATGGATGTGCTTGTTTTGAATATATATCTATATACTGTTCGGATTTCACTTCACGCAAGAGTCATGTATTAATTTTTTTTCTTAGTTTGTAACATCGTATGATTATGCAACAAAGCTAAGAATAATGATCAGATGGATAATGGTGAAACGCCAAAAGTGGAAGGAAACGGGAGAACTCCAAGAAAATCCATACACACGTCGTTTGTCCACTACAAAACCAACTTAGCGGAAGTTGGGATCGAAGCAGGGGCCCCAAGTGCCAGAGGTAGGCGCTGTACCACAGAGCCGCCGTGGAACTATAAATGGTCTTCCCTCAGCTTGTTACAGCAACGTTATTTGAAATTTTGCTTGGAGTAGTAGTGAAAAGTCATACCTGAAAAAGCAGGAAGAATGCAAAATGTTTTTTTCTCGATTTCCTAGAAACATGGACATACGCAAGGGATGGATCCTGGGGATCCGGGCCTATCAAAATCTCGACTTGACTGTAAATTTAATCTAATTTTAGGGTTGATTTTACACATTTTAATATAATTTTTCTTCATATTGAATTTCGATCAGTCCTGAAATAAATTCCTGCAAATGGGCGTCTGGAAATGTGAAGTTCATAAGAAGTCATGCATAATCTCGCAAGAATTTATAATCTATATTTATAGTATGATACATAATTTTTACTATCTATAGATAAGCACCACCTACGGAAGTGTTGCAATGGATGTTAGTTTAATCAAAGATAAAAGAAATTGTGATAAAAACATAGAAATAAAGTTACTCTACGCATTGAAGGAGAATCACTTACAATGACGAAACGCCGATGTCTAAATTCAAGATTTTATAGCATTATAAAAGAGTTTTTAAAATTAAAAATACATTATAAAGTTATACATATGTATGCACTCAAATTGTTGTTCGAAATTTTGTACAAGAAAATTAAAATTATCTTTCAGTAAATTTAGAATGTAACAAAATTAATCAAATCTTATCGAAATATAACTTTGCTATCAAACTTATGATATTATTTCATAATTACGATTCTCCCTCACCAAGGAAAAAAAAGAGTGTGTTGTTCCTCTTCCTCACTTCGCATAGGAAATTCTATTCCTCCAAAACTGTTCCTGTTGCACGTAAGAACAAAACTAATGCGTATAGTTCACATAGACCTAAGCATATAGGGCTCTTAGATGTCCTAGTTTAGACGAGACAGTCTCGGATTTACGTCATCTTGTTCAACACTGCAAATATCCCCGTTTTTTCTCCAAAACATAAGTTAAAACAATTTCTTCCATATTTAAAAACAAAAATACAGATTTATTAGCCATTGATATTTATATCACTAACAAATAGAGGTCTATGTAGTTACAAAATATCACATCCACATTCGTACCGAATCCGCATGCTCACCTGAATTCGCAGATATACCCAGCAAATATGTTCCACGCAATTATGGTTTTTAAAATAGTTTTTAACATTCACGATTGTAAATACACACTTTTTCACTTTTCTTAATTCTATGATATAATATTCATCAAATTCATTATCATCATAGGTATTTTACCATTAGGCAGGTCACTTTCCACAACTGAAAACTTTTCATGCTTCATGGTCCTCTGCTAACCTCTTCATCTTCTTTTTCCATTATGATACCGTCCATTAGTTGTAGTCTCCTCGTTTTTCTTCCACCTACATTTCGAAAGCTTCCAGTCGTTATTCATCATTTTTGCGTAACGTCCATGTTTCTGCTCCATAGAGTACACTCAATACTCCACATGAAACATTTTATGAAACTTTTTTTCCCAATTTTTTATTCAAGGTCCCTCAAAATTCAAGTTAACATTAAATTCAATATTTTCCAGTTGTAAGAGTTTAAAAGTAACTAATAATAGTGCCTCGAAAATCGACCACAAAAACTCTTTTGTCTTTTCAAATCAGCATCCGCGATTTTATCTGTCATCCGCCAAAGAAATAAAAATATATCCGCAAGAAACTATAATATACCCGCGGATACATCCGCATTCGCGTAATCTACTAATAGGAATACTGGTAATCTACTCTCTGTCACTCATAATTACTGAGTGTTGATACAGTATTTAATTATTTCTAATATTTCAGCTGAACACAAGTCCTTAACCGCATGACTATAAAGTTTTATAAGTTTTTTTTTTTTTCAGTCTGAAAATCTGGGAGCTCTATATAAGCAGTAAATTAATTTGTCAGTCAGTGGTGGATCTAGAAGATGAAAACTGGGGTGGGGGAGCCAAAATCCAGACTATGATTAGTATATCATGATTTTTCTATAAACTTTCAAAACTATATAAATATTAGTTTCAATTATTTTTGTCATTCAAAAACCTTGAGAAGCCTCTGCCCCCGGCAAGGGCGCCGTTTTCTCTATAAATTTGAGGGGCCCATTCAGATGCAGAAGGCATATATGAGGATTTTAAGGCAAATTGCATTCAAATTATGACAAATATTGTAAATTTACAATACAATGAGAGGCCCACATGAACTTTTGGGGGAACCGGGCCCCCTCGCCCCCTAGGATCGGCGCTCTTGGCCCCCGGGCCCGGGCTAGATCACCACTGTTGTCAGCACAGTCTGAACTTAGAGAAAGTAAAGTAAAAGAATCATTTAGTGCTCTGATATGGAATTAGCCCTAATGTTTGTGTAAAAGAAGTTTAATAGAGCAAAGTATTCTTATTTTATTTGGCACTTTTTAGTAAAATACTGTTTTTTAAGAACTCAGTTTAATAGTATGTCTACTTAGGAAATGCAATGATAGTTTTCTTTTCGAGGGGGGAGGGAGGGATAGTGGTTATTGAAGATTAATAGTTATTCTTTCATTATTTCTTTCACTTGCACTTTTTTTCTTATATCCTTAAGGAGTGAAAAAAAAAAAAACTTTTTGGTTTCGTTAATAGATTCATTGAAAAGCAAAAAGATCTTCGTCGCCTTCATGAGGTAGATTTTTAAAAAGAAGTGAGGTTCCTCACAACTTGAAACGAAAAAAAAAGGAAAAAGAAAGAAGAAAGAAATAAAATTTTACCTTGGTGTTTTGGCGTTTTTCCAAGTCAGGCAAAGGAACTGGAGGCACACGAGGGGCTTCCCCTGATTTCCTTGGGCGATATTTCTGTTGCAGAAGTAGAGAGAGAGAGAGAGAGAAATAATAGTAGTAGTAGCAGAAGGAGAAGAAGAAGGAAGAAACGAGAGGAAATGAAAGGTTGAAAGATAGAATGAGGAGAGAAAGAAGGAAGAGAATTATTTCCTTGAACTCCCAAAACTGAACGAAGATTGGTGATTGGTGAAAAGAACGCGTTATGTGTATAAGTGTGTGTGTGTGTGTGTGTGTGTGTGTGTGTGTGTGTGGTAAGGGAAAATGATAGTAAACTTTGTCTCAAAAAATTTTTAGTCGATAAAAGGATTTTTTTGTTTAAATAGAACCAGAAAAAAGTAAAATTGAAAAAAAAGTGCACCACGACAACGAGTATTGTTCAAAAGTGCTAGTACAGATGACTTTCACTGCAGGAGATCATCAAGGAATCCCCTTTTATTTGAGCTAATTACACTGTGAAGGCAAACTGAAGATGAGCCGAGTGAAAGAGAGAGAGAGATGTGTTGGTTGATGGATAAAAGAGAATGTTGTTTGGTATGATTTTTGCTTTAAAGTGATCATCTGAATGTAATTTCCTTTTTTTTTCTTCTTTCTTCAACAAATTGTTTTTTCCTTTCTTTACATTCTTTATCGCTTGTACAAATATGAATGTAACTTTCCACTTCTTTTGTCTTTTAAAGTGTTTTTGAGATGAATTTAAACAGTGGTGGCTTTAGTGGGTAGGCCAGGTAGGCACGGGCCTACCCAAAAATTTTGAAATATATAAACGCTAAAAGATACAATACAGAGTAAATATATTTTCCACTATTTATATTAAGGGTACATAGCATCAACCACCACTATATATATAAAAGTAATTTCCTACTGTTATTAATCAATCAAATGTGTATATGTATCCACAAGCGAGGGAGTGGATATTAATCCGAAATTAAAAATTAAAATCCGAAAGCCACCCCTGAATTTAAAGTAAAAAGGAGCTCGCTTGGTAACATCCATAGACGGAGTTAAGAATTGTTTCCTGGAGGGGCATACCTTTTGTCTGCTGGGGAGCACGGTAAATACAAATGAGAATTGAAGCATCTTATAGATGGCACTTTTACTTTTTGTCAAAAAGTTGGGGGCGATGCCCTCCTATGCTCCCCCCCCATAGCTCCATCTATGGCGACATCATTGTAACTCCTGTCTTTTCGTCACTATTGATTTCTTCCCAATTAACTTGCTGTTTTTTTTTTTATCGTCGTATTTAGTAACAAAGTTCCAAATTAGACTTTAAAAAAAATAACTTCAAGGAATAAAAAATGGGGAAAGAAT